>NC_049912.1:13309443-13628652 GCF_001411555.2 Juglans regia | reverse complement strand
AAACATCATAGTATTACTAGCATACATAATCAAGTATAGAAATAAGTTAGACACTAGTATTTAAATAAGTCTAGTATAATAAATTAATAACACATATATTAATTTACTAAAGTATAATAAAATGTCAGACACTAAAAATTCTGGTATATAATTAAGTTAAAAATAAGTTAGACATTAGTATAATAACATGTAATACTAATGTATAATAATATGTAATCAGACACGAGAAATAATATGTAATACCATAGTATGATAACATGTAATTAGACACTATAATCTATATTATAAGTCTAGTATAAAAATAAGTTAGATATTAGTATAGAAGTAAATTAGCAGTGAATGATTTAGTTTTAATTTTTAATTTTTTTGAAAATTTGAAATTTGAAAGCCCACAAAAAGTTCTTTTTTAAAATGGGCTAAATATGAAGCTAAAAAAAGCCCAAAACTGAAAGTTCAAATCCGACTCCGTTCCAACAAGTCGGATCGGAGTCGGATCAGAGCTTACACAAGTCGGAGTTGGAGTTCGGATTTGAACACCGACAAAGTCGGAGTGGTGCTCACCTTAGATTATTATATTTTAAGAATTTTTTCTCTGCATAATATTCCGGTTTTGGTAAAATTGCATATAAAGTTTACAACTTTATGGTGCTGAAAATATAAAAGGATATATGTCTGATGTTACTGATCTTAATTGACAAACAGAATGTAGTCCCTTCAAGAAAAGATAAAATGTATTGTTTTGGGGACTACGGGGGTGCTGGATATTTTTCATAAAGACTTCATTTATTTAGAAAATTGGGAATTACACATGAAAAATCATATAAGAAAGGTATGGATGGTGAGATTGGGCACTTGGAATTCGTTTGGATGCGTTTAACTAAACCAAAAAAAAAAAAGTCTTGGTGCTTGCCCAAATTCCAAGAAAACAATGTATTTCTGGGTTATTCTTTTCTACTGCTGACACATCTGATACTTGTCCCTTCTATTTGCATTTTACAGAGAAAATGGATCAACTGATGGATCAGAGCACATGAACGTTGATGAATCGAATTACAAGGCTAATGGCAATCATAAGAGAAAACAATCCGATGTAGTGTCTGAAACACAAAATCCAAATAAATCCCCAAAACATGTTCAAGGTAATCAACCATCATCACCAAATAATAGTAAAGGCTCCTTCAAGACCCCAAAGGGTCATAGGCTGGACTGGAGTGTTCTTAGACCGCCAAAGAGTCAAAACAAAAACAAAAGAGGGTGAGCATCTTCAATGTTCTTATTCACAGCTGTGCCAATTTCTTCTTGATTTGCTTTGTCCGAAAATTTGAATCTGTAATCTCTTGTTCTGTTATTGATACTAGGTTTTTTTAAACAATTATTAATTGTAGAAGGTGGAATTTAAGTTCATTAAAGCTCCTTTCAAGCCCTTTGGAATTTAGTGTGTGGTCTTTGAGGAATTATTTGACATTACTAGTCTTTCGCCTATGCTACTGTCAAGTATGCATATCCAGATGAATAATATCAGTTAATATTGATTCTGAGCAATACAAGTTTTGGGGTGCATCGGTTCTAGTGTGCGTGAAATAATATTAATTAATTATTTATATTTTGTTTTTTATGAAGTTGCTTGAACTGGATCTCATGTATTAATAAATAGTCTAATTATAATAAACTAGATTTAATGGAAAGAAGATATATTATAGAGAAAAAAAAATAAGACAAAAGCTTTATAGATTTTTGAAAATTTAAATTATTAAATATTTATTGACTTGATTTTTAAAATTATTTAAAAATTATATAATTTTAAGTTATTTTCATTCAATACATGAATCATTCAAAGTTATTCAAGTGGGCGCATGCTACATCTGGGCAATGATATCAAGTTTATGAAAAATAACTTTTTTATAATTATTTTATACTTCACTTTATAATTTATTAATATAATTGTATCACTTTATTATAAATAATCTCAACTTTTCATAATTATCTTCCATTTTAGATAAATCTGTAAAATGATTGTAAAATAAGTGAAGAAATTCTCAATTTCATCTATGTTACTACTGTTTATGTCGCACTTCAGGACTCTACCTGGGGATTCTGATTTAGGTAAAGAGAATACCTTAGGACCGGTCGGGCTGATTTTAGGCAAATAACAGCTCGCCAATCACATGCCAACACGTAGTGCTTCTATCATACTTATCCTGGACCAGCAATACATCATAATTGTGCATCGCATCATCTCCCTTCGCGATTTCTTAGAGTGCAGAAACCCCTGCATCTCCATTCGCGATTTGAGCCCCATGAATTGCACCCAAACAGAGACGGCGTCGCACCCAAGAATACCCATCGGCGTCGCACCCAAGCCCTTTTAGTCGCGTCGCAACCCCCTCGCGACCCCTTGAAGCTCAACCTCCATCGCGTCTCAGCCCCTCGAAGCTTAACCCGAAGCGGTTTGCGTCGCCTCTCAGCCCCCTCACACCCCTTGAAGCTCAACCCAACCTCCGTCGCCTCTCAACCCCCTCGCAATCCCTTGAAGCTCAGCCCGACCTCCTTCACCTTTCAATTTATGGTATGTCATTTTTGTATAAAATTGATTGTGGCTGTAAGAAATGAACCACCTGATTTGTCTGTCTAAGAAAGTGAAATTGAAATTGATTGGCAAACTAGAAACCAGAAATTTGTGCATTTTACCTGTTTGATAACATTTCTAAGAAGAAAAAGCACCATTGTATTGCATTGGAGTTCTAAATCTGACTTTCAGATTAGGTGAATTGGTTTTTCTGATTTGGTTTGTTTCTGATTTGGTTTTTCTTGGCATATTTGCACCCCAACGGAAATCTCATGGCACCATTCGAGCTTGCAGAATCGAGGAAGCAATTGGGCGAGCTGATTTATTTATTTCTGATATACAATTTTTTGTAAAAATGGAAAGTGCCCTACCTTAAAGTTGTGACCTTTTAGGCTTTCTCGTATCATTTCATAACGCGCGCTAACATCTAGTTAGTCCTAGCATTGGAGAAGTTTATTTAGTGCTCATTATGCTATAACAGCAGTCTCTATTGTTTAGAATTGAAAAGTTCACGTGGACAACTCTTGTTAGGATTTGGTTAGTAATATTAACTTCAGAGCTTGGGTAACAATCTGAAACACCAAGAGTTTGTAGTAATAAACTTTTATAGAAGAACCCACTTAACAAAATTTCCCCAACAAACCCACTAACCTTTTGTAGAGGTCCTACTGTTGCCATTTGATGAACAAACATTTTTTTAATGTTAAATATAACTATGTGCGCTTCATTTCCGTATGACTTTGATTTACATTGGTTCTTTGTTCTTTTTGTGTGTAGTGTGGTTTGAACCACTAAGAATTGCCATTTTAGGGCCCATAGAAGACCCGAAATTTCTGAATATGTATGCCTTTAGTTATCATTGGCACTAGTCTTCCTTATGGTTGCATTGCATTGCATGGCTTATGTGCTACTCAGTTATCATTGCATGGCTTATTTATTGTCTAATATATACTAATTTGGGGGCTCTTTTTACTTCAATATTATGATAACAAATGAAGAGTTCAGGTTCTCATTCCGGGTCAAGTTCTTGGACCGTAAGAGGAGAAGACAAAGTTAGTTTGGAGAGACCACTTTGCTATTGTGGTTGTCAAGCGAAGCTACGAATTTCTAGAAAAGCAAATAGTTATGGAAGAAGATTTTTCAGTTGTCCAAACTATAAGATGAATACACAATGTGGCTTTTTTGAGTGGATTGATCTTCAAAGTGAGCAAAACAGCTGTTGTAAGATGACGTTGGACTTCGCTGAACGGAGGCACGACAAGGTACTTCATGAGCTGTTACATATCGAAGAATTGAAATTTAAAGCATTGGAGAAGAAGTACAAGGGAGTCTTGAAAGTGTTAATCTTGACATGGTTTTTTTTAATAATAGCTTGTGGTGTACTTTTTATGTATCCAAAAAATGGTAATGTATCTCGGCTATAGCTCTTGTAACTTGTACTTTTTTTAACACTTTTATCAGTTGAATGTACTCAATGTGGTTAATGTAATGAGAAAATCCTCGCATGTTTTGAATGTATTTGAAATTTCCTTAGTTGTTATATTGTGGTCAGTTTTGAAGAATGTTTCCAATCTTCCCTTATATAATTTTCAATATTTCTGGCCAGCACCAAATGTTTGTATCAAGATATTCAAACCAGAAATTGTACTAAGATATTCTTTACTTTGCTATTCTTCACATTAATCAAATTACAGATAAACCAAGATCAAATTTATGGATACATGCATTGTCCAAAAGAAAATGCAACGAGAAAATCGGTACATAAAGTATGTCTTCTAGCTAAACTTGTACAAAAGAAATTGGTACAGAAATTGAAGTATAATCTGAGTAGACTTGTGAAGAAAAGACTATGTGAAGAAAGCCAAACTACCACATTCCCTATCACATAAAAATAAATACGGATTAAATTAACCGATAAATAGGCTGAATTAAACATAACAAAAGACAAATAAATGTGCCTTACAAGATATTTCAAAATCTCGACTATGATTCTAAATGTATCGATATGTTGTCAGATGTTGGCCCAAAATCCCTACATAAACAACAACAAAACACAAACTTTATTAACTTCTTCAATTAAAAATCAATAAAATACAAATAACTACAAAACTACTATACCTCACCGAAGGACAATTGTTTTTAGCATGCCCCTCATTCTTGCAAATACTACAACGTCTTTTCTTTGTTTATGTTTCTTTTGGGTTCTTCGATCTTAAAGATTTTGGCCGTCCTTTTGTTGGCACCCATAGAGGATCCTGGACCGTTTGTGAAAAATTAGATACAACTTGACTTCTTGCCATTTGAATGTCATTGGTTGACTCCCCTCTTTGTGAACCTTCTACATGATCTTTCATTGCAAGTAACTCTTTGTGAACCTTTTCCAATGCAAGACATAGGTGACTGTGTTTTCGACTTGACTGCGACCCAAGTTCAACAATGTCATAAAGTTGTATCATCAACTTGCTTTTTCTCATCGTAGGATCATCCTGTCCTTACCGAACTTGCCCTTCAATTAATGGTATGTCAGGAATGGGTTGAGTCTTAGCATTAATAGTCCATCTATCTAAAACATAATGTTGTGGCAATCTATTTAATTCCACTTTCTTTCCAAAAACACACAAGATATGCCTACTAAGAAGCCCCATAAAGTCCCACATATGACATGTACATGTTGCATGTTCGTCACCATTTTCCAATGTTACATGGTAAAGTGGTGTTTCTTTACCACAAAATGTCACTCCATATGTCTTGCTTTCTCCCTCTTTGGACAATTTTGTTGCTTTGTACCGTAGACCATTAAACAACTCATCTTGGAAGATAATGAAAAACTTTCTTGTTAAACCATTGCCACTTCCTCTTCAATTTTAAGAGGTGTCTTCAATATCGTCCGCGTAGATTTTGTCCGCACATCCTTCTCTTTTTTTTTTAAAGTAACGTGCGTCGATAGCTTTTTCATACTGATACACAAAGTCACTAACTATAGTGTTTGAACGAACATAATCTTTGAAAAATTTGTTCATGCTTTCACTCCTTTGAGTTATTGACATACCGGCACAAAATGTTGAACGCAAGTAAGCCGGAACCCACTTATCTCATCGGCTGTAAAGATTTTGCAGCCAAATATTTTCTCCTAACTCATACTTCACTAATATAAAAGCTCATTCTTACTCGAACTCATCAGTTGTAATTGTCTCATGAATGCAATGACGGAAATCTTTTCCAAAGTCCAGAAATTTGTTATATACATGGGCCAAGTGTTCGGGAAACTTTGTAAAATATGCCACAAGCACAACCTATGAGTTGTATTCGGGAGTACCTCTACAATGGCCTTCGTCATAGCCTTGTCATCATTGGTAGTTATAGTTGAAGGGGCTTTACCAAGCATTGCCTCTTGCCATGTTCTCAATAACCATGTATATGATTCTGCTGTTTCATTAACTAACAAGGCACAACCAAACATTATGGTCTGATGATGATGGTTAACTCCAGAAAATGGCACAAATAGCATCTTATAAATATTGGTCAGGTACGTGGCATCAAATGTAACATCTCCAAAATACTGGTATGCAGCTCTTGACCGCGCATCAGCCCAAAAACAACTTCCCATACATCCATCCTTATCAACTTGCATGGAGTACACAAACCCAGATTTTGTGAGTTGTCGCTCAAGAAAGTAAGAATATAACATTTGTGCATTCCCCTCTTCAAATACTTTTCTCCTTTTGTTTCCCAAATAATTTTCAACATCCTTGCCAATACAGCCAACATTGAAGTCACCCCCTAATTCTTTACTCAACACTAACATAATCTTTCTTGTTGATACACTAGAGTCATTCAAAGTCATAATCAGTTTTTTTTGTACTTTTGTAACTTTCCTATTTCCACGTAGCAAACTAGTACTCCTTGGTGTAAGTAGAATGTGGTTATGTCCAACTACAAATTTGTTGACTATCCACTTTTCACCATCTTTTTTTATTTCCATAATTGATTTACATCCAATCCTTGTCTCAGCAAGTTCAAGAACTATTCGTTCTTTTTCTTTCCGACTTACCCGTCGAAATCATTCTCTTGTGCAAACATAATCTATTGCACAAAGTTTTTTATCATCTTTCGACAGCCGAGTATGATTTGTTCGAATTGCAAAACCTTTATGTCTTGCATATGCCTTGTAAAACGCTTGGGCGTCTTCCACATCGTCAAATATCATGCCAATAAATGGCTCCAAAGGACCACTACTTGAATCTTCCACATTCACTCATTCTTCAACATTAACTCCATCTTCAACATTCACCCCATCTTCGACATTCACACAATCTTCAATATTCACATAATCTTCAACATTCACCCCATCTTCAACATTGATATCACATTGTCCATCTACACTTTCATGCTCAACTTCATCACTATCAACCCAAGAAATTTGTTCCTTTCATACAAAACCACCAAATTATAAATTCAATAGTTATTCAAAACAACCACTTTGCACAGTTTTAGTACTATTGACAAGACCAATGCTTGAGTAAAAAAAAAAAAAGACAACACCATACCAATGCTTGTGAGTAAAAAAACAAAAAAAAAAGAAAAGAAAAGACAACACCATACCATGCTTGAGTAAAAAAAAAATACAACACCATACCAATGCTTGAGTAAAAAAAATAAAAGACAACACCATACCATGCTTGAGTAAAAAAAAAAAAGACAACACCATACCATGCTTGAGTAAAAAAAAAATACAACACCATACCAATGCTTGAGTAAAAAAAAAATAAAGACAACAAAAAATAAAGACAACACCATATGTTTGGTGTGCCCCTTTTCTCAGTCTCAACTAGCATGATGTGGTTAGAACATGATGTTTCCTATGTGAAGACCCTTCACAAATCTCCTCAAATAAATACAAAACAAATGTATGGTTCCCTATTTCTGAAGCAAAGCCTCACTTAATGACCACTGATTACACAATATCAGGAAAAAAAAAGAGAAAAAAAAAAAGAACAACACATTCGAGCAACACACCAAAAAACGAGCAACACAGCACTGATCAAACAATATAGGCAATACAAGAATAAGAAAATCTGGTTTAACCAATTTAGCATTGCCTAACATTCCAAATATATATCATGTGATGTATACATATGCATAGATTGCTACGTGACTTATGTTTCCTAAAACTTTCTTTATAATTGGGTATCACAAGACCATGCGATGGATTAAGTTACACAAATAATAAAGTCAATATCAGACAAATACAGCCCTTTGTGAAATGCTTTGGAGCCCTTTGTGACATTTAATCAAACAAGTATCATACCTGAGTGTCAGCCATGAAAAATCGCTGTGGAGAACTACTTGCATCGGCGTCAGCGTGGGACTGAGATTCGGGCGGTCCAAATAGCGGCAGCGAGGAAGACAGGGGAAGAGAGGGGCGGTACAAATGAGAAGGAAGGAAGGGACAGCAAGGAAGAGAAGGGTGCGATTTGAGCTACGTCAACATCAGCGTCAGACTAAGATGGTTGAGTCGGCGTCGGCGTCAGACTGAGATGCTTGCAACAGCGTCGGCGTCGGACTGAGGGCATCGACCAGATAGCAGCAGCGAAGAGAAGACAGTGGACGGTGCAAATGAGAAGGCGTCAAACTATAGCACATACGAATTGGATGTTTTTCCCAAGTGCTTCTCTGTGGTGGGGTGTATTCTTCTTAGGGTGTTTTTTCCTACGTGCAATAGACGAATGGAGGGCTGTTTTTGGCTAAATTGCAGCCCAATCGTATCGAAGTGCCTCTGATAGATTTAAGGTGTATATTTTGGGTTCAAGAACACCCGGTTCCATGGAAATATAATAAGATCAAGTTCTGTATTAATAGAATTTTAGGATTAATCGTGTAATATTATTTGGAGCAATTATGTGGAAAGCAAAATATTTAAGGAGTAATAATATTTTAGAGTTTCAAAGATTTTAAGCTTTATGGAAATATAAATTAATTTAGAATTTTATGTTTTAAATATGAAGTACGTATTAAATTAGAAATTTATGTAAGTTACATATATGTTATAGGAAATCAATAGTACCCCAGAAATATTGGATTAATGTTACGAGGTAAGTAACATGATCATACCCTTACACGTATGTATGGTAAACATGTATTTTATAAAAACATTTGCATGTACGCCCTCCATTGGAAGCTCATTTTTACATACCCAAGTCATGATAAAATTATAAAAATCCAAGATTTTATGTGAAGAATTAAGCATTAAAATATTTATAAAAAGTCATGATTTTCTGTAAGAGTTATGCATTAAATATTTATGAAAAGTCATGAATGGTTTTATGTGAAGATTTATGCATTAAAATATTTATGAAAAATCATAATTTTATGTGAAGAAACATGTATCACGGCATTTTATGAAAGAATGCAATTTCATTTGAAATCTATTATATGACAAGTATGCAAGTATGATTATGATGAAGTATAAATTATAAGATACGTAACGGTCTATGTTATGATATAAAGACGGTATCATATGTTATGGACATATTGCATTGCCAGGTTATACATACTGGTAGTACACCCAGTGTGTCTTCCTTATGTATGGATTCCACAACCCGTTGTCACGGGCGGAATCAGAATCTACTTAGATTCGCTAACCCTAACTCACAGGGATCAACAATGGGTATTGGCTTATGACAAGTGAAAGACAAGTTCGTATTCATGTTATTTACATATGTATTTATGAGTCTACATATATTTCAAGAAACCCTATGTTTATTATGTTTGTTCTATGATGTGTTGGTTGTTGACTATTCGACTCATTTTGTATGTTTTTATGTCTTAACCACCCAGGTAATGATTTTCATGAGGATGAGACTGCTAGACAGGACTTAGTCCAGGGAGGAGAGGAAGAGGCCTAGACTGTTTATGTTATGCTTTGTTTTATGATTTCTAGTTAATAAATTATTTTTTATAAGCACATAAGACTTTATTGATTTTAAATAAGTGCTTTCGCAGACTCTCTTTTGGATTGTAAGTATTTAATAAATATTGACTTATTTATTTATGAAATCTTTCGTATATGGCACTTCGTTAAAAGAAAAGTTTTTAAGTTTAAGTTTAGTAGCACACCAATTCCTCGAAAATTCTAAAAATGACTTTATTGGGGAGTGGGGTGTTACAAAGCTCTAATTGCTTTACTCTTAATTGAAAATAAAAGTTGGTTATCTCACATGTTGTTGTTGAGTACAAGAGATTTATATGAAATCTTAAATTAAGTTTGTTGAATAGTATTTGTGGTCACCTTGTAGATTCTTAAAAGTTGCAATTGAACTTACTGACTAGAATCTAAGGTTTATATTGTGAATTTGACCATAACTGAGATTCGCAATGAATTACTGACTTCATGGCTGTGCAAAGACTATTTATATATAAAAGTAGAATATCTTGGTAGACGCATGTTTTTTGGAATGTTACTACACATGAGATTGTGCATGGAGAGAAATGGTCCTAAAACAACACTTGAGAGTTTTGATTTAATCATTTGTAGTTGACCATGTCATTTCTCTCCCTCATGGTATTGCTCATTTTGCACATGATAGTGATGTGTTCTATGACAATGTGGCATGACTAGGAGCATTTAGTGAACACACATTCACCATGAATTTAGGGTTTATGGTGAAAATGTATGTTGACAAGTTTAGATTGACTCACTCACACGAGCGATCACATCTAGCGCTTAGGTAGTGAGTAGAGATGAGACATTGTGTCTCTTGATGCTTATGTAGCATATTGAAATTGTTGACACAAATATGTATGTCGCCTCAGCTAGATTGAGATTATATCTTTGTTATTTGTTAAGACTATATATAGATAGCCCACAATATATGTAGCATGTGGTTTAGCCAGATGCGAGATCTTCTTTGGCGCTTTTGATAGGGAACAAATAGAAGGACTCGGGTTAGGCGCTGAGATAGCGACTAGATTAGGATCTGTACAGTGTATTGAGATTAGATATACACTCTTTTTTAGAAAGAGAACTCTACTGTAACATGTATTTCATATTACATGTGCTTTTACGACCAACAGATGAGTGAATAGATCCCTACTTCCTCACCGTGTGAGTCCTACAAATCATTATTGATGACCTTAATTTATTTATGCCCTTAGGAGACTTTTAAGTGTGTCACGAGATTGAGGTTTTTAGTGTTTGCTACTTTGGCATATTGTATATAACCATGAATGATCCAGTCTAAAGAGACATTATTGAAAAAGTGGTTGGACTAAGACTAAGGTTGTGTTTGGTTGTTAAACTCAACTCAACTCATCTCAAACTAATCATTGTTGGTATTCACTACTTTTTCAGCTTCCCATAAAAAAGTTAAGAAAAATTTTTCTCATCAGCTACTATTCACTACCCCAAACCCCACATCCTATAAAAATGCCCCCACACCCTATGAAAAAAAAAAAAAACAGTTATAAGTGTGAGATATGAAAGTGAATAGTGGTTGATACATAAAATTCCTCAAAAGTTAAACTCATCTCAACCTAAAAAGGTTAAACTCATCTCAATGGGACCCACAAAATATTATTATTCACAATTCAACTCAACTCATCTCAACATTCAAACGTAGCCTAAATGACACGAGGGCAAAGGGATGACTCTTTGGTAAAACACATCAATGTTGTGTTTGTACTAACTGTCAACAAGTTATGTTGCTTCTTGGAAGTTGTGACATAACTTTTTTTTTTTTTTTTATACATGGAGGAGGGGGATTCGATCTTTAGTTCTCTTAGTGAGAAATCAAGGTGTTAATTGATCTAAAAGATCTTGGCAAGTTGTGAGATAGCTATGGGTACATCATGTGTTATAGAGATTGAGTATTGCTCTGCATCATTTGGACTCAAGAAGGATTTGGAATGTTTAATTTGATGCAACCAAATGAGTTGGAGCATAACGACACTTTTAAGAATGTTCCTCACTATGTGCAAGTGGGAGATGTAATAAATGAGCACCCATAGTGGGTACCCCATCCAATCCATATGCCCATAGGTCATGAAGTGGCTTAATGCCACTTCATAGAGCCTTGATAACTGGCCTTTTCAAGGGATCATGATTTTTTATATTTTTGGTTAACATCTAGGACTGTTGTTCTCTTTGCGGTGGTAAAATATAAACTATGCTATTTTAAATTATAACATAGGTATATAACGTGTAATTCAAAAAGTCTAATCATAATTTGTGCTAATATTGACACTTTCTAATTAATTTGTACGGTTCATTAAGGCATATTGATTAGATTCTAATTTAATTATGCATAATATTTTCATTTAATAGGAGAACAAAAAAGAGCTCCAATGGCATATCGTGAGCAAACATGTTACAATTGTTTGGGATTACATAAATTGTGGGGTCATATATATTTTTCAAATACAACCAAATTCACTATCTCAACAGATTGGATTATGACAATCTGCAAAAGAAAGAAAAGGAAAGGAAAGGAAAGAAAATCCATCTCAATTCTCAGAATAACTATGCACTATATAATCACAGGCATGTATCACTAAAAAGATGAGGAACTCATCTTCTATCATTTAACAGGCCACCAAACCCGCCATTCTTCTTCCTACATGCTACACCCATTTAAAAAGGGAATATAATATTTCAATGCACATCGTGGAGATCAATACCAAATCAGGGCAGCTCCATCCTCACTAGCATTATACATCTGTCATTGTTTCTTCTTCCTATCACTGCACTCGCAAAGAACATGAAAATCAGATTATTTTCAACTTTGACCTATTTCTTCTTCTTTTTTCCCCTACTAAATTTCACATTGGTGAAGGATATGAAAATTAATACAACTGTAACCGATCTACAGAAATGAAAACATGTCAAACTATGGCTAGTGTATGTGTAATCAAGTGAATACATGAACTGGACCAGCTTTCTCATTCTTGTATTGGGGAGGGGGGGGGGCAGGTGCAAAAAACAACCCCCCAAAACATCACCCACTTACTCTTTATATTTTTAATAATTTAGATGTATGGAGCTACAAATCACATAAAGCTGGATTCTATTATCATTTGTCTCCATGCAAACGTGAACTATAAGTTTTGAACAACTCAATTTACAGGCCAAAAAGACGACAATAGAAGAAATAAAAAAATAATATATACTAAAAAAAGAAAACAATATTATTCTAGCATGTATCTAGTAGAATAGTTATTCTAAACACGTCAGTGTATAATTTGAGTCAAGTACATTGCAAACACCAGAACAATTATTGATTTGTTTTGACTACACAAAAGACCATAGAAAAGGCTTCCTCTCACTTACTAAAAAATCTAAATGAACTAATGAAGGGTAAGAAAAACAGAATTCTATGCTAGAAATGACATCCACATAAACATAGCCAAAGTGACAAACATATCAAACACAGATATGAAAATAAATGACACACCCAATTGAAGGTATGGGTGCAGAGGTACGTACTCTATAAGACGATGCTATCTATATTCTATGGTGTAGAAGCTCCTGTTCTATCGACTCAAATTCTTTAAGGTTTTCAACTACATTTTGTACTTTCTTCGATAACTGTTGACTGTGCTCTTCAACAATTTTCATGAATGCATTTAACTGTTCTTGGTACGTTGCACATAACCGTTTCTTATTCCGCAGCTCAGCAGTTAATTCCTGGATTCTTTTGTCCTTTTCATCCTACATAATAATGCACAAATTACTTGATTTCTATCAAAACTGATAATCAACAGGATTACTAGTTTAGATTAAGCACCAATTCAATAGGATAATCTCAATGTCAGATTTATGTGCACGCATATAGACAGGACAGTTATTATATATTGAAATAGATGTACCCATACACATATTTGTGCATGTTTCATAACATTTCAAAAGACCGAATGGTAAAGAGATGAATTCAACAACATGAGACCCCAAAGGTTAAAGTGGCCCGTCATCTAGTCAAACAGTTCAAACATTTAGCTCAAGTTAGAGAAATTATATAAAAAAAAAGTTGATAAAATTATGGAAAATATGGAATATACTATATTACAAGTATCGAAAGATACTTTCTATAAAAATGCTTGCAGACAAAATTTCTCTCCCATTTTCATTAAATGTGTCATGAGGGTATCTCGATGCATAAAAGTGTCAAACCCAGAAGTATCATAACACTGCATAAGTATATCATGTTAGTTCGAGGGTTGCCAACGTGTCTTGCCAGTCCAACAACTTGAAATTATGAAATGTGTAAGCATACAATATTATTTTTTTCTTTGAAGTTCCAACTTCCATGCATCGTAAAATATGCATGAAATATATAATATCAGTTGGGATCATCCTAAATTTAGTGGGCATCGCTTAACAGCTTGAAGATGAGTATCACAAGATGATTCGGGAATAATTTGTGGATTATCAAATTTTTGGAGGGAAGTGGGGTGAAATGGCCGATCCCTTGTCCATTTTTATTTGATCTTGTCAATGCAGGACAGCAAGAGCTTTGCACAGAAAGAGCTATATCAGTTACAGGACAGCTCTGCATGTTGATCTGATGTAGGATACTTTTCAGTATCAATAAAGGTTTGATTGGAATAGGGTGGCTTTATAGGAGCTTAAAAAGTAAACGGTTCAAGAAAGGAGAATAAAATAAAAGTGGGTAAAGGAATCTCTCACCTTCTAAAACATCAGCCAAAGCTTTAAATGTTTCGTTAAGAGTTGTGGCCCCCCATCTCTGCACTCAGATGTTGACAATGCCTATTCATTTGTGACTTAACAGTTAGTGTTCGTATTTCCTCTCTTTGATTCATACCCTAAAGCTTAGCAATCAGACACTCCCAGAGTTTTGGTTTGAGTTTCAACGAGTTTCAATGGAGGCCACTCAATGTTACTTGGTATTTTACAAGTATTTAAGTGTCAAGGGTCAGAGTGCTCCAGTATTAAAGGCTCGATATGGTTTTGTTGAACCAACATGTTACCCATTAAAAAGGAAGTATGACATAAAATTATTACCGGTTCAAAGTCTTTTGAATTTTTAGTTGAGAAAGGCATCCCTATAGTAAGAATATATATGAAAGACAGGGCTGGTTTGCATGCTGTTTCACTGGGCAGTTCAACTATTGACTGGCTGTTGGCATCTATGGCTTCTCTTCCCTGGAAGGATGGAGAGAATGGCAGAGGGGATTACTAACTATACCTGAAGGACATGCGCAAAAAGGGTGGTTAGCATTCGAAGTGGAATTGAGAATGGTTGTAAAACACTTGCAAACTGTCTCATTTCACGACTACATGTGTGTTCCACCATGGAAGCCATGCAGTGATGTATCAATATTTGAGAGGAAGGAACCCCATGAGGTGACAATGGAAGTTCTGAGAGCAACAGTCAATTTTTGCTCGTATGATGAGGCATCAAAAGGGAAAGGACCAAGCTCCGCTCTTGAAAATCTGGGCAGAGGCAGAATGGGTTATATGGAGGGTTGCAAATCTATCAGGAGCAAAGTTATATGAGGTGACTCATAATCACAGGCAGAGGAAATCAAATCTTCTGCAAGTCATCTCGAGTCAGCAGCTATTGGGATTCTTGGTGCAGTGGATGGAATGTCGAATTTCAAGGTGATGCTTAGAATGATCATGTTGGGCTTCGCATTTCCTGGGTCACAGGGTGGGCTGGTTATGAGAAGAATACAGGTATTTTTAAATAAAACTTGGGCTTTCGGATCAAGCCCACATCGACTCCCTTTACTATGAAGCCACAACCAAAAGCTCAATGGGTGCCCAAGTTGCAGATAGAGAAAGGGCCATTTAGTGAAAGTGTTTCATTTCATCATTACAACTTTCTCAAATTTCTGTACAAAATATAATAAACAATTCAACTTTTTCAAATCCTAAAACAATAATAATATTAAAAAATAATATTTTAACAATATTTTATTTAACTTTCAACTTTTATCTAAAACCATCTCATCTCACTATCCAAACCGCACCTTGAGGCTTAGTTTTGTTTCATTAGTGCCCACTATCCATGTAAGTATTACCATGGTGGTTGCAACAAAGCAAGCAATCCCCTTTCGTCAGCAAAGAGCAGCTCACTTGGGTGGCTCTTGGTGCTGTGAATAGTCCTTCATTGGCAAGGGTGGATGTAATGCCCCAAGAAAGGCCTTAGTCAATGGTACAATTGGAGCCTCTTGGAATCATTATAAGAGCAAGAGCTTTTTCCTTTCAAGCAATGTAGGATCTCATATACCACTTATAGTCACTAATATGGGAATATGGGGTATCGCAACCTAGCTCTGATACTATTTGTAACACTTAAAAGAAGGCCTAAGCCACACCTGGGCCCATACTCTAAAAAGACTAGTCAATGGTACAATTGGAGCCCCTTGGAATCATTGTAAGAGTAAGAACTTCTCCTTCCCAAACAATATAGAACCATTCACCACCTACACTCCCCAATATGGGGTATCACAGCGAAAGATGGGTTCCCTTGCCAGATTTCTTCCCATCCCCACTACCACCATCATGCGAGAGCTAATGGAGAATAGAACCATACTAGATAAGGGTAGGAAGGCGATTAATTTTGCAATGGCTTTTATGGATGGCATTGGCATGAATAAGTGTGATGCACATTATCTAATCTCCCAAGTAAATAGGCAAGTAAATAGGCATAGCCAAAGACTAGATAACGTACTTTTAATCAGAGTAATTCTTCCCCCCTTTTGACAAAATCATTTTCCAACCAGCTAATCTCCTCTCTATTTTCTCGATCACTCCATCCCAAATCGACAAAGATTTATAAGGAGCGCCCACGAGAAGGCCTAGATATCTCATAGGGAGGGATGAAATCTTGCAACCCAAAATGTTGGCCAAATCCATAGTATTCAAAACAGGGCCCACTAGAACTATTTTTTACTCAGATAAATTGACTCTAAGACCATAAACAACTTCAAAACATAACAAAAGGGCTCTCAAAGATCGAAGATGATCTTGATTAGGCTCATTGAAAATTAGGGAATCATCAGCAAAAAGAATACGAGACCTTTAGGCTACCAAGAGAGTCCCCACCCACCAAAAAACCCGACAAGAAGCTCCCATCAACAGCCGCTTCAATCATTCTACTCAAAGCATCCATGACAATAATAAAGAGGAAATGAGACAAAGGATCCCCTTGTCTAACCGTCGAAACTCATATCCACTAATTGGAAGTGCACTTTCTTGATTTGTGTCAAAAGAGGCTCTCAAAACTTGATTGGATCATTTTCCTTTTATTCATAACTCTATCGGCATTCAAGGGGGTTGGAGGTACTTTAAATTCGAGAATATGTGGTTAAAAGCATAAGGTTTTGTTGACAAGTGTAACGTCCCAAAAGAAATTCGGCCTTAGAAACATCGTGAAATCCTTTCGGGATTTCACGAATCGAGCAATCGATTGGGTTTTAGTCCGTTAGCATAATAAGATCCCGATCCACTATGGTGACAGAATTTTCTTTTTTATTTAATTAAGACACTTAGGAGTATAATTTTACAAAACAAATTGCACCATTAGACTCGTGAATATTTAGGATTTTATGGTGCAATAAAAAATTCAAGTTTTTCAGGTGAATAAACCCTTCGGGAGAGCACCACTTGGCATCTGGTTCAAAAAGTTGTCAAATCACCTTGTAGAATGTGCAAATACACTTAGGATCACTAGATACTTTTAAATTAGACACATGGCACAATCCTAACCATCCACTTGGAAACCCCATGACACTTGTCAAGAGGAGGACAAAGTGTGTAAGTGATGGAGTGTGAATCAAGCTTGTCATCATGCTCTCTTACACCAATCACTATTCCATCCAACCAAACCCTATTTGATGAAGTTTATACATGATTATATGCAAGTTTATGGTATGATTCAAAGCATGTTAGAATTTTATAAAATGTTTTTACATGATCTTTGAAGTGGTAGGAACCGATTACTTCAAAACAGTTTTTGGTTTGGTGTAGGTTGCGATTTTAGCTTTAGGACTTTGATTCATGGCCATGATTTTTATGAATCTTGTTTTTAAAGCTTAGATCTATGGATTAAGATTGAGTTTTTGAAATTTTATGATTTAGATCTTTGTTGGAATGATGATAAAATGCAAGAGTTTGATTTTAAGCATGTTATTGAGGCTCTCGAGTTCAATGTTGTTTTAAATGAAATATTTGCCATGACATGCTAGATTTGATACTTAGATCCAGCTATAACTTGCATGTGAGGTATATGGTTGTATTCTTTCAAGAGTTCTTGCATGAAAATCAAGGATCTAGTCACTTTGTTTCAAGTCCAAAAGCATGCATGTTCGGTTTCTAAGTTTATAATTTTTGATTAATTAGTCAAGCATGGTATCACTTAGGTTTGAATGATGAACATGTTAGGAATGTTATTTATGAACTTTTAAATTCATTGGAGTTGATATGTAGGTGTTATACCAAGAACAACAAGTGTTGGTTTTATTTGACTTAATCTTGATGTTTTGGCTTTTTCTTTGATGTAGTGAGTCCTAGTTTTTATGAAATGTGTGATTTAGTGTTTTAACATGATTTTAGAACTAACAATGTGAATTTTTTATTGCTAAATTCAGTTTAAGCATGTTAGTGTGTTAAATGGCCAAATAGCAACCAAAAAATGATTTTTAGCCTATGACTGAATTGAACAAGAGAGAGATCTCATAGTTGGGTTTAGTTTTAGAAAACTCTGAGTTCATATTTCGATTTAGGATGAAATTTACATAAGAAATGTTAATTTTGGTAAATTTTGGAGTCCATTTGCAAATTCCTTATTTTTAAGGTCAAATTTGTAATTTCCAATAAATGGGTAACTTTGCAAATTTGGCCCAAAATTAGTAAGTTTTATTTTTATGAGGATTAAGTAAGATATCCTAACCCTAGAACGTACCTCATTTCAGCTTACACTCTTTTTATACTACACTTATAGAATTACACTTACATATTACGCTACATTCTGTAAGTTAGCTTCTAACTTATTCTCGGTATTTTTATGTATGTATGGTGGTAAGATTGCACTGTTCATATTCATGTTCATTTAGGCCTATTATATTGTTTATAATATGCTATGTCATGCCATCCATTACTGACATGTTATTCTGTTACATGTCACGAATGCCATGTCCATCATATCTGTTACATGACATAAATGCCATGTAATAAGCATTAAGCATGTCAAGAAATATTTCTAAGTCATAAATGAGTCTTTTATTTTATCATGACCCCAAGTGCTAGGATGGGGAGTTATCCTAGTGGAATTCCTCTGTCCACTCTAAAGTGTTTATTGGATGTGGAATGCCCTGAATTGATGAAGTACAGTAAACATGCTTCGAATGAGACCTAAGTAACTAGTTTCCGGAGCGGAGTCAGGCAACCAACGTCGATGGTGCCAAAATTACACGTTTACAAGTACAGTTATCATGACGTACTCACAGCTAGTGCAAGAGCCTGTGATGTGATGCGATATCCGACAAGAGTACACGGCCCCTGGGGAGTCGTAGAGCATCCATTTCAAGTAAACAAACATGTATATGTAACAAAGTCTCATGTTCACGCAAACATGTCATGTTCAAGTCAAGTCATGTTATGTTCAAGTCAAGTAATGTTATTTTCAAGCCATGTCACGCATGTGCAAGTCCATGTCATGAAGCATACATGTCATATTACTATCATGCATGCCTATTCATACTGTTGGTAGTTTAGGAGCTTTACTTGCGAAGATTTTGTAAATCTTACTTGGTAACCCCAACTACCATTCGCCCCAAAATGGTAGACGATGTCTTAGGGAACTGGGGATCAGAACATGACCCGTTGGATGAGGTTGAGCAGGCTAGAGAGGACGCTCGAGGAGCTTATGGAGTCGATCCTCCAGCTCTTGGATTATTTTTTGGAGATCATTGTCGAGCTGTGTGAGCGGCCTAGTGTTTAGTTTAGCAGTCTATATATTATGTCTGTACTTATTGATTATAGATTTGTTGGATGGATGTTGTATCTTTTGATATGTGAATATTTATGAAAGTATGTTATGTTTTGGGATTTAGCATTCTAGTACATTAAGTATTGCAAAAATAAAATTATCCGCTGCATACTGTTAAGATGCATTCTAGGTGCACAGCATCCTTAACTGTCATGAACAGAGGTATGTGAACTTGTGTTGCATGTCCCAACACTTCAAGCTCTGTCAAATCCCAAGCGAAGTTTGGGAGTGCCACAACAAGCTTAGACAATGATGGTATGAAAGAAAATGGATCATTATTTGAAGGAGAGAAATTAAGAGGAAAAAAATAGGTGGCAAAACATCTAGAAGGAGTTGCTTTAAAGTGAGAGGTATATGAGAGGTAGAAATGAAGGGCAATATTGGTTAAAAGATGGCGACACGTGTACAAAGCTTTTCTATCGAGTAGCTAATTAGAATGTCATTGGGATGCTCTTGGTTGATGTTTGGTCTCTTCTAATCAAATTGAGATTAAGAGTCGTATTGTTTAGTATTATGAGCAGCTTCTTTTGGAGCAGTTTGATTGGAGGCCCAAGCTTAATGGATTGGGACTGGAGTCCATACAAGAAGATTTGGTCATACAGTTTGAGAGGCCATTTGAAGAGACTGAGGTCCCCAATGTGGGAAAGAGTATGATTGGTGAAAAAGTGGAAAAGCATGGGGCCTAGATGGTTTTTCTATGACTTTCTTCCAAACTTGCTGGAATGTGATTTAAGAAGACAATATGAGAATCTTCTAGGATTTTAGAGATTTTAGACATTACAAGAGTAGATTAGTGACAAAACAATGGGCCCAGAATTCCTTGCTACTTGGTTAAATAGGCTTGTCGACAAGATAATTTCAAAAAGCTTGTGAGCATGCTAATTGGAAGTTTCTATACCATCTACTTGGGAGAAGTGGTTTTAGGGAGGGATCGCAATCGTGGATGCACATTCTATCACTCTGGTGCATGATTCCATAGTGGTGAATGGCACTCCAGCTAGTTTTTTCAGTAGCTCTAGTGGATTGTGACAAATGATCATTGTCATCATTATTTTTAGTTATTGTCATGGAGGCTGTCAACGAAATTTTATCAGTTACTGTTGATAGAGGTTCTCTAGCTGACTTTTCTTGCAAATGACTCCATAATATTTTTGTGGTGTGAATTCAGGCCACATCCGCTCATTAAGGGCACATGTTTTTGCTTTGAAGTTGTTTCTAGGTTGAAAACAAAGTTGCCCAGGTCAGAGTTGGTCCTTGTGTGGAATATCCCTAAGGTGGATAGCATGGCTAGCTTATTGGGATGCAAGGTATCATCCTTGCCAATGAAATACCTAGGTCTCCCTTTGAGAGCCTCTTTAAAGGCTAAGGGCATGCTTGGTAATGAGATGAGATGAGAATTCTATGAATAGTAGTGAAATGGTTTGAGTCAATATGTTTTATTGAATTTTCGGAAATGAGAGGGAAAATTTTGAATAAAAATATTACAAAATTAAAATATTGTTTTAATATTATTTTTTAATATTATTTTTGTTTTGAAATTTGAAAAAATTGTATTTTTTTTGTGTTTTGTTTGGAAGTTTGGAAAAATTGTAATGATTAAGTAATGATTAGGTGAAAAAGTTGAAGATCTGGAATTGAAAAGTGTTTTGTGTTTGAATAATGATTGGGAAGGAAATTATGAGAAGTTTTGAGATGTTCATCACATCTAAGTGTCTAAACGTGGCCTAAGGGCTTGTTTGGGAAGTTAGATAAGATGAAAATTTTGTGAATAGTAGTGAAATTGTTTGTGAATAGTAGTAAAATAGTTTGAATTAATATGTTTTATTGGGTTTTGGGAAATGAGGGAGAAAAAAGTTGAATAAAAATATTATTAGAATATAATTTTTTTTTTTTATATCAGATTGGTGCTTTATGTGCAAGAGTAATGGGAAATCAGTTGATCATCTCTTATTACATTGTCAAGTGGCCTGGTGTTTATGGCATGAGATCTTTAATAGGATAGGGGTGGCATGAGTCATGCCTGGAAGAGTTAGGGATATCATGTGCTGCTAAAGTGGTATCGGGGGAAATGCCCACATCGCTGCTATGTGGAGAATGATCTTGCACTGCATTATGTGGTGCTTGTGGCTGGAGAGAAACAAGAGGTGCTTTGAAGACATGGAGCATTATGTGGATGGGCTGAAACGATTTTTTTACAATACATTACTTTCTTGGGCCATTATTAGTATAATGATAGGCTTACTACCTCCTACCACCCATTTACTACTCCATAGTGTATTAGAAACTTTTATTTTTTTTATTATTTTCTTTTAAGTATTTTTTTAGCATCCTTAATCATTAAGAAAAAATTAAAAAAATATACATCATCACTGATAGTTACTTCCTTAACCATTAAGTAAAAAAAATTTAAAAAAAATAAAAGGAGTAGTAAATGGGTGGTAGGAGGAAGTAAACCTATCACTATTTTTATTTGTAATACGAACAACCTTCATGATTTGCTTGTAAGTGTACTTGGGCGATACCTCTTATATCAATAAAATTTTACTTTTACCTATCAAAAATAAAAGTATATAATTTTTTAATATTATTATTGTTTTGAAATTTGAAAAATTATTGTTTTTTGTGTTTTGTTTGAAAATTTGAGAAAGTTGTAATGATTAGGTAATGACTAGATGAAAAAGTTGAAGATTTGAAATTGAAAAGATTTTGTGTTTGAGTGATGTTTGGGAAGGAAATTATAAGAAGTTTTGATATGAGATGAGATCATCTCACTTCCCAAACAAGCCATATGTCTATTTGGGAAGGCATGATTGAGAAAATTGTGCGTAAATTGGGTATCCGAATTATGACCCGTGTACTTGGGCTTTTGCCCATTCTTATGATCAATAAAATCTTATTTACCAATAAAAAAAAAAAAACAATTCACATCACGGTAAAATGATCCTCACTTTATTTAGTATGTTTTTCAATTAATATCCAAATAGACTCTTGCATGTAAAGACCTCTTTTTCTCTCCAATCCCCAATTTAATATCGCAGTATTAATGCTTGCAATTCTTCCCAAAAATCAGTAAAGAATATATGCATATTATGTGACTATCAATTGTATAAGCCAGATTAAGAATATGATCTAAATCATTAGAAGAATAAAATGCAAATTCTCACTATTATGCATGTGGATAAGTAAACAAACCCAACAGGACAAGATACAAACTCCTGAGCAGGTAATGGAGTGAAATAATGAGAAAAATACTGCAGCACTTAATTACATAAGAGATAAGAAAACTCACCATCGTTTGACGAGCTTCACGTGGGGACACAACAAGTGGGTGATTATGGTCCTTTACAAATTTAGTTATCACCCATTTTCCAGACTTATCATACTTTACATGAATCATTGCCTTGCAACCTTCCCTTGTGCTTGGCCTTGGCTTTCTAACTGGCCCAAACTTACCGCGGATGCTAACACAATGGCCCTCCTTATTACATCCAAGCCGGCGGGCAAGAATTTTCCCATCTCTTTCAGAGCGACGACAAGACATCACGCGCATGACAAATCCTACCCGACGAGCATAGTCATCATAGAATATTTTGGCAGCATCTTCGGATTCAAATTCCATACCCTCAAATGGCTCTAGAATCATATCTCTTTCATAGAACAACTCTGCTCCAACAGAACTCTCCACAGTGCTGGCCTGCTCATCAGGATCCACTGCCACACAACATGATTTGCCTATCTTTCAAACCCATGCAGCAATCTCATATAATCTTGAAATACAAGCCAGGTCATGCAAAATCAAAACTGAATAAGCATTCCAGTCATTGCCAACAGAACATGCGAATAAATATTCCAACTTCTGACATTTCAATTTTGTTGCCTTTGATTCTTGATTGAAAAAAAACAAAACAAACAAACAAACAAAAGAACTAAACAAGAAGTTAAAGTTCTCTCTAGTTTTTTCTCTCTCTAGTTTCTCTCCATACAGTTTTAGTTTTTTTCCTTCTGTTGGTAGTGTTTCATCAATGGCTTTTCCCTCTTGAGGGGATTAGTGTATTCTCTGAATCATTAGGTTTGTATTGTCTGAGGGTTGGTTTAGATGGGGTTGTGCAAGGAGGTATTCATTGATCAGAAGTTGTTTGAGTTTAGAAAGGAGAATGCAAGGTGGTGGAGGATAATAGAAAGTAGTCATCGTGGTGTGAAATATATTTTAGTGGATTGGGAAACTCTGGGTTGGCTGGGTTCTATGGTGAAGGAGTGTGCAGTAACATTGGGTACTCAGGAGTTTCTACGAACTCGTAGAAAAGGGGACACTGTGATAATAGTGAGGAAGGGACGTAACTTTAATGGTAGTTTTATCTCCATCTCAGAATTTGGTCGTGATAAGAGGAGAGGATTGCTTGTGATTCCAGAAGGAAGGAAGGAGGAGGGATGGAAGAAGCTTGCTGATATTTTAATGGAGACGGCTGATATCCAGATAGTTGCAGCAAAGAGGAACAATGGTGAGGGAGGTGCTCCATCATCGTGGGCAGGAGGTGCAAGGTCGTACAGTGAGGTGCTGAAGAAGGTACCGTATCGTGTTGCGTTAGACGTGGTGTCAGGTGTAACCATCTCTGAGGACGTGCAGCGGTATGGTGTAGCAGAAAGCAGATTGGCGGGGCTAAATGAGGAAAGCATTTTGAAGACGTTAGCTGTATTGGAGGAGAAGATCGGCATTGTGTTAGATGAGATAAATTATCTAAAACGGTGCGTTAAAGGTAAGGAGGTGGTGGGCCGAAATGGTGGGCTTGGTATGGGTCTGGGCAAAGCAATGGGCTTGGGCAAGGGTCAGGCCTCAGGCCCTATGAAGGCCTGGAGGGCAATGGAGACAGATGGGTCGGGGAAGTTTCTCGGATCCGAGATATCGGACCAGGGACAGCGGGTGGCGCCGATAAGTTCATTACCGGCAACCCTGCCGGCACAGAAGCTGCCGACAACCTCGGTCGAACCCTCTGGTGAGACGGAAAAGGAGATCCGACTCGGATCCGAGACTTTGGACCAGGGTCATGTTGCTCCTGTGGCGCCAATAAGTGCATTATCAACATCCCTGCCGGCACAGAAGTTGCCGACACCCTCGGTCGACCACTCAGGTGAGACGGTTAAGGAGTTCCGACGGGAAGAGGTAGAGGAGGGGGAGTTTCTGGCGTTAACTTCTGCATCTGTGGAGAATGGACTATTGGAACTGTGTGTGGTGGACGAGTTCCCAGAAGTGGTGCACGAGCAGTCTGGCTTGAGTGATAGAGTTCCAGAAGTGGTGCACGAGCAATCTGGCTTGAGGGAGAGAGAGATGTCTCTTTGCGGTGAGGTGTTTTCGCGGGACAGTGATGTGGTTCAGAGTGGTCTTCCACTTTTGGTGATGAGTAGACCTGATGAGTTATTTTCTGGGGATGATTCTCCTCTTAATAATATGGTTTTAAGTGGTGAAACAAATAAGCTGGATGTTTCGGTGATTCCCAATAACAGTGTTGGGGAAGAGGGGGCTCTTACTCCTTTATGTACACTCCCCCCCAGTGATTATGGGAGTTGTTCGACGAATTGGATTTTTAAAAAGGTAGAGGAGCTACAGAAAATTTTTGGGGTCTCTTTTGGAGGTTATGAGGAACAATTTATGGCCCTTCTTGTGGCTATTGAAGCTAGCCGTTCGAAATCAGCTTCAAAACAAGATAGGGAACTTAAACGCTTAACATGCTCCATCAATTATGATGTCAAGGAGGGGAGTAGTGGAAGGGTTAGATCAAAAGGGAGGGGTAAGTTAAGTTTTAATGAAGCCTAAGATCGTTTCTTGGAATGTAAGGGGTCTCAATGATAGGGACAAACGCCTTCGGATCAAAGCGCTATTGAGATTATGGAAGGGAGATGTGATATGCTTGCAAGAAACAAAGTTGGGTTTTATTGATAGAAGTTTTGTGCGTAGTATTTGGGGATGTTCTTATATGGGCTGGTCCTATTTGGTCTCTCAGGGAGCATCAGGTGGAGTATTATTAATGTGGGATAAAAGAGTGGTTGAGGCGATTGAGGAGTGTGTTGGAGAGTTTTCGGTTTCGGTGTTATTCAAAGATGTGAGCGATGGGTGGATTTGGGCTTTTGCAGGGTCTTATGGTCCTAACGTAGATAGAGATAGACGACGGTTGTGGGAGGAGTTGGCGGGAATACACTCTTTATGGGATGTGCGGTGGTGTATGGGGGGTGATTTTAACATTACTCGTTTTCCTAGCGAACGATCGGGGCATCATCGACACACTTTGGCTATGGCGGAATTCTCTGAGTTCATCTTTGATATGGATCTTATGGACCTCCCTTTGGTGGGTGGTGAGTATACTTGGTCTAA
Source organism: Juglans regia (assembly GCF_001411555.2). Taxonomy (NCBI): domain Eukaryota; kingdom Viridiplantae; phylum Streptophyta; class Magnoliopsida; order Fagales; family Juglandaceae; genus Juglans; species Juglans regia. The sequence goes on along the minus strand of NC_049912.1, from coordinate 13,602,713 downwards.
TGGCCGTGCTTGGTCGAAATTAGATAGATTTCTTGTCTCGCCATTATGGGAAGCCCACTATCCAGAAGTTAGTCAGAAAAGGTTAGCTAGAGTCAACTCAGACCATTTTCCCATCCTCTTAGATTGTGGTGGCATTCAAGGGGGTCACCGGTATTTCAAGTTTGAGAATATGTGGCTTAAGGTGGACAGGTTTGTAGAGATGGTGAGAACTTGGTGGACTTCGTACTAGTTTAGTGGCACTCCGAGTTTTATTCTTGCAAGTAAGATGAAGGCTCTAAAGCAAGACCTAAAGAAATGGAAATTAGAAGTTTTTTGTCACATTGACAATCAAAAGTCTATTTTGATGGAGGAGTTGCAGGAGTTGGAGGGTAAGGAATTATTGGGAAGGGCTTCGGAGGAGGAGTTATTGAGAAAAGTAACGGTTGTGGCAGAATTGGAAAGGGTGTTGCTGTTAGAAGAGACTTCATGGCATCAAAAATCCAGAGCCCTCTGGTTGAAAGAGGGTGATAGGTGTACGAAGTTTTTTCACAAAATGGCTAATTCTCATCGACGTAATAATGCGATTGAGTTGTTACATTCAGGTACACAGGTGCTATCTTCTTCGGCTGATCTAGAAAGTCACATTGCACATTATTATGAGACTCTGCTTACCGAACCAGTAATTTGGAGGCCGAAGCTTGATGACTTACCGTTTGAGGCAATTGATCCGCAGCTTGTGAGTGTATTGGAGAGACCTTTTGTGGAAGATGAGATTTTCAAGGTCATATCTGGTATGGCTAAGGACAAAGCGCCGGGTCCAGATGGTTTCTCAATGGGTTTCTTCCAAACTTGTTGGGATGTGGTGAAATGTGATGTCTTGCGGGTGTTCAGTGAATTTCATGCTTATCAAAAGCTTGAAAAATCACTTAATGCGACTTTTATTGTACTCATTCCAAAGAAATATGGGGCGTCGAATATTGAGGATTTTCACCCAATAAGTTTGATTAGCAGTGTCTATAAGATTATTTCAAAGGTCTTTGCTAATCGGCTTAGTCTAGTGCTGGAAAATATTATCTCCAAGCCTCAGAATGCTTTTATTCATGGGAGATATATACTTGATTCGGTGCTCATTGCAAATGAGTGTTTGGATGCTAGATTGAGGGAGGGAAGTCCAGGTATTCTTTGCAAGCTAGATATGGAGAAGGCTTATGACCATGTGAACTGGAATTTCCTTTTGTATTTATTGAAGAGGTGTGGTTTCGGCGATAGGTGGATTTCTTGGATGCGTTTTTGCATTTCAACGGCCCGGTTTTCAGTGCTAATTAATGGCACTCCTGCAGGTTTTTTTCATAGTTCGAGGGGTTTGCGACTGGGTGATCCATTATCTCCCTTTCTTTTTGTCATAGTTATGGAGGCGTTGAGCAAGATGTTGCAGGCTACTGTTAGTGGGGGTTTTTTATCTGGTTTTCAGGTGGGAAATGGCTCTGGTAGCTCTTGTATCATTTCACATCTTCTTTTTGCAGACGACACTCTGTTGTTTTGTGAAGCGGATAGGAGTCAGGTCCAAACTTTGCGTGCATTATTACTTTGTTTTGAAGCAGTATCAGGGTTTAAGGTGAACCTTGACAAGTCTGAGTTGGTTCCGGTGGGTGTGGTCCCTAATATACGCAATCTAGCAAGTCTTCTGGGTTGCAGGGTGTCCTCGTTCCCAATGAAATATCTGGGTCTTCCGTTAGGTGCTACTTTCAAGAGTAGAGCTATATGGGATGGGGTGGTAGACAAGATAGAGAAAAGGTTGGCTGGATGGAAAAGGGTGTATCTATCGAAAGGAGGTCGTCTCACTCTCATCAAGAGTACCCTTACAAACCTCCCCACTTATTTTTTATCCCTTTTTCCTATGCCTGCAGGGGTGGTGAATAGAATTGAGAAACTTTTCAAAGCATTTCTATGGGGAGGCTTAGGGGAGGAGAAGAAAGTTCATTTGGTTAATTGGAAGACAGTATGTTCTCCAGTTGAGTATGGGGGGTTGGGTGTGTGTAATTTGAGAACTTTTAATAAAGTGTTGTTGGGGAAATGGCTTTGGAAATATCATATGGAAGAGGGTTCTTTGTGGAGGGAAATAATAGATGCTAAATATGGGGTTGATTGGGGTGGTTGGTGTTCTAAAGAAGTGAGAGGGGGGCATGGAGTGGGGCTATGAAAGTTTATAAGGAAGGGGTGGATTATTTTAGTAAATCATATTCGTTTTGTCGCAGGTGAGGGTGACCGAATCAATTTTTGGCGGGATGTGTGGTGTGGAGATCATGCATTGGAAAGAGTGTTTCCAACTTTATATCGTATTGCAGTTAACAAGGACGTTTATGTGGCGGAAGTGCGATTATTTGCTCATGGTTCGCATCAGTGGAATATTCTGTTTAATAGAGATATTCATGATTGGGAATTATCTATGGTTTCAGATTTTTTTAACTTGTTACATTCTTTAGGGTCTACTATGGCGCAACAAGACAGCTTGAAATGGAGGTTCCAGGATCATAAGAAATTCTCAGTAAAAGCGTATTATAAAATTTTGATTTCACAGGATCACACCCCATTCCCTTGGAGGAACATTTGGAGGTCTCGAGTGCCCTCTAGAGTTGCTTTCTTTGTTTGGAATGCCGCCCTTGGGAAGATCTTAACCATGGATAATTTGAGGAAGAGAGGATGCGTTGTACTGGATTGGTGTTACATGTGTAGAAAGAATGGAGAATCGGTAGATCATCTTTTACTACATTATGACGTAGCAAGAGGGTTGTGGGATGAGATTTTTCGACGGGTCGGTGTGGTTTGGGTAATGCCTAGGAGAGTGGTGGAGCTGATGAGTTGTTGGAGAAAATTGCAGGGCAGTCATCAAGTGGCAGCAGTTTGGAGAATGATTCCGTTGTGTATCATGTGGTGTATTTGGACAGAAATGAATATGCGCTGCTTCGAAGACAAGGAAAGAACAATGATGGAGCTGAAGAATTATTTTCTGCACACCTTATTGCTTTGGTTTTCAGCTATTGTATTAAATGGGGATGATATACATGAATTCCTATCTTTAGTTTAACGCTCTTAGAATGTATCTAGGTGTTCAACTGTATACTTCCTGTGTACTAGGTATATGCCTATTTCATTCACATCAATAAAGTTTATATCTTAATTATCAAAAAAAAAAAAACTAAACAAGAAAAACAGCATACGCCTATATGTGTAAACTTTCATAGTAAACCAAGTAAAGCGTACAAGGAATGATTGGTATTTTCTTTTCTTCAGAGAAACCAATCAGAGCAATAAATGACTTTCTTTGTATTCTTTTCTTTTCCACCGTGCAGATCAGTGCTAATTTCTTAGGCAAATTATCAAGCATCTATTGAGCACACCCAACATTATACAAGTAAACTTCAAAGGTCAAACACGAATTAAAATTAATTATTCAATCTTCGTAAACTAAGACATCAAATACCACATGAAACTAGAAGTCAAAGAAATAAAATAAATTGAAATTATAGCACATTTGACACAGTGTAATCAGTTGCCAACTAACATTATGCAATATCAGTACAAATGAAAATAAATCACCTAACCATACAACACCTTCCAGCAGCCCGAATAAGCGAAACCCATTGAAATTCATGTCTTTAATGCCATAAATTCACAATTTACCTATGAACTTGGGTAGCGGATTCAGAGACAGGTAGACCACGAAAAATGGAGAAAGAAACTAAGGGATTGAATGGGATGGAGAAGAGGTCATGAGTATTCTTAGAATTTCAAGAAAGAAGAGTTACTTACTTGATTTGTGTAATCGACGAGGGTGTTCGTGCCAGTGAAAGGAAGCCTGAAGGCTGAGAGTAGCTCGCTCACTCCTAAAGGCCAACTTTGTAGACAGGATTTCTAGTCTTTTGAGTTTGGGGTCTGGGGCCTCTGGGCTTTTGCGAATGGTGAAAATATGGATAGAGTCTACGGCGATTTATTTTTAAAAACAAATAAAAATAAAAAAAACTGTGAATTATCTATCCATTCATTTCCGTACATTTTTTTAAAATAGATAATTGTTATAAATATAAAAAGATTATATAAAAATAAATTTATAAATTGACAAGATTTCACGTGATGCATTATATTTATTTTATATTAAAAATAATTATACAATCTGACATACTGCATCAAGGCACGTCAATTTATGAATTTATTTCTGTATAATATTATTTTTATAGAAATGCTATATACAATCCTACAACGTACAATCTCCGTGTACTTTTTTTAAAAAAATAAAAGAAATGATACTTGCAATCGTGAGTGTGCAAGCGTCGTGTAATCACTTTGAAAAAATGAATAAATATGAGGCCCACATGAAAATAAATTAATTTTTTAATAATAGATCTCATTCTTTTTTAAAACGACTGTACGGCGTTTGAGCATTTCACGACTGTATGTAATATTACTCAAAAAATAAAGGTTACTATTAAAAAAATAATTTTTTAATGTAAGTCTTAAAGTTACTTACTTTTTTCAAATAGAGTATACAATAACTGAATACAAACTGCAAATATCATATCTCTTTTACAAAATCTTAAGCCTTAGACATAAATTTTACTCCTTTTCTATAATAATACAAGTAATACAATGTATTTTATTTTCTAGAGATCATCTCGAAATCTTGTACCAGTATTTTCCAATCACCTGGATTATATTTTAATTTAAAAAAACTGATTTGTTATTTGGGTATATACTTTTTTCTTTTTTTTCCTCACATTTTTTGTTATTCTTTGTGTTTTCATTCTGAATTATTGTATTTTAAAATTACGTATTATCATGAACATGGCTCTTCGTATTATTATTTTTTTTTTTAACATTATCTTCTAATCTTTTGAAAATGATTGATGTTATAGTAGCTTCCTTTTGTGATTGAAATAATTTTTCTATTCCTTTCCTTCTGTAGAAGGTTTAGGTAATTGTCCTTTCTTTCCTAGAGGGAGATAAGCTTGCAACAAAATTTCTCATTTCCGAAGACAATTCTAAGCTTGGTTATCATGGCTAAAGAACTTGAACAATTATAGGAGGGTTTTAAGTTGATAGAAGAAGAACAGGAGGAAGTAACCATCACGGAGGAAGAAACCAGAAGATCAATCCTGCGAGGTCAAAACTGTCTGCTTATGTTAGTTGTGGTTGAAAAAAAATCAATAAGGAAGCCTTTAAGGCTACCATTGACTAAACTTTGGAACCCTTGAAGGATGGATTATCTTTAAAGAGGTAGGGGCTAATAAATTTTTAGTGGAATTTCATAAAGGAATGGATATAGAAAGGGTATTTAATGGTAGACCTTGGTCCTTTGATGAGAATCTAATTTGTATCCAACAATTCTTGAGTAGCATGTCTCCTACTGAGATGGCTTTTAACTATGAGCCTTTTTGGGTTCAATTCCATGGATTAACCCTTCTGGCGATGACATATGAAGGGGGACAAAGGATTGGTAATTCAATTGGTGAGGTATTGACAGTTGATGCAGATGAAGAGAGTGTTGGTTGGGGTAAATACCTAAGGGTTCGAAGAAATATGGATATCTCCAAACCCCTTCCTAAAGGCAAGATGGTCAAAATTGAAGGAACAAAAAGATGGATTGAATTTAAATATGAAAGATTAACAGTGTTTTGTTTCAAGTGTGGGGCAATAAAACATGGAAATAGAGTCTGTGAAGTGGAAAAAGATAGGAAAAGTACGAAAGGTTGGGGATATATACAGTATGGTCAATGGTTGAGAGCTTCTCCAATTGTATCTAATGGCTTGGGTGAGAAAAGATTTGGGAATCGTGAAACACAACAGATTAAACTAATACCTCAGAAAGACAATGGGGAAGACAAAAAGAAATAGGCTAGTAACAATGATGAAAATTCAGTCTCAGGTGGCCAGATAAATAAAGTGAAAGCAACCATAAAAATGGAAGCTCAACAGACCTCTGATAAACTTGAAGCAGCTCAATTTCTCATGTGAGCAATTTCAAACAGAATTGAATAAAGAGGACAAGATGATAGGGGAAGCTAGCAAGTCAAATAGAAGTGGGAATGAGGTATGGAATCCTTAGAGTTAGCTACTATGTTTGAGGAGTCTTTAAAAAAATCAGTAGCTGCAGAGGGAAATGAAAATATAAACCTGGTTGGAAAAAAGGGCAAGACAGGTATACATGCAAAGGGCTAGTGAAGAGGCACCTATGGTCAAAACAAGAAGTAGGAAAAAAGAAACATCAGGACCAGGTAGCTATGCTCAACAAAGTGTCTCTAAAAAATCAAAAGTTATGCTCAATCCAGCAAGGAGCTTAAATCAGAAACAAAACGTGGTGACTGCTAAGCAGCCCCACCAGGAAAATGAGATGCATCAGTTGGGACTGTCGAAGAATTGGGAACCTTCGAACAATTCAGGAGCTTCATCTTTTGATGAAGCAAAAGAGCCCAAATATCCTATTCCTTATTAACACTAAAAGCAACAGAGAAAAGGTGGAAAGAATAAGAAATAAAATAGGATATGACAGAAGCTTTACAGTTGACAGTAGAGGATTTAGTGGAGGGATAGCAATGTTGTGGCATTCAAATGATCAGGTAGAACTGGACTCATACACAAGATACCACATTTCTATCAAAATTACAAAACCAGAAAATGGTAAGGTTTGGCTTCTCACATGATTTTATGGCAACCCCTGTACAACACTTAGAGAGGGAAGTTGGCAGTTGCTAAGGCTTTTGAAACCTGTAGATAACAGCCCTTGGCTTTGTATAGGTGACTTCAATGAAATTTTGCATCTTAATGAAAAGTTTGGGGGAGCTGTGAGACCTTATACCCAGATGGAATCCTTTCACCAAGCCTTACAGGATTGTGAGTTGAATGATTTGGGATGGGTAGGACCAAAATATACGGTTCAACAAAAGAGAAGGCAAGGAGTTCACAATGCAATGCAAACTGTTAGATAGAGTGGTAGCCAATGCAAACTATATCAGAATGTTTCCGGATTTCAGTGTTAACACCATTCCTGTTTGCACATCAGATCACAACCCTCTTATGTTAACCCTTAATACATTTTCCCAAGAGGGAAACAGGAAGAGAATGATTTTTAGATATGAGTTCAGTTGGGGGAGTAACAATGATTGTAAGAGCATCATTTCAAATACATGGAATGAAGGAGGCAACATGGCACAAACAATAGCATCTGTATCAAACAAGCTTACTAGTTGTAGGAAACATCTTCTCAACCGGAGTAGACTCCAACAACAAGAAACAATGAGAAGCATTGATTCTAAAAAGCTTAAATTGCATATTCTACAGCAAAGAAAAAATGGAAATTATATGCAAGAAATAAAGCAGATCAAGAAAGAAGTGACATTGCTCTTAGAAGAAGAAAACTTAAGTGGAAACAAAGAGCAAAAGAAAATTGGCTTAGACATGGAGACAAGAACACCAGATTTTTTCACACTTGTGCCTCATAGAGAAGAAAGATTAATCATATCAGCAACATTCAAGATGGAGATGGACAGATACATAATTCTTCTCAAGGAATATAGCAGGTTTTTCAGAATTACTATAAATCCTTGTTCTCCACTTCTAACCCAATTGACATACAAGAATGCTTAGAACCCATAAAAACAAATACTGAGGAAAGGAACAACAAACTGATGGTTGATTTTACCTAAACAAAGGTTCAAGAGGCTTTTTTGCCATGAATTCAATGAGCTCACCAGGTCCAGATGGCTTCTCAACTGGATTCTATCAACAACACTGGAATATAGTGGGTAAAGAACTTTGTGAGGCAGTGACAGTGGCACTAAATACTAATAACTGGGACAGCACCATCAATGAAACATTTATTGTATTAATACCAAAAAAGAAGTGTCCAACACAGGTCACTGAATTTAGCCCAATCAGTTTATACAATGTAATCTACAAGGTCATGGCCAAGGTTCTAGCAAATAGATTGAAACAAATTCAACCAGATTTCACTTCCACAACTCAGAGTGCCTTTGTAGCTGGTAGACAGATTCTAGACAATGTCATTGTTGTTTCTGAAGTGTTACACTCAATGAACAGCAAAATAAAAGGGACAAAATGTTATATGGCACTCAAGTTAGACATGAGTAAAGCATATGGTAGATTAGAATGGGATTTTATAGCAACAGTGATGGAAAAAATGAGTAAAGCATATGGCACATGGGAATTTCCTTCATCAGGGTTTTGCAAGTTTAATTGGGATGTGGTAGTTGACAAATTACAATACAAGATTGGCATTGGCATTGCAGTTAGAGATGAGGAAGGCAACTACTTGGCTACCATGAGAAGGAACCAAGTCCTTTGTCCTGATCCATCAACAACAAAAGCAGTAGGTGCATTAACAACTGTAAATTTTGCTCTTGATCTGGGAATGAGAAATATTATCCTAGAAGGTGATTCCAAAAGAGTGGTAATGGGGATTCAAAAACAGTTACCAGATGATAGCTACTATGGAATGATCATTTCAGATATAAAAACAAGAATCGATTTTTTTTTATGTATGTATTACTAGACATATCAACAGCGAAGGCAATATAATAGCTCACTTACTTGGTAAGGACGCTCTAATTAGATCAGAGTGTATAGTGGATTTGGAGAAAACTTCTCATTGTCTTCAAACTATATATTAACTTCAGTTTTAATGAAGAACAAATCTATTTCAAAAAAATATATATTAATGGACATATCAAATAAAAATTCTAGTAAGAAAATAAGAAGAAAAAGCTTAGGAAAATTCTTTTTTTTTTTTTGAAACAAGGTTTTACTACATATCAGCCTCTATTCACCTCCACATTCCATACCTGACAGTTTTTTTTACATAGGGTGTGGGGTAATTTTTAGAGGGTGTGGAGTGTGGAGTAGTGAATGGTTGTTGATGAAAAACATTATTCATTATTTTAAATTCCATACTAGAGATTGTGAAAGTTCGTTTGGTTATGCAGTTCAGATGATATGAGATGAGATATTTCTCTGAAAGTTGAATAAAATATTGTTATAATATAAATTTTTAATATTATTTTTGTTTTGGGATTTGAAAAAGTTGAATAGTTTATTATATTTTGTGCGGGAGTTTGAAAAAGTTGTAATGATGAAATGAGATAAGATAAGAGGAAATAGTTTGATTTTTTGTAACCAAACTAGCCATTCTTGAGTTTTGATATTCATCATTTCACACACTACACACGATATTTATTTTTATTTTTATGTTTTATTCTTGTTAAACTAATTAAAATTTTCTACTCATTATCCCTACCACACGTACTTACAAAAGGAAGAAAAATAAATGAAAAATAAAAAATTATGTATAGTGTTTGATGTAGAGATGATGAATAGAATTTTTCTTAAGAGTTACAACATCTCTTACTTACTTTTGAGGTTTTAGCATGGCATTTTGTGAAGAATTTTTATTCTCGTTCATGGTTTACTGCCAGGTTATTGTATAGTATCCACGTATTGATCGGTCGTTACTACAAAGCCTTTTACAAAAAAAAGGTATTGCAACGAAAATTCTAAACATAAATAATTGTGAAAAACATAACAATAGAATTGGTTATCAAACACAATATCTCTACAAAACTGGTTCATTACAAAATGACCCTTATGGCATATAAAAGTGACTTGCTTCAATGTCAATCTATTAAAATAAAGAAAAATGTTATTTGTAGTTACAATTGTTATTCACATAATAAAACATGCAAACGTGTCAGCTATTGATATGATGAAAATTATTAAATATGAAATTTAAAATTTAAACTTTATAAAAAAAAAATTGATAAAATTATTCATGTATATAAAATTGAAAGTACATATAATACTACTCTAAAATAAACTAAGGCCAACTGTCGGAGTTAGGGATTAAAGTCTAAAAGATTGCAATATGTTTTTCCTTTTTTTTTTTTTCAGTAGTTACGCATATCTCATCTAAAAAATCACTGAAATTTTATAGGTGGAAAATGCAACTCTATAACTAAATAAATGACTACCTAATGTAGGTTGTATTAGCTCTATTTTGTAAGGATATTAATCTCTCTAATTTTATAAGCTTCACTTGACTTTAGGTTTTAATCTTCTTAGTTTTTACCAAGCATATTCTCCATCCCAGTAGACCGCTGAGTATCAACTTCACTTCTCTATGTAGGTTGCAAGCTCGATATATCTTGCTTTAAGTATGTTCTACTCTTATCTTATGCCACTACCTTCCTTGATGGAGAGATTAAAAAAAAAAAGAGAAAGAGAGAAGAGAGAGGCTTTCTCAGAATCAAATAAAGGTGTGGAGGAAATTGCATGGAAGCAAAGGCTAAGAAGCTAAAGCAGGTAGGACTTCCTTTGTTAACAAAAGTTAAGTGTTGCTAAAAGAAAAAGATGAATTCTATGTATCAGCCACTATTTACTTTCACACACAACACACTTATAACTTTTTTTTTCCATAGGATGTAAGATAGTTAATAGTGGTTGATGAGAAGAATTTTTCAAAGAAAAACTAAGAAGCTAAATGCTCTTTGTTAACAAACTAACAAATTCTTCAACTAACTACAAGTGACCAAAGAAATTTGTAACAAATCAATAACTAGCTAATAAAACTAACACTCCAATACTTTCCTCCATTGTAACACTCCACCTAAAAAGCTCCTTAGACCTTGACCTTAGTAGCCTTAATTGTAGTTAATTAGGAGTTGAGCTATTCTAGAATAAGAACAATTTTAGATATTTGAGTTGGCAAGATGACCGTATACTTCAGGTTTAGTAGAATTATTAGAAGACTCTAGTGTAATATTGATTTAATATAATTATGAAAATAAATTATGTCACGACCCCAAATGTTAGGATGGGGAATTATCCTAGTGGAACTTCTCTATCCACAATGGAGTGTTTAATAATGGAGTGGTAACCTCTGCGTTGACAAAGAACAGTCAACGGGTTTCGAATAGGTTTTTTTTAAAGAACGCAGGAACAAAATCAACATGTTATGACACCTAACACTGATGGATGTACATGTTATGATTTTTATGATGTTATATTATATTACCAATGTATTGAGAATGAGTCTATAGATAACATATGATGGGAACCAAGGTGGACCTAGTCTTAAAGATATGTTGCAAGTTCTAGATGAGTCAATTACAAGTTCAAGGGCTTAAAGGATGAAGATTCAGTTTTGATGCATTTGATAAGTTATGGAAAGGGCAACAACATGACTTAAAGGATTTGGGCACTTGAAGGCTTTCAATTTATTTAATTCATTTAAATGACTTATTTATTAGTTTAGAATAATTGGGTTTATTACGGGAAGGACTTAAGGGGGCCTATGCAAGGGTATGTTGGGAAAGTTATTATTTTATTGAACTAGGGTTTCAAGAGGTTACTGTAGCCGCGACACTATACCAACAGCACTGTTCATCCAGGGGCATTTTGGGTAAAAGGGAGTTTATTTTAGTTAGGGTTTTAATTAAGTTTTGGTTTAAATAATCTTTGTAGCCTCATTTTCAGATGTTTATGAAATTTGATGAATTTATTCATTGTGAGTTGAGTTTATCTCCTATTGTCCTTAATTGAACTTTTGAACTTATCAAAGGTAAATCACAACCTTTGTGACGTTCCTCATTTATAATCTGGGTTCTTGAGACGGGTTTTTCAACAGATCTAGATTTTAATATAATCTTGGTTCTTGAAACGAGTTCTCATCGGGTCTAGGTTCTCCATCCATTGACTTGATTTTTGCTTTCTTTGGGAGTTTTCAAATTGATTGTGGGTTCAAAGGATTCTGTTTCTGCGGGTTCATATCATTTGGTATTTAGAGCAAGGTTTCCAATCAGATCTGTTTATATCTTTTATTTTTTACATATTTAATTCTAGGACTTCATTATTCTATGATTGATTACAAAAAAAAAAAATTGAAACAAAAAGTAGGCTGCCGAAATTCTTAGGGTTTTTTGGTTTGACTGAAATTTGCATCTCCTAGGGTTTCAAAATTCTAGGGTTTCTTACATCTCTAAATTTTTCCATTGCTCGGAGTGTCCTTTCGTTGATTCTCTTCTATTTCATTGTCAATTCTTGTGTGCTTGAATTCAATTGCTTGATTTTCACAATTGAGTATTGCTGTTTGTGATTTAATTAGAGAGAAGAAGAGAAAAGAAAAGAAAAGACAGGAAATGAAAGGAAAATAAAAGAAAAAAAAATGGGGAAGGAAGAAGAAGAAGAAGAAGAAGAAGAAAAAATTTTGTGGATTTAACCTAATGTAGCATACATCATTAAAGTTTGTATCCTGTCTTATAGGTTACTCTTTTATTCGTATAACTTCATTGATTCTCGTGTCGTCTTTATTCCTTTCGTGTTTCACTTGTACTTGTTTTCTTGGACCTAATTACTAGTTGAGATAAATCAAGATTGCATTGTCTTGATTGAATTCAATTAGTTCTTAAAGAACTTGAGTGGGAAAACTCTTGAGGTAAAAAGCAAGAGAGTGTGAGATTATTATCGAATAAAAAGTCAATTTAGAGTTAAACACGCGTGGAGTGTCATTATTTGAGTGTAAACACGTAAAGGAGTGTGTGAGATTTTTCACTAACATTCTTTTTATGTAGAACATTAAGATACATCATAGGAGTGACTCTTCACCAAAGGGGATGGCAGATAACTCATCATTTATGTTGCAAGCCATGCAATAACAATTTGAGTGGTTGAACTTGGTGTTACATGAAGTGAGGGATAGTATGGATCATCAAGAAACAGTGATTAGAAATCTGCAAGGTGGGAGAGATAGGAGGCGACGTGAGTCTAGTGTTGAAAATGAGTATGAGAAAGAAGAGTATGGTGATTCTCTTGTTACTAGGCGTGCAATCAATATACAAATTAAGATGGATGATACAGAGCAGCAGAGTGAGAACATTTTTCATACTAGATGCCACATCAACAACAAGGTATGTAGTATGATCATTGATTTGAGGAGTTGTATTAATTTAGCTAGCACTACTTTAGTTGAGGAATTGAATTTACGTACCTTGAAACACCCTAGACCATACATGTTGTAGTGATTGAGTGATTGTAGAGAGGTTAGGATAAATAAGCAAGCGCTAGTTTCTTTTTCAATTGGGAAATACCAGGATATGGTCCTTTGTGATGTAGTGCCTATGCATGCTAGTCATATTTTGTTGGGGAAGCCATGGCAGTATGATAGGAAGGTGATCCATGATGGGTTAAGGAACATATACAGTTTTGAAAATGATGGAAAAGCAATCAAACTTGTTCCTTTAACTCCAACACAAGTCCACGGGGACCAATTGAAGCTGAAAACTGAAGTTGCTCAAAAAAGAAAGAGTAAAAATGATAGTGATAAAAAAAGAAAGAGTAAAAGTGAGAGCGATAAAAAAAATGAAAATGAGATTGAGCAAAAAAACAAGAGTGAAAGTGAGATTGAGCTGAAAAACAAGAGTGAAAGTGAGATTGAGCTGAAAAACAAGAGTGAAGTTAAGATTGAGAAAAAAAAAGAAATAGTGAGGCTGAAATGGAGAAAGAGAGAAAAATCAGAGATAAAAAATAAGAGGGTGAGACTAAGACCTCAAGAAAAATAGAAAATGAGTTGAAAAATAATTGTGAGGTTGAGAGTACAAAAAAATATGAAGAAAAAAAGAGTGACAAGAAAAAAGAGAGTGAAAGGAAAAAAAAATGTGAAAGGGAAAAAGAGAGTAAAAAAGAAAAAGAGAGTGGAAAGAACAGAGAGTGTGAAGAAAGTGAGAGAGAAAAACAAAGAGAAAAGTGAGTTTTTATGCTAAGGCGAGTCTTAATACAAATGAATTTGACGTATCTTTGCCTAGTATTGTTGTCTCTTTGTTGCAGGGATATGAGGTCGTGTTTCCTAGTGGTGTGTTTAGTGGATTGCCACCTATTAGGGAGATAGAGCACTACATTGATTTTGTGCCAGGTGCGACAATTCCTACCCAACCTTTCTTTGAAAAACATGAGTCATTGACATACTTGAATGAACAAGGTAAGTTGTTAACTAGAATGCATGCTAAGTGGGAGGACTGTATTGAGACTTTTCCTCATGTATTCAAATATACACAAGGTATCGAAAATTTTGTGGTTAACGCTTTAACAAGAAAGTATGTCCTTGTCTTCATTTTAGATGCAAAATTGTTAAGACTTGAATATAATAAGGAATTGCATGCTAATGATGATGACTTTGCTAGTGTGTGTGGAACGTATGAGAAATCCTCATTTGGTGAGTTCTATAAACTAGATTGGTACTTGTTTAGAGAGAATATATTTTGTGTACCTACTAGATTTATGCGTAAGTTGCTTGTGTGTGATGGACATGGTGGTTTGTTGGGTAACCTTGGTGTAAGGAAGACTTTTGTTGTGTTGTATGAACATTTTTGGGAATATCATTTGTCATTCAATGACGTATTGCATAGACGTTTGTGGAAGTATTATTTTTCATTCATTGATGTGTTGCATAAATGTTTGTGGGAGTACCATTTGGCATTCATTGACATATCGCATGAACGTTTGTGGAAGCATCATTTGTCATTCATTAACGTGTTACATGAACATTTGTGGAAGTATTACTTGTCATTCATTGAGTTTGCATATAATTGGAGTGGTCATTTTGGTGTAAGGAAAGATTTAGGCTTGTTTCATGAACGTTTGTAGGAGTATCATTTGCCATTCATTAAATTATTACATGGACGTTTCCGGGGGTATCATTTGCCCTTATTAGAGTGTGCATAAAAAACCTTCCATACTACTATTTCTTATTCTCCGTTTGAAATTGTTTATGGTTTTAATCCACTTACTCCTTTAACTTTGATGATTTTGCTTGTTAATGATAGGAGTAGCTTGAATCAACATTTTCAAATTCTTGAGAAATTAATGAAAATGCATATAAAATGGATCTTCCATGTATGTATCATGTTTCTGTTATTTTCAATGTTACTAACCTCTTTCCTTTTGATCCAGGTGGAGATTCGAGATCAAATCCTTTTGAGGAGAGGGGGAATGATGGGAACCAAGGTGGGCCTAGTCTTAAAGATATGTTGCAAGTTCCAGATGAGCCAATTACAAGTTCAAGGGCTTAAAGGATAAAGATTCAGTTTTGATTCATTTGATAAGCTATGGAAAGGGCAACAATATGACTTAAAGGCTTTCGGCACTTGAAGACTTTCAATTTATTTAATTCATTTAAATAACTTATTTATTAGTTTAGAATAATTGGGTTTATTACGGGAAGGACTTAAGGGGGCCTATGCAAGGACATGTTGTGAAACTTATTATTTTATTGAATTAAGGTTTCAAGAGGTTACTGTAGCGTTACTGTAGCCGCGACACTGTAGCTATGGCACTGTTCATCCAGTGGCGTTTTGGGTAAAATGGAGTTTATTTTAGCTAGGATTTTAATTAGGTTTTGGTTTAAATACTCTTTGTAGTCTCATTTTCAGAAGTTTATGAAATTTGATGAATTTATTCATTGTGAGTTGAGTTTATCTCCTCTTGTTCTTAATTGAACTTTTGAACTTATCAAAGGTAAATCACAACCTTTGTGGCGTTTCTCATTTGTAATTTGGGTTCTTGAGACGGGTTCTTCAATGGGTCTAGATTTTAATATAATCTAGATTCTTGAAACGAGTTCTCATTGGGTCTAGATTCTCTATCCATTGACTTGATTTTGACTTTCTTGGGGAGTTTTCAAATTGATAGTAGGTTCAAGGGATTCCGTTTCTGCGAGTTCATATCAACGTAGTTTCAACATGAGTTGTACTATGGTCACCAGTAGGTACTCATAGTGCATATAGGGGGAACTGTGACATTACCACCCGTTATGATGTTAATTATGAATTGCTAATAACGATAAAAGTTTATGATGAAGTTATGTTTTCAAAAATGATGGCAAAAATGTTTACTAAATGAAAACCTATGTCTCCATTTTTCTAAAATGTTAAGGAATCTAAATGGGAGACATGCATACTAATTTTTCTGTATCTCATGCATACTTCATGTTTAATTTATCTTTGTGTAAGTTGGTTGTTTAAATTGCTGAGATTTCGAGTACATCTCACCCTTTATGGGACCACTATTATTCCATTCAAAATTATAGAAGTTGTGTCAGAACTTGAGGAGGACGAGCTAGATGGAGCGCTAGATCCGACTAACTGAGGACGAGCTG
The DNA here is from genome assembly GCF_001411555.2 of Juglans regia. Taxonomy (NCBI): domain Eukaryota; kingdom Viridiplantae; phylum Streptophyta; class Magnoliopsida; order Fagales; family Juglandaceae; genus Juglans; species Juglans regia. The sequence continues at coordinate 13,586,524 of NC_049912.1, read as the reverse complement.
GACCTTGAGAGGAGATTACGTTAAATCCTGATGTTATAGGTCAAGTCCTTCATGCTGTAGAGCGCATGAAGCAGATGATTTAACTTTAGATTATGCTGCATTGGTATTTTGAACTTGATGATTACTAATGAAATTTGGATGTGTTTAGTTATTTCGGCATAAGTTATACTTTCACCTTTATTTCCGCTACGACTGCTAGCTGCATACTAGGATGCATTGCATATTAACTGTCATGTACTGGGGTTTGTAAGCTTGTGTTGCATGTGTCGACCCAAGTCTTTGTTCCATCCTAAACGGAGGTTGGGGCGTCACAGGGTTGTATCAGAGTAATTACTTCTCTGAGTAAATCCACATGTCCTTAGAAATGTTATGACATAATATAGGTTTGAATCTTAGTTTTGCATAGGCTTGAATCCTACTGTTGGAGCTTGGTCTGATATGCATACATCTCAAGAGTTGGAAGATTAAGGGCAGATGGCGCGTGAAAGAAACCCTGAACGATCCAATGCCCAATAGGATCAGGACCGCTGTTTTAAAAGAGGACGTGACATGGTAAACGCAGTTCGTCAGATGACGGAAACCATGAAACAACAACAATAGATAATTCTAAGGCAAAACCAACAACGCCCGCAAGTTGAAAGTCAGGAGAATCGAGGGTGTTCATATGAGAAGTTTCTGATATACAGATATCCTAATTTCATAGGAATTGAGGGATCCATGTAGGCCAATAAGTGGCTACTAGATCTCATTAAGACCTTCGAGATCAGCAGTTGTACTGAGGAGCATAAGGTACAGTACACAGGGCATCTGCTTCAAGGTGAAATCGGTATCTGGTGGGATAGCAAGAGGCAGCTCTTGATAAGAGAATTGAGCAATATCACTGTTTTGACCTAGGATAGGTTCAAGAAGGAGGTTGACAATCGATTCTTCCCAGAGTCAATGAAGACCCAGAAGGCCCAGGAGTTTGCCACATTGGTGCAATGCAATCTCTCAGTTGAGTAGTATGTTGCGAAGTTCATGGAGCTAGGAAGGTTTGCTCCACACTTGATTGCCATTGAGAAGATGCAGGCTCAGAAGTTCTAAGGAGGACTGCATCCTAGGATTCGCAATTACGTAGCTGGGTTCCGCATCCATAATTTTCAGGAGTTGGTTAATGTGGTTGCAATAACTGAGGTGAAACAATAAAGTGTGGCAGCCCAGATTAACCTTGAGCAAAAGAGGACTTCTTCCTTCTCTGCAGAAGAGAATAATGCCAAAAGAAGGATTATACAGGGAGCCAATAAGGGCAAAGGCATTATGAAAGCTCCACCTGCTACCTGTAAGAAGTGTGGAAAGAATCATGGTGGAGAATGTCGAGTGGGTTTAGGAGTTTGTTTCTGATGTGGTCAGTCGGGACATATGATTCGGGAGTACCCTCAGAATGCACAAGGAGGAAGGAACCCTCCTAACAATCGGCCCAATCAGAGGCCACATGTTCAAGCTCGTGTGTACGTCATCACCCCTGGAGAGATGAACAAGGAGATTCCCGTAGATGAAGAGATGGAAGTTATCACTAGTATTTTTCTTTAAATACCCCTCTTTAGAAATTAGTTTTTAAAATAACTGCTTAGTACTTAGTAGTAGTTACGATTCCAGATGGAAGTATAGTCAAGTGTACCCGAGTCCTTAGAATTTTTCCTCTAAGTTAGATGGAAGGATTATAGAGGCAGATATGATTATCTTCAGTCCATTGGTGGTTTGATTTGATATTAAGAATGGACAGGTTATCCAAATGTTATGCCAAGTTAAACTGCAAGATGAAAGAGATTTTGTTTTACTCACCTGAAATTAGTAGGATAAGAGGAACTGTAAAGGCTATTCCCTCCTTGGTTAGAAACTGCATCGCTAATGGTGATGTAACCTATCTAGGTTTGATAATTGAAGACTCCAATAGGTATAAAGAGATGCATGGGATACCTATAGTTGAGGATTTTCTCAAGGTTCACAGACGGCTTACCAGGATCACCCCAATAAGGAAATAGAGTCCATTATAGATCTAGAACATTTCACAAATAGAACACCATACCGTATAGTCCCCTTAGAATTAAAGGCATTGAAGGTTTAGATAGAAGAACATAGGTAACATCTCATCTTAAGTGCTTGCGAGATTAAAGGAACATAGTTTGCATGCAAGTGTGAATTTTGGCTCAAGGAAGTAAAATTCTTAGGCATGCGATTTCGAGTAAAGGAGTAGCTGTTGATCCTAGTAAGATCTAAGCAATAGTGAATTGGCAACTTCCTACCAATGTACGCGAGGTCCGAAGTTTCTTAGAATTAGCCGGTTATTACCAAAGGTTCATAGAGAGTTCCTCTAGATTATCAAGACTTAGATGAATACTTATGCATATATGCTTCTTGACAACTTAAGAGCCACAAGCAGAATTACCCCACTCATAACTTAGAGTTAGCTGCCATAATTTTTGCCCTAAAGATTCGGAGTACATTTCATTACAACTCAATCTAACAAATGAGGAAGTTTCTGTTCAGATTATAGATTGGAAAGCAAAGGAACTTGGGAGTTGAAAAATTCATTTAGTGAAGGTGCCTTGGCAAAATCACAACGTTGAAGAAGCCACTTGGAGAAAGAGGATGAAACAAAAACCAAGAACCGTTGTATCTAGTTATCTCTTCCATGGATACCTCAGAGTCACTGACTTTTCTTTTCGTCGCATACGATACCGTGAAGAGGGATCTCCAGAGATCGAAGACACATCAACTAAACAATAGAGGGAAATGGAAGAACGAGTTAAACACGTACTATGACTCGGAAGATGATCGATTCTTCTACCACACTTAGGAGGAATTGTCGGATGATGTCAGTGAAGATCTCTTATCTAGTTTAGGACCATAGAATCTCTGGTAGGTATGTATGTATGTATGTATAGTATATATGTGTTGCATGCTTTATTCATCCATATCCATACCCCGATTTCGAGGATGAAATCTTCTTTTAAAGGCGGAGGATGTAACACCCAGCCTAAAAAACTCCTTAGGCCTTGACCTTAGTAGCCTTAATCTTAGTTAATTAGGAATTGAGCTATTCTAGAATAAGAATAATTTGGAATATTTGAGTTGGCAAGAGGACCACATACTTTGGGTTTAGTAGAATTATTAGAAGATTCTAGTGCAATATTGATTTTTGAGAATAATGAAGATTTTTGGATCTTGATTGATTTAGTAGTATTATTTTGGAGAATTTTTAATACTTAATTAATTTTGAGGAAGGGTGCCAACAGGCCAATGTCAGAATGACAAGTGGCATATTGGAGATTTTTCCACCTCATTAGGCTAAGTAATTTGTGCAAAATTTTTTGATGGACTTAGAATAGGCCCAAGAGATTGGTTTATTAAGGGCCCAAGTTTTTTGGATATATAGGCTTAGGAGAGGCAATAAGACTTTAGACCATACTTGATGGACATAAGACTTTAGGGTCCTAATGCATTAAGGATGTGATAGGCTATGGTTAAGATGTTAAAAACCCTCAAGCCCAACTTGGGAGATACAAAGTTTTAAATCTTTCTTAGAGGACACTAGAAAATAGGCCCAATGAAAAGGACGTATGGCCATTGGGCTTAACTTAGTAAAAGTAAAGGCATTAGGCCCAACTTGATGGACATTAGGCCCTACTTGATGACATAAGACTCTAGCCCTCTAATTCTCTAAGGATGTGGTGGGCTAATAATAAGTACCATAAGCCCATGACCAATTTGAGAGTTATAAGGATATAGAAATTTATTGTAGAACTTTAGAAGTTAAGCCCAAGGTATAGAAAGCTTAAGGCCTGTAGAATGGACCAATGGCCCAATTAGGCCAAGTCAAACTTTTTCAAGCTCATTTTAGCGGATCTTGAGGTTTCTTTTTAACCCTAAAAATCTGGAAATGAGACACTCTGATTCAAGCCCAAGAGCCCATAAGCCATAAACCTACACACTTGGCCCTTTTAAGCCCACAAGACTCAAAGCCATGTTTGGATTTATTCCACTATTCAACTTGAAAGCCCAATACACCACACCATTGATTTCCTTAAGCCTAAATCATACCCTAAGTACCCAAATTAAGTTTTGAAAGTTGGCTAAGACCATTAATCATCATATTTGTGGTTAGTGAACTTTAAGCCATGTTTTAAACTTAATTTTGTTTAATATTTTCTTAACCTTCTAATTCAAAATTTTCTTGATTGATTATTTCATTTCATAACTCTTAGATCATACTAAAATCCTAGATAAACCTCCACACATGTCATTAAAGAAAATGACATATCAAACCCCAAAACTACACCATGTGTGTCCTTTGAGTGCATGGATTGTTTCGCCCTTAAGTCCAATCTTTTTGTGCCTTTTTCTCAAGGGCACTATGGTCCTTAAACACCTCATGAAACCCCTTTAAACCCAGCCAAACCTTGGATGAGTTTGGTTTCAAGAACCAAACCAAAACATCAAACCGATTGCACCTAGGAAGCTAGTTGGTTTCAAACTGATTTGGTTGAGTTTCAACAACCCATCTACCATGGTTAAGCCACCACCCCACGCCACCTTCAACACCACTCAATCTCCAAGATTTCCCCATAGTCATCATGACCATTTGACTCAGTTTTCCCACCCAAAGAAAGCACAAAATCGAAATCTGTCCAAGGAAACCACCATTGAACCCGTTTGTTTGTGTATGATGATTTTGTATTTTTCTTTATTTTCTTCTGCACCACGACCAGACCTGCTTTCTTTAGGCTCAATGTAGCAACTGTGTAAGTGAAATTATGGTGGTTTAGGACACTGTTTTGGTATGCACAAGATGACATAAGTTTATGGAAGCAAGCTGGAAAAATTTCAGACTTGTGCACCTCCCACTTCACCCAATCACCTTGCACCAAGGCCAACGTCTCCTCCCCTCTTTAACCCTAGAAATACCTCCCTAACTTCCTCGTTTCCTCCATAGCTCAGCTCCAAGCTTTCTCTTGAGTCTTGAGAGCACTTCTCTCCCTTAGAGATCAAAAGAGTGAAACCGTGTGAGTTTTGATAAGTTCTTGAATGTTCTTGAGCAAGGCTATCTTGAGTGCTTGGAAGGCCATGAAATTTGTAAGTTTTCTTACTCTTGATCTTAGTTAACATGTCAAGCTTTGTTTCCAAGTGTTGGTACGAAATTTGGTTGAGTTTTGAGAAGGTTATCATGCTTAGTTCAAAACTAGGTCATTAAAGGGTGATTTGAATGATTAAATGATTTTAAGTAAAAATTTAGGTATGGCATGTCTTAAGCATGATTTGATATGATTTATTATTGTCTTAATATGATTATGGAATGTTTGATTTGTGATTAAAAGCATGTCATGATAGGTCTTAAATCTATCTTATTTTGATCATCAAGTATGAATCGATTTTGAATAAATTGGAGATTTAAGATATCTTAGCCATGATTAAGTATTGAGATGAAATTTATTATCCAAGAATTAGCCCTCATTATGTCATTTAAGATGTTAGTGATCATTTGTAATTAAATAAAAATCTCTTATGCATGCATTCAAAGGGATCAATAGTTGAAAATATAATTAGGCATCAACTAGAGTGCATGCCATGGGTTGTGACTATTTGGGCAAGTTCTACTTTCTTTTTGAAACTCCAAGGGCATAGATGGTTTTATAACTCCCAAAATATAAAGTCCATGAATTTTGATTAAATTTGAAGTTCGTTTGCAATTAGTGAAAATTTAGGTCTTAACATCAATTTTTGAGAGTCTAGAGGGTATTTTTATAAATACCCATTTTTTAAGCCTTTGATTTTGAACCTCAACCATATAAGTATTAATCCTAACTTAGTACGCACTTGATTTCAACAGTTATGATGTTTTTTCGATTACTCAGGAAGTTTGTAAGTTGGCCTCTAACTTACACCTTGATAAATTATTTATGAATTATTGATAAATGTTTCATTCATATTTCAATTATCTTTTTTAGAATAAAATATCATATTATATGATACATTGAATGCATACTTATATGACATAAGATATTTCTCATCATTTTTTCATATTGCATCTATAAATATCATTTTTGCATAAAAGCTTGCCACATATGCATATGTCATGAAAAATATTTTTTAAGTATAGCATGAAAATAATTTTTGTCATGACTCCAAAGGTTAGGATGGAGAATTATCCTAGTAGAACTTCTCTATCCACTTTGGAGTGTCTAATAATGGAGTGATAATGCTTGGTTTGACGAAGAACAGTCAATGGATTTCGAATGAGTTCTTTTTAAAGAACGTCAAAGCGAAGTCAACATGTTATGACACCTAACGGTGGTGGGTGTACATGTTATGATTTTTATGATGTTATGTTATATTATCAATGCATTGAAAAAGAGTCTATAGACAACGTAATTTTAACGTGAGTTGTACTACGGTCACCAGCAGGTACTCACAGTGCATATAGGGAGAACTGTGACGTTACTACATGTTATGATGTTAATTATGAATTGCTAATAATGATGAAAGTTTATGATGAATTTATGTTTTCAAAAATGATGGCAAAAATGTTTACTGAATGAAAACTTGTACCTCCATTTTTCTAAAATGTTAAAGAATCTGGGTGAGAGACATACATACTGATTTTTTTGCATCTCATGCATTGCATAGTTATTATGCTTCATGTTTAATTTATCTTTGTGCAAGTTCGTTGTTTAACTTGCTAAAATTTTGAGTAAATCTCACCATTTATGAGATCACTATCATTTCACTCGGAATGGTAGAAGTTGTGTCAAGACTCGAGGAGGACGAGCTAGACGGAGCGTTAGATCCGACTGACTGAGGAGGAATCGAACCTTGAGAAGAGATTGGATTTAATCCTGATGTTATAGGTCAAGTCCTTCATGCTTTAGAAAGCATGAATAAAATTATTTGAGTTTAGATTATGCTACATTGGTATTTTGAACTTGATGATTACTAATGAAATTAGGATATTTTTAGTTATTTTGGCATAAGTTATACTTTCACATTTATTTCTACTATGTATTGCATATTACTAGTTACATACTAGGATACATTGTATATTAATTGTCATGTACAAGAGTATGTAACTTTGTGTTGCATGTCCCGACGCTCTAAGTCTCCGTTCCATCACAAGTAGAGGTTGGGGCGTCACACCTCTCAAGTTGGAACATCTTGAAATCAAGTACAAAATCTTGAATAGAGAAACATGTTGATAGCAAATGCTCAGAGGTCACATTTGGTTACATATGTGAAATGAGATAAAATTTGAAAATTTGAAAAAAATATTATTAGAATATTATTTTTTATTTTGAGATTTAAAAAAATTGAATTGTTTATTATATTTTATATAGCAGTTTGAAAAAATTATAATAATTATATGAAATGAGTCTCATCTCATCTTAGTAACCAAAGCAGCTTGAAGCCCACATAAATGTACTTTATGAAGTAGGAGCAATTTGTCTTCCCACGTGAGAACAATAAAGTTGTAATACTAACATCTCATTTGATAGTGGGATAAGATGAGATGATTTTAGATTAAAGTTAAATAAAATATTATTAGAATATTTTTTTTAATATTATTATTATTTTAAAATTTAAAAAAATTAAATTATTTATTATATTTTATATAAAAATTTAAAATAAAATTATAATAATAAAATAAAATAAAATAGAACGAAACTGTTTCAGTATTAAGATGGGGCCTAAAATAAAAGGGCAAGGACATGTGTCTCCCTTGCACAGGAAAAGTAAAAGCCGAAGAGACCATCGAAGCAACCTTCAATCATAGGAAAAAGAGAAGAAATAACCCAGAAATATATTGATTATGAAAAGAAAAATTAATAAAACATTAAGATGTCGTTTAAATAATAAGATGAAATGATATTATTTTATATAAAAATAAAAAATTAAATAAAAAATTATTTTTTAATATTATTATTATTGTTTTGACACTTTAAAATTTAAAAAATTGAATTATTTATTATATTTTATATAAAAATTTAAAAAAATTATAATAATGAAGTACGTTTCTAGCCTAAATTGGCGTTGGGATCACAATAGAGAACACCAGGTGTTACGAACAAACGTTGGAGAAGGCCCGAAAAATACCAGAACTATATATATGCTGAAAAACGATTTGAGAATACCAGATACACGCTGGAAATGCATTGAACCCTGAAGTTAACGACCAGGTAAACCTCCAAAAGCCCTAAGGGGACAAATATGTTTGAGAAATTAGATTTCAGTTTCAACTGATGAATTTGATACTACAAATATATATTGTCTTTCGTAGATCCTTCATGTTTAGTTACAGAATGACGTACTGATATCTCCAAGTAATCATCCCAAGTACTCAAAACCTGTAATCCAAAACATAAAATAAATGTTAAAGCTCGAATGAAACAAGCATTGAAATAGTAATGATATTTTCCTATTGATATAACAACCTAACATACTTCCTTTCCCAAATGGAAAGACAGTGTCATAAACATACAGAGATAATGTTGATGGTTGGAGTTGAAACCACCACTGATGGGGGAGAATGTTGTAACTTGGACTTGTGCCGTTCTGAATGGACATAATATTGTTTGGGTATAATTGCGGTAATGATCGCAACAAAGTATGCATTGACAAATAAAAATTGATTCTATAGAATCTACACTTAGATTCAGAGATAATGTTGATGGTAAGAGTTGAAACCACCACTGATGGTGGAGAATGTTGTGACTTGGACTTGTGCCGTTCTGAATGGACATAATGTTGTAAAGTATGCATTGACAAATAAAAATTGATTCGATAGAATCTACTACTTAGAAGGGACATAGAGAGGAAGAATGGAGAACCATATTCTCCATTCTTCCTCTCTACTATTAATTCACTAATTTAAAGTGGCTGTGTTTGAATGTTTCATTTCCCACTTGTAAAGTGAATTTGCCCGTGGTACATTTTTTTCTTAAATGAAAAGGGTAGGAGGGGGCAACCGGAAGTAACTTCCCTACTTGGGCGCGACCATAGTAGCACCCTACCCACTAGGCTGGATAGGAGGTGCCTAGATGACAAGATGCAGTAGAGCGCTCCCTCAAGTCAAGTTTGAGCCACAGCTTAGACTGCAGCCCCACTAGAGAAATTCAATGATTCTTTAGGCGGCTAATACCAATAGTTTAAGGTGAACCTATATTTGGATTTGAACATAGGACCTATTACATGTCAAACCATTTTGAAGAATTCACCACCATCACCTATAGTGTAACTAGAATAATAAAGCCTCTTGGTTCCTCCCCAACTAGGTGCCTCCTCACAAGGGGGTAGTAACCAAGCCCGGGCAGTTGTTTACCATAAACAGAGGTCTCCACAAAGTTGTAAGACCATGTATGGGGGCTAACGCTACCAGTGCCAAAAGGTCAAGGAAGTTGGTGACCTGACGACAAGGGAGCCGGAGACTATGGCCGGTTCCCCTGCCATCACATCACTCATTTTATTTACTTGATCATTCTAGTGCTTTGTGTACTACCCCACTTTTGGACAAGTACATCCTCTTCCAACTAGCCAATCTGCACTCCATCTTTTCTATCGCACCGTCCCAAAGAGCCTTAAGGAGACGTTTGGATTCGAAGATGACTTAAGATGATTTGAGATGAGCTGAGATGGATTGTGAATAGTAATGAGATGAGTTGTGAATAGTAGTGAGATTTATGAGTTAAAGTTGCTGAATAGTAGTGAGATGAGTTGAGATGAGCTGAGATCACTTACGAATCCAAACGAGTTCTTAGACTTTTATGAGGCACCCAATAGAAGCCAAAGGTGTTTCCTAGGTAGGAAAAGTATCTTGCGATTATCAATGTCATTTCATGGGAAAGAAAAGGCAGAAAAGGAGCTTATGGCAGCTAGAAACACAGGCAAAAGACATCAGAATAGTTATATATATATATATATATATAGAGAGAGAGAGAGAGAGAGAGAGTGCACAGATAATTAAAGAGGCCCTGATTACTTGTTTAGTGTAACTGATGGGAATTCTAGCAATTAGAAATTTACCAAGGTTATGAAGCAACCTTCAAGAGAAGGCCACCTAGACAGCCTCAGGAAAAAACAGTGCCCAGCCCAGAGACCCCCCAGTGGCGCCAAACTGGGTGCCCAAGCTACCACTTTAATTTCCTGCCAAGTAGCAGTAAGTTTCTAGGGAAATTCCTAGCTAATGTGACGACCCATAGGACTGAAAAAGGGAATTCTTGATTATCCAACATTAAGATGCTGCTAGGAAACTCCCAGCCCCATACCTACGCTGCCCATTTAAATAGGAAACTATGCATACCACATACGTGTGCTGCCGCTTTTATCAGACCAACACAGAGTTGTTTTCTTCATTCCTTAACCTTTTGTAGTCTATTAGATTGGGCATCCTGGGGAGGACAAGATCTAGCGTCCCTTACAGACAAAAATTGAAAGTTTGAGGTAAGAAGTTTTTATCATGCATTGCATCCCACAAGTCCTCCTTTATTTTGGAAAGGCATTTTGGTGAAACAAGGCTTCATCATGGGTAGGTTTCTTTGTGTAGACAGTTACATTGGGGAAGACTTCAACAATGGATGATTTGAGAAAGTCAATTGATTATTGCTGAAAACAATAGATCATGTTTTTGCTACATTATGAATTGGCTAGTACAGTGTGGGCCTCGAACACTTTGGTGTAGAATGGATGATGCCTTAAAAGGATGCTATAGCTTTTGGCTTATTGGGAAACCAGTATTGAGCCTAGAAGTGTAGTGCATTTGGAACAATGCTCGGAACTTTGAATCTGTGAGAAGATGATGGTTGAGCTAAGAAATTGTGCTAAAAACCATTTATGTCTGAGCATCGGCTCAAAATAGTTTTTTTTTTCAATCAATTAGATTTTTTGTCTTTTTGTTTTCCTTCTCCTAGTTATTTTCTCTTGTATGAATCTTGTGTACCTAGGTCACAGGCTTTGCGCTTTTAATAAAATTGTCTTATCAAAATAAAAATATTATCACATTTTCAAAGGAAATTCAAATAGCTGAATGGAACGTTGTTCCTTTATGCTTTAAGCGGAGTAATTCAGAGGAAGAGAGATGCTAAGAATATTGACAAAACTGAAGTCTCACTGCTTTAAATAGAAATCATCATTTTACAGATTACCTTTCCAAATGGAAGAGAGCGACAAGAGGTTTTAGTTATGACGTTTTAGATTTTTCTATAATCTTGTTGCTTGAGTAATATTCAAAGAAAAAAATTAATACGAAATCCGGCAATATCAGAAACCATACCTTCAGATCTTCTAGATTTAGCTGCTTTCCTGCTTGAAACCATTCACGTTAGTTGGCACTCTCTCTCTCTCTCCAGATTGCATGTACTTCATCAGTCCGAAACCGCTGGGTGAATGTTGATTCCTCCAGTGCAGTTGATGTACCATGAGCATAAGCAAGGAGACCAGTATATGCAATCATTGCCCCATTATCGACACAATACCTGTCATCAGTAGCAAACAACCTTCCACCACGCTCAGAGCACATGGTTCTCATCATATCCTGCAGGCGCTCATTGCAACCAACACCACCAACAATGAGAATATCTTTCGTGTCACAGTGTGCCATTGCCCGTTCTGTAATCTCTACAAGCATTGCAAACACAGTTTCCTGCAACACAACACTTGCACCTGAATTAATTTAAGTAGCAATTTTTTCAGATATATGAGTAAAAAAAGGAGAAAAAGAAAAGAACGAGGCTCTAGTACAAAAGAATCATGCGAAGATTCCTCCTAGCGGGTGAGTTAAACTCTTGAGAGGATAAGCATTAAGACACACGATTGGCATGCATGATGACAAAACTCGAAATGACTGGTATATGAAGAATAATCAGATTCAAATACAAAAAAAAAAATATATCTCAATAGTTTTGTTGTCGGCAAAGATGTAAATGATCCTAATTTAACATACCTGCAAGGAGTAGCACAAGTCTGCAGGGGTGCACTCATTATTTTTTAGCTTCTCCACAGCAGTGGCTTCAATATAGCTCAATATTCCACTGAAAGATACATCCATCCCTTTGACAACGTAAGGAAGGTCTATAAACAATTCTCCTTTCTTCGCAAGCTGGTGAAGAGAAACATTTTTTTTTATATAATTAAGCTGGTGAAGAGATGCATAATATCATACATGTCAAGACAGAAGCATTTCTATCACATTATTTATCACATTATTCTACTGAACATAAATCAGGAACCCAAGCTCCGGGGGAGGGGAAAAAATGTCAGTACAGCAAGTATAACCATAGTCCAACCATTTTTCAACTTTGGACTTAAACCAAACGCACACCAAAGCCTTAAAGAACTTGTTGCCAGAATTTCCTGCAACTTCAAACCCACTTTCCTGCAAATTTTAAGCCAATCTTTTTGCAGCCTAATTTCAACCATAAACCCTAGGGCTGTACACAAACCGGCCGGACCGACCGCCGCCGACTCAGACCGACCGCCGGATTCAGGAACCGGCCGAAACCGGCAAAGAACCGGTCGGCCGGCGGTAGGAAATTAAGGAAACCGACGTCGGCCTGTTCGGTCTGCGGTTCAATCCCGGTCTAAACCGACAAACCGGCCGACGTCTTATATATATTTTTTTACAATATATTTCTTATATAAAACGACGCCGTTTCACTTATTTAAGTGAAACGGCGTCGTTTTTCTCTTGGAACTTAAAAAAATATATATATGGAACGGCGCCGTTTGGCTTAAAAGCCAAACGGCGTCGTTTCAAAATGGATTTAATTGCCCCTCGCCCCTCTTCTTCTTCTTCCCCGCGTCTTATTCCGTTCGCTCTGTTTCACCTGCAAGTTGCAACTCTCTTCTACTCTCTCATGGTAGACAGCGGCATATCCCTCCTCCGTGACAGAGACGCCGACGGCAGACCGAGGAACCGAACCACACCGCGCCGAGACCGATAATATCGGTTTTCTCTCCCCTAGTCGATCGGTTTCGGCCGGTTTTTTCATCTCATGGCAGACATCGGTTCGGCGTCGGTTTGGCACCGAAACCGCGCCGAACCCATCGGTTTTCAGCCCTAATAAACCCTCTCTATCCTATCATATCCTTCTCAAAACTATACCTTCTCCCCTATCTTTGCAACAATTTCTTGGAAATTTCAAAATGCGATTGTCCTACTCCAGTTCCATGCCTTATATAGGAAGCAAGTATTCACACTTCACTGTGTTGCATAGTCTCCAAAAGCACCAACCTTTGTGCCAAAGTTAGCACCGAGTTACTTGGTATTTCCTCTCTAACTGCCTCATACACAGGCTGTCAAACAATGAGCCGCACTACTTAATTGGGAACCACTTCTATACCAATCAACCTTTTGAACATCATACCTCAAAACCTCCAATACTATCAACCTCTTGAACTTGATGTACTGCTGAGACTTGCCGCCAACCCAAAACCTCCAATAGTGACCATGGCCTCACCACTCATGATGGAGAGAACCAATTTTTCAGTATCTATCCAGACATCTTGTGACTAGGGCTGTAATAATTTGGTCCGGACTGGCAAAACCAACTGAACCGAATTCTGGACTGGTCGGTCTCGGTCCCAAAATATGTGGACCAATGAAATTCAGTCCGGTCCCAGGGTTTACAAATTTTGGACCGGACTGGACCAGACCGAACCCCTATATATATTTTTGAAAAATATTTTTAATAATTTAATATATTATTTTTATATAGTAATTATATAAGTTAATGATGTAATTTTCATCTAATTTATTATCATTGACCATATAAAATAATATATGCTATCAATTAATAATAAATCCTAAATCATGTGATAATTTATGTCATTATATGTAAACAGTTAATACATTATACATTCATACATATTTTACTATTTACACTTAATTAAAATAATTAGGTAATTCTTTTTTAAATATCTAAGTTGCAAGCAAGCATGAATACTCTATGTACAATGAAATTTTTTGATATTCATTAACCATATAGAAAATGTATGACATTATTAATAATTATGCATACTAAAGAGTAAAATCTAAATTAGTAAGTAGTAACTATCAACATCATAAATATAATTATAGTAAAATATTCTTTTTAGTGAGTTAGTTACATAATCCATATTAATAATTCACTTAATTGTAATTTAATAATTTAAATAATTTTTTTTATTAATTTATTTGAAAAAAATAATAAAATAATTAGGCCGGACCGATAGCTACCGGTCCGGTCCTTATAGATGTTCGATCCGATCCGGGGAAAATGATGGACCAAAAATTTCGATCCATCACCGGACTAAACCGAACCGATTTACACCCCTACTTGTGACACAACAATGGAGCTGTTGAGGAAGTAAGGGATTTGAATGCAGGAGATTGGGAGGGGGGGAAGTTATGGGTTTGTCTGCGAAGATGAATGTTTAGGGCCTGGTGTACAGTGGGGGCTGTGTCTGGGGAAGATGTTGTTCCCCTAGTATCTCTTCCTCCGATAAACAATATAGCTAGTTCATCATCGGATTGGGTTTTGCAAAAGGTCAACAAGATACAGCAGTGCATGGGGATTACATGTGGAGGATTTGACAACCAATTCACAACACTACTCACTGCAATTGAGGTGGGTCACTCGAAACAAAATCAAGATTTAAGAAAAACAGGAAGTTCAAGCGTCTTATTTGGGCAATCAACTACAATGCAAAAGAGAGGTAGTACAAGTCAAGGGAGGACTAGAGGTAGGGCATGAAGCCTTTCTCAGTCCTTGTAGGATCATTCGGGTGGAGGTATTAGTCTTGTGGGAAACAAGGGGTTTGGGTAGTTATAGTGACTTGCTTTGCTTTGGGAGGGCGTCTTGTTCCCATCGGACTTGGTGTTATATTGGATAGGTCTCTAATTTCTCCCTCTTGGGCGATGTTCATGAGGGGCTACTTATTATAGGCCAGGTGTTTTCTCTTGTATACACTCGGTATACTTGGTTACGCCTAATATTAATACATTTTTACTTATAAAAAAAAATCATACCTCATACCTCAATCCCACCACATCTTCTAAGTCAAAAGATTTCCCTCTTAGTTGTGAATCACCAACAGTCAAACAAAAATTGATGAAAGAAAAAAAAAAAAAAAAAAAAAAAAAAAAAAAAAAAAAAAAAAAAAAAAAAAAAAAAAAAAAAAAAAAAAACCTCCTTTCAAGTAGAAAAAAAAACCATACACGCCTTGATGAAAGAAAACAAGAAAGGAGACAATGGTAACCGAAGTCATCATATTAAACCGACCTACTTCATGAAAAGGATAAGGGAGAAACTAGCAAATAAATAATAATAATTTCATGCTACAAGGAATGATGCTAGTAAAAAAATTGATCCAAAAAGACTAGTAAATATTAGAATTAGAGCTCCTTGGTAGTATTATAAAGCAAAATTCCAACTAATAAGAAACCAATGCGAAACTCCGGAGTCCGGACTTCAAGCTCAATATATTTTTATCATGCCCATTAACTTCTATCAATATTTCCATACAATTTGAGACTTAACAGGGCATTTCAATCTCATTCACTCAAACCCTTGATGTCCTCGTCACGGCCAATGTCACAATAAATGTCTCAGCCCCACATGGTGCTACTAGATAGCTTTGAAACAATTTGTAATGACATAAAGAAAATCCAAGCCACATTTAAGCATATGCTCTGAAAGATCTACTCAAGTTTACAATTGGAGCTGTTTAGATTGTTACAAACCCCAATTCACTCAAGTAAAGAACAAGTGTGGGATTTGGCACTCAATGCACCTTTATCATACTCATCACTTCTTTTTTTTTCTTTTTTGATAAGTAATAATATTATATATATATATATATATATATCAATAGGAGTAACCAAATACATTGGACGTATATAAGAAAACACCTAGCCCATACAAGAGAGCCCCTAATGACCCAAAAACCCGATGAAACCTACCCAAAATACAAGAAGCCCGAATTAGAATGTAACACACCTCCCCAACCCCAACCCTTTGTTTCCATCAAACTAATCCTCTACCCGAACATCCCACTATGAGATCGTCTTCACAATGCCCTCCCTTTCTTCTTCCCTCGACTTGAACTACCTCCCTTAGCATCGTAGTTGATTGCACATGAAAGACGCTTTAACTCCCTGCTTTTCTTGAAATGTGATTTGGTTTCAAGCGCATGACTTGCCTCAATTGCAGTGAGTAGAGCTTTAAATTGGTCTTCATATTCTCCTTGTTCTCCATATGAAAGCCCCAGGATTTGCAGAAGTCTATTAACTAAATTTATTCAAAACCCAATCCGATGATGAACCCACTATATCATTTAATGGAGGAATAGAAACCAAGGGAATGACATTATCCCCAACCACATTACCCAATTGCACTCCCAATTCTAAACCTTCTCCCACATGAGGCACCAACGACAAACCGCTAGTGTCCATTGTTTCTGTCACCATTACAGGTTCCTCCCCTCCATCAACATTGCTTGACTTTGCACCAACCCCTGATGATCCTTGCCGTGTCACTTTGTCTAACCCTACTGTTCCTTCCGTAGCACAGGTAAGAAAAGCACTACCTTCTGTAACCTCGTTTGCATCTTCCAAAAGAGGCTTGACTATTTCTTCCAAAGTACTCGAGACCCTGGAGGGTTCCCCGTCTTCAACTAAGGATGAACCCTGAATAGAAATACCAACCCCATCTGCATCTAGTGCCTGAGGCGCTACAGCTCCCTCAGGAGGCATAGTGACACTGACATGGACAAAGATGCTAGCGTCCAACGACCTTATCTGTGACGGCGTTGAAACGCCCTTTTCCTACACACTTGTGGCCTTCAAACCCGAAGGATCTACCCCTCGCCCTCCCTCATCCATGCTCGGCCTACCGCCAAAACCCACGACTAAGTCCAGCCCCTTATCCACTTTAGTCATTACATCTCTCACATACTTCATAACTCCCTTCAATTGAGCTTTGACATCCCACAAGACCTCCTCCACCTCTCACAATGTCCCCTGACGGCCTTTGTCTCCTACAAGTGCCTTACTATTTCCTTCTGCTGCTAAGCTGATCTCGGCTGGACTACCCGCCAATGACCTCAACACTGCAGCGTACAAAGCACCTTTGACTAAGAACGGCCTTCCCACTGTTTTTCCATTAAAAAACTCCCTAGTAACACTTCTACCATGTATCACCCACCCATTGTGAGATTTTGCGGGACATTATAAGAGAAAATTCATAAATAGATTGCTAGATTGCCAAAAGAAATTTTGGAAATTGTGGATCATCAAAATTGACTCTTCTCCTTTGGCTGCACAAATTTAGAAGCTAAGGCTTACTCAAAATAAATAATGTTATTTCTCTATATAAACCAATTTGACCTTTTAATTCCAAAAAAGATCAAGAAACCACTCATTGCTCATGAACACATCCTCCTGAAATACAATATCTTTTCAAAGCCTAGGTAAGGAGAGTTGAGTTCAATTGGGTTGTTTGCATTATATATTAAGATTAGTCAAAGCAATTTACAAGATGATAAGCACATTTCCCATCTATGTTGTATGATCATCTACGTCAGAAAATTATATAAATAGATATCTTGTAAAAAAACACATATTTGCTTGGATTTTGTGGAGAAGAAAATTTTATCTCAGCCATATTCAAAAAATAAATCAAGGGAAGCAAATCATATATACATGTATTTATTATACGTATATAGATCTGATGTATGTAAGGCATGGATGGGTATATTTATACATGATGTCAACAAGAAGTAACAAAATCCACACAAACATACCTGCTCAATGTTATATCCAGGGCTTGGATCATTGGAGAGCGTTAAAACCCTAGCAAATCGATCCAAGCAATTTCCAACGGCAATATCAATAGTTTCCCCAAAGATCCGGTACCGCCCTTCACTATATGCAATTACCTGAGTATTCCCACCACTAACATACAACACAACAGGATCAACTGCCCCAGTCACAATCCTCCCCATCTCAATATGTGCCACACAGTGATTAACAGCAACAATGGGTTTCTTCCACAATTGTGAAAGAATCCGCACAACAATAGCAGCGACTTGTAGTGGGGCTCCCATGCCAGGACCTTTGGTATAGCAAAGGCAATCAATTTCATTTGGGGTTATTTGGGCAGTCTTCAAAGCAGATTTTATAAGTGGAAGAATGTGTTGGAGATGGTGTTGGGCAGTTTCCCGCGGAAGGAATCCTTGCCCCGGGGGAGTAATGTAGGTGTGACGTGGGTTTGATAGAATGGTGCCATCTAAAGTTACTAACCCAACGCCTATCTTGTTGGCTGAACCCTCAAACCCCAAGGCTATCATTTTCTTCATTTGTAAAATAATATGAAGCTGACCTGTAATTACATCCATAACCAAGAAGTCAATTATCTCCAACTACCAATATCTTTTGAGTTTGGGAAAATTAATAGCAGGCCTAAGATTAACAGATCCCAACTAACATGCCTAACTCAAATGCTGTAGACCAAAGATCAGCAATAAAAAGCCACTTCATATGTAAAAAAATTTCCTATCTGCATTTCAATACAAAATTTAGTGAGGAACTAGTTGCCATAGCCAATACTTAACTGGAAAGTCAAATCGAACTGCCAACAGCCAATTGCCAAGACACTGTTCATCATAAAGCAACAAAGCTATTTCAAAACATCTGCTTGTTAAGTTTTTTTTTTTTTCAAATAATTAAAGCTGAATTTGATAGCATTTCCAACAGACAATTTCCATTCCAGGAACCATTTTGCAAATAACTTACAAAATCACCCATCTTTAACTCGTATCCTTCACCAAAAAAAATCCCGAGAGACACGAAGAACCAAATTTGGCTTCAATCAGATTTACCTACTCAAATACAAAAATAAATAAAATAACACGTCCTACCTAAAAGGGGAAAATGGCACAGAATAAACAGAAAGGATCAAGTTAAACAACAACAACAAAAAAAGAATTGAACTCATTAGTTTGCCTTTCTTGCTCCAAAAAACATCAAAGCTCATGCATACACCACAAAATTTTCTGCAACAGTTCTCTTAGAAAGTCTTCCGATTCTCACACAAACGCGCATACACACCTAAATAGCGAGAGAGGGAGAGAGAGAGGGAGAGAGGGAGAGAGACCTGTGGTTGCAGCGAGAAGAGTAGAGGGTTGGCTTAAGGGTAACGGTAACCGGACGTTTAGGGTTTTTGTATTTTCTTTCCACTGCTTGAAGAGGCAGACTCCTGGTACGGACAGAATTCGTTCAACAACGGTTTGAAGCCGTCTTACGTGGCATGATGAACAGTGTCAGATTAATTTCACAAACAAGAAAAATAAGTCGAAAAATGCTTTTAAAAAAAAGTATTGTTATTCATCACATCACACCCTACACTTATTTTTATTTATTTAAAAAAAATTGATTCCTCCTAAACTAATTAAGTTCTTATACTTACAATTCATACACTATATATTTGATAGGAAAAAAAATAAAAGTTAAAAAATTATGTATAGTGCGTGATATGAAAATTTATTAAAAAAAAAAATCATAAATGATGAAACACAAAAAAGATAGCATCAGGCATCCCCCAAAATTCATGCTCAAACGGTCACACATGCTTAGATCATGTGTTGGTAGGGTTCTAATGGTTAGGTTTGATCCAGTTTTATATATTTTTTAAAACCGAATCGATATTTACCAGTTTTAAAAATTTAAGAATTAATATTAGATCGATTTATTACCAAAATTGGAAGTGTTCGGTCTGGTCCGATTTTTTTGATTTTATGGATTATCTATGTTAGTAATAATATAATGTTTACATATACTATGTTTATAGTATTATAGTATAAATACATTATATATATCAAAATTAAGTTTATACTAATAACTTAATATTAATATTTATGTTTAAGATTAAAATTTTATGTTATATTAATTTTATATTATAAGATTAAAATTATATGTTATATTAAAAATTCTAAAATTAATTTTATGTTATATTAATTTTATGTTATAAAAATAATATACTTGAATAATAATATTAGAATTTCATATTATATTAATTAGCAATTTAGCATATAATATAATAAAAAAATTATAAATATATATAATGGTCTGGTTCGGTTTAAACTGGTTTTCAAAATATGAAAACCGGTACAGCATCGGTTTAGGACCGATTTCGATTCTTAAGAACCGGTATCGCATCGAACCATTTACAAATCGAGTCGAACCGATGGGTTTGGTTCGGTTCAACTAGCTTTTTGATTTTTTTTTTACACCCCTATGTGTTGGGAACAAATACATTTGCGAGGAAAAAAGCTGCATGCAACTAAAGGTTGCGGTCGCATAAGACTTATGTGATAGAAGGCAATTAAAGGGTTCGGATATATTAAACGCTCCGTTTGGTAGGGGAGGGCAATGGGGCCTCACCCCCTCCCACCGCTGCCCCACCTCGCCTTGCCTCTACCACGGCAGGGCGGTGGCCTTGTCTGCCAAATGCAGGTAGCGGGGCAATCCGCCCTCATCCGGCAGCCCCTGCAGGTGTGGGGGACGTACTGAACTTGGCCCCACTCTGCATATCCCCCGCCCCGCATGTTTTATATATATACACACACACACACACATTAAACAAAACGATGTGGTTTTGGATACCCCCGAAACGACATCGTTTTTATTAATGTGTAAATTCACCCCCTTCTCGACTCCCCTCTCTCCCTCCCTCTCTCTCTTTCTCTATCTCTCTCATCACCGTCGCCTAAAGCCGTCGTCCTCGCCCTCACCGAGTCTGTGTCTCTCTCCTACATCTTCAACTTGTAAGAATCCCGAGGACCCATTAATTTTTAGTTCTCGGATTGGACTATGGAGGATGAGATTCATGAATGGATTTGGAGGATGAGGTTGTGATTTGTGTGCTGTAGAGATATTTGTGTAATTATGATGATATTTACTGTTTGGTGAATTTTGTATGTTTTATTGTAAATCTAGGATTTCATATCCAAAATCCTAAATTAGTTTAGGGGGTCAGATTGAACCCCTAGATGATTTAAGAATCATTATAATTGTTGTATGGACAACTTCGCCAAATGTCCCTACGTCTACATTGGCCACAATATGACTTCTCCATTTAATCCACCATTACCATTTGTTTGTATAATGATTCTCTTATTTATTCTTACTATGTATATAATGTTTATTGTTTGAAATTCTAATTGGTTTTCTTGTATTTTTTTTTCAATTTTTATAGTCTCATTGTCATATGCCCAATTCCAATGATCTCATCTTCAATCTCAATCTCATATTGGTTTGTAATTTTAATTTTGTAACTTTATCACATATCTATATAATATTTATATTATGATTTTTTTTTCTTATTTTGTTTTTCAAGTTTTATAGTCTCACAGTCTCACTTTCTCAAGTTCCAACCATAGTCCCAAATTTTCAATGATCTAATCTACAATCCTTGGTAGTCTCACTTGGTTTGTACTTATAATTTTATATTTTTAACTTTTTTATGTATGTATATGCCATTATATTGTTTCTAATTCTAATTTATTTTCCTATTAATATTTCAGGTTTTATAATCTCACAATCTCACTTGCCCACCACCCCCAGATTCCAATCTCAGGACTCAAACTCAAAAGTCATCTTGTTTGTCAAATTGCCAGTATAATTTCTAATATTGTAATATTATTGATTTCAATTATTTGACAATTTGTAATAATTTTAGATGAATTTGTATTATCGTAACAGCTTAGAATACTTAAGTTTTTATGTTTTATGCTTTAAACAAAATTTGTTTAATTTTATGTTATATGTAAATTGTAAAATATAATTTGTCCTTTATTTTAAGACTTATTTTTTTAAAGAGGTTATGAGCCCATTTTTGGGACCAGAAAGAGGTTCTGGGTCATTTACCCCTATAAAGGGCCCCAGACGCCTGGGGTAAACTCTAAACCCCGCCAGGGTGGGGGTGGGATGCGGGATATGGCACCCCCTCCCCCATCCTACCATATGGGTTTGGTGATAAAGTCAACCACCCGTATCCATCTAATATCGGGATCAGTCCATAAAGAAAAATCCTAGAAAATCGTAATCAATATAGAAACCTAATCAACCATATCCTGCCAAGATACAGATCTATAAAAATAAGTCCAAATGAAATATTCATGCCAGATGTAACATAGCAAACTGGGCACTGAGAGTTGTGCTCAAGTAGAGGTTTTATCATAATGGACTATGAAATGACTCGCCCTAATAATTTTAAAGTTGGAATATTGAAAACTTTTATTGGACCTAAATTATATTTAATGGATCATATTGAATAAGTCCATGAGTGATAAATTATTGAGATCGATTAGAAGTTTTAATTAGCAATAACTAGGTTAAATCTCATTTATTATTTATTGAAGGAGTTAGACTCCTTTTAGAATTTAAAAATCAGTCATTAGAAATTTATTTCAATTTAAAATTATCATTGATTGAAGTTCTCTACACAGTCTCAGTTACTCTCAATTCTACATTAAATGAACTACTAGAGTATGTCTTTAATTTCAAACATACTAGGATTAAAATTATAGAATCCTCTTCATCTTAAAATTATTAAACCCAACTCATACTATCCTATAAATAGAGTCTCATGCACTGTATGTGTACCTACCTCTTCAAGCCTAGGTTTTTATTTTTTTATTTTTAGCTCTCTTTTTACCTTCAGCATGTCGTAGCCTTATCTCCCCTACCATGAAACATGGCAAGACCACCATCGTCTCTTCCTTCCTCCTAATCACAACCATCGCCGTCCCTCCATTGTATCGTGATCAATTTTGTATTGGAAAATTTAGGAAGCAACATTACAAGGTAAGTAGCTTAATTATAAATTATGATTAGTACACGTTAGCTAGATATATATTATTATTGAAGCCAATTCTTTGAAAGTTAGTGTTTATGTACCACACATGTCACGATATTTGCAAGTACGTCATTCATCATATTTCATTCTACATATTATAGTTATATATGTATTATGCATCTCACATTGCATCAAACACGTAACATTTCATAAGACCAAGTGTAAGAAAAGCTTAAAACAGTTAATCAGATGTATGCTACCAATGCAGTTTTAGGATGGATGTGCAAGCCACAGACTCAAGTGTGGTTCACCATAGTATGCCAAAATACTATTAGCAGCTTCCTTTGTGGTCGTGGGACGTGAGGTCGGTGTACAACCTTGCACACAAGGTTAAGTGTGTTGGACAGTCAGATCAGTCAGATAAATCAGATCAATCAGTTAATTCAGATAGATAAGTCATGCATGTCATCATCATATTTATGAACATTCATGATTTTAATTCTCAGCATGAAATATTTTATGAAAATCTTATGTTAAATATGTTTATGTTTTGATTTGTTTCTTACTGAGTCATTAACTCATCTTAGTTTATTTTTACGTTTTTAAATCACCCCAGGTTCGAATATTTATGAAGGTAGAACTGTAGGATGGGACTTATTCCCAGGAGGCGTGACAGTGGCCTGGATCATGTACAGAGATTTTAAGTTATGATTTTTATGACACAAATTTTGAGAAGTTTTAATTAATGCTTTCACGCACTCTTATTTATGATTTCAGTATTTTAATACAAAATGACTTTATTTATTATAAAGAATATTTGTACTTGGCCCTTTTGTAAGAAAATTAAATTTTTAAGTCAAAGTCAGTAGTATCATTCCGGCTCCCCAGATCTTTGAAAGAATAATAATATTATTAATCGTAGAGAGCAGGGTGTTACACACTACCTCGACTCTTATAAGACCCACATGACCTTGCACAAGTTTTCAGGAAAAATCTTATGATGGGCCCTCTCGTTAACCCTGAAAGGCATGGCAAAAGGGTGTTTTGGAAATTTGCAGCCATGCTTTATTACTAGTTTTGAAGAGCTTCAATAGGTAGTTCCTAACATAGTTCATAGTCAATGGGTGTAAGAGATGAGCGACTGCATATCTCTTTACTGTGAAACAGTGGGAGGATGAAAGCCTAAAGGTGCACCTTATTCAGTTTAACAAGGAGCACCTGACGACAGACGATCAAGATGAGAAAATAACGTTGGCAGAGCTCCTAGGTAGAGTTTGGCCCATAAGCCTCTTTATAGTAGAATTGGCGAGAAGACGCTAACGACGTTGTGAGAATTTAAGGATAGGACAGACGAATTTTGGCAATGCAAAAAACAACTTAGAGCGTTGATTGATCCACGAAGAGTTGAGGTAGAAGAGGCAGACAAGAAAGCGAAAGAGGCAAATAAGGGTAGCAAAGGAAATGAGAAAGAAGACAAGGCAATGAACATCCATTACAAGCAAAGGAAGGACAAAGGCTCCCACTCCCGCAATCAAGGTTCTAGAATGGCTTGTTCGAGTATGAGTGTGCAAGGGAACGAGGAGGCGCAAACACAATAGAATGACAGTAAAAATTTGAACAATTAGGGCATCGACTGCTATTGCGCTTACCGCAAAATAAAGGGGCACAAAACTGATGACTGTTGCAACCTCAAACATCATATAGAATTCATGTAGGAGAATGGAGAGTTGGAGCAACTCTTTGTTGAACACGAGCTGCCACTAAGGTAGCCAATCGAAAAGGGAGCATTCCCCCCACCATAGCCCTGCTAGACCAAATCCTTAGTGAGATCAAAACCATAGCAGGGGGTTTTCGTTGGGGGAGAATGTCATTTTCGGCAAGAAAAGCACATGCCAAGAGGACAAGGTATGAAAAAAGTGTTTAATGTCAACATGCAATCTAAGAGCATTAGCATTGGATTATGCAAATGCAAATGTAAAATTTGCATAATATGACATCATTTTGCAATTGGCTATTCCACTCAAAACTAATTCCCACATTGGATTATCTATCTATTAGTCAAAATAATAATAAAATATTATTAATTTAATATTTTTATTATTTTTTTACCTAATTTATTTTTTATCATATTTTACAATTCTATAGCTCATATCTTAATTAATAACGTAGGATAATTACCATAAACATCAGAAACAAGTAGGATTGCAAGCTTGGAATGACGATGGCCACTAACGTAAGCCTTGTGGCCTCCAATTTTGTGTATTGACCCAGCTCCATAGCTGGAGTTAATTATTGAAGGGTTCTCCAAGCAATGATGGCTTAACGTGTCATCCTCAGAATAGAAACCGAGAGGAAGAGAAAGAAGGATGGATGTGCGTCGATTTCTTCTTTGAGAGATGGATGTGCAGAAATTGGAGAGAAGTGGGGGACTTTGTGCGGAAATTGGAGAGAAACGAAGAGAAGAGGGAGGGAAAGAGGGAGGCTTGGGACTTGGGAATACGAGGGAAAGGGGGAGAGAGGGGGAGTTAGTCTGGACGGTACTTTTTTTTAATAAAATACTCATTTGGTCTATCTACAGTGTTAATCCAAATATGACCAGTGAAAGGAAATCACTGTAGCTCAAAGTCATAATATTATGCATTTGGCTAATTCAATGCAGACATTTTTAAGATAAGTTATGCAAATATTTGCAAATACTGGCATTTGGATAATCCAATGCCAGTGCTCTAAGTAAACTAAAATCCGAAAGCCTACTCCCATAACTTTTGGCAACTAAGACTGTGAATGCGTATTGTACCCACATGATGATGCATTGGTAATGACTTTTGTGAGGACTACACCGAATTGAGAGAAGGAATCCCCTCACAACAGTCAAAATGCTGGCGATAATGAGGCAGCCGGGCAAGTAAACACTCATAAAAATATGCTGACTTCAAAACCTTGTTTTTACCCGTTCCTACCCATATCTTACTGTAATCTAAAATATGCAAATTTCAAAACCTTGACTCTCATAAACATCATTACCTGAAGTCTACAAAATCTAATCCTTAGCGTTTGATCAAACTTATATGCTAAAATCCACAGAATGTAAGACCTTGAAACTTATCCAAAATCCTTTCTTGTAGTTTGTAAAATCTAAAATCGTAGATACCCTCAACATCATTCTTAAAGTCCACAACACATAAAACATCAAATGTCACACATATAATTTCCTATAGCCAGCAAAGCCTAAAACCTCAAATTTCCAAATCCTCGTTCCATTAAGTTTGCAGAATCTTAAACTTGGCTCTGATACCAACTGTAATGCCCGTGCTTAGAAGGTCAGGGAGTTAGTTATTTTCACTCAAAATCACAAATTAACAATACAAGTATAAACTTTGAAGGCTCTATAACACATAAAGCTCATTTGTTCAAATCAAACGTATATGTTCCTATACAAAAACATTAATGAACTACTCCAACATAATTAATCAAGAACACCACAATGTCTCAATAACAATATAAATATTCCAAAATAACACTCAAAAGAAAATGACTAGTTTCATGAATAAGATCATTTAATAGCCTATTGTACCCCTTGACACTTATTTCAATCTATTAGCTCACTTGTGCCTCTCAAGCACTTATTACTTTATGCTCAATTAATTCCGCTTGTGCTTCCTATTCCTGATTCCCAACTGGAATCTCAACATCATCTGAAAAATAATGAAGATAATTAGGTGAATTATCAACACTTTGGTAAGCAACGAAACTATACTAATGTGTAAACATGCGCCTATTACAGAATACATAAATAAAGAGTTCTCAAGAAAAATGATAGTGGTATTTTCAGAAGCATTTCATTAGGCACAAGCATAACTGAACAACATCAGAAACTGAAGCAGATGTCATGTTTACCTCCATGGTAGGGTTGTGTATGTCTGCGGTTAGACAAGCAGAACATAAGTCACTGTTTTGTCACCGAAGTGATACACTCAAAACAAAGGTCATGTTTACCTCTTGGTAGGGTTGTGCATCCTACAAATAGCCAAGCAACATAAATTACTTTGTCATCAAAGTGATTACACTCAGAATAGATGCCATTATTGTATCCCGTGGCAGGGTTGGAGGCCACTATAATGTCCCGTGACGGGGTTGGAGGCCACTATTATGCCCCGTAGCAAGGTCGGAGGCCACTATTATATCCCATAGCAAGGCCGATCAGAGCAGAACAAAATCTTATGACTCAGGATTTTCATATGCAATATCATATCATAGCAAAGTATTGAACATATAAATATCATATAATCAAACAAAAATATTTTCGACTTCATATTCATATTTCATGTGGTAGAGAGACATAGTGCATAAACTGTTCATGTCTACACCAGTCATAATAAAATGTCAAATCTAAGAGTTCAGATGCATAGACAAATGCAAAAAATTACTAAAGCTGTTTTCATAACAAAATATGCAGATTTTTCACAAAATTAACCTTAGTCTAGTATAGAAGCACCACTTACCTAATTTTTGCAATATACCATCTAAGCTTTGAACTCGAACAGAACTAATATCACAACCTAATCTAAAAAAAAAATTACCACTAACATATTAATAACTTGTACCAATAAAACCAACCTAACTAACAACATTCTAAAACCCGAACTATAGCTCAATACGAGCCCAATAAACATCCCACAAACAAAATAATCCATCTTGGTGCCTTGAGTTTATAATGGCCCAAGTACAACATCCATGTACTACTTTACCAATAGATTAATCTAACCTCTTTGAATTCGCTTAAATTTCATTCCAAGATACATCATATTTACATTCATACCCCCAGCATATCGAAACACCAATCCACATTTTTATAAACCATCCATTCCTTTGTCCACAACATTACAAACGGAGATCCTCCAAACATCAACCATGAGATCATACAATCCATAAATTCCAAAAACTATGAGCAGAGATATTCCTAAGTTCTAGTTGGCACTTACCCACTTGTACAATGTACAACGAGTGGGGTTATTGGCGGCAGTTGGGCAACGTTTTGGACCATGCAATAGAACACCCAAATTGTGAGAGAGAGAGAGAGAGAGAGAGAGAGAGAGAGAGAGAGTTACTGGCGGATGTGTTACGGTGCGAAGGACGGTGTTGTTGCGATGGATCGTTGCAATTTGTGGTTTCGTACATAGAAAAGTAAAAGAAGTAGAGTTTTAGGGTGGTAGAGGGAGTGACAACGTGCTTAGGGTGCGAGGGCGACTGTTATGAACCTACTAGGTAGAACTCACCCTTGAAAACTAGCTTAGGGAAGTGTGCCTAGGGGCTTATAAACCATCAACCAATCTGATACTTAGTCGATATGGGATCGTAACAACCACCACGCTCCGCAGCCGACGTCCATGGCGGTCCTAGCGCTCACATGGACTAACTGTGCGTTAGGTCTTTTTCCTAACTCCGGGCGAACACTGTCATGCCGGCATTACTTCCCGTGCCGCACGATTGCAACCGTCGCAACATGGCCTTAGATGTGGAGTGACTCTGATACAATTTGTTATGAACCCACTAGGTAGAACTCACACTTGAAAACTAGCTTACAAGGGAAGGGTGCCTAGATACTTATAAACCATCAACCAATCTGATACTTAGTCGATGTGGGATCGTAACAGCGGCGATACTCATGGTAGAGAGAGACAGAGACCAAGAGACCAAGAGAGAACGTCTGAGGGAGGGAGAGACTGAGAGTGAGAGAGAAGAGAGAGGTTGGGAAGAAGAACGAGAGAGGAACCAAGACATTGGCGTTCGACGACCTTATGTTATGGACTTAATAATATTGAAATATAAAAAACAGACTGGCCATTCGAGGAGCTAGAATCCCTCCAACACCACTCAAAAGTTATGGGCAAATTCTTGATATTTCATTCCATATGTTCGGACATTAAATAGACAGGAAAAATAACTACTAAACTAAATAGACGGAAAGTTAAAAAGAAATGGACTAATAACTGCCCCTTAAACCCACATACAATAGACCACTAAAACCCATTCCACCATGTACTGATCCAGTCAACTTGATAAATAAAACAACAACACAATGGAAATAAACGGTAAAAAGATGACCCCACGCTTGACCAGACTCAAACAGGTGGAGATGAAATCAATGAGATTTCAAATAGGTGGAGATGAAATTAACACACAAACATATCCTAAGACTCTTGAAATATCTAATCAATAAATATACTATTAACATACATACATGACTGCTTTGATTGAATTAGAAATTACGAGCTTTAAATGGTGATGATTTGGAGAAAAGATGTATTCCCCTTGAAGATTTTCTAAAATATGATGCAGATTCTAATATAAATGGTCTTGATTTATTTTAAGAATTAAAAGCGTTAAAAGAAGTTTTACCAACATGAGATTATACTCCAATTGGAATATTGAATTACTTAAAAATAATTAGATTCTTTTCCAAATTGTTATATTGCATATAGAATATTAACAATATCAATGATATATAGTCTAAACTCTAAAGTTGTTCACACAAATTACTACAATGTTCTTGATTTAATTTGACAGAGATCATTTTGTTTCTAACAGAAGATACAATAAATAAATAAGTAAATAAATAAGAGCAAAACCAAGAAGCAGTGAAATTAAAATTAAGATATATGAAAATTTGAATTGCTATACAAGACATAAAATCCCACATGAAACACAATAGAATGAATCAACTTTCTAAATACGCCTCGATGCCCCCAATGAATCATTGTATTGTTAGCGCACAACTTCAGGACTGTACATCGACTCACCTAATTTCTCCTACCAACATTTTGCTCCAGAAAAAGGAAAATACTTACACGATTTATCCAATGAGTGCCATTAAGCCAAACATGCTAGGCTACGAAACTAAATAGGATACCTAAAACCTGGAAGGAAGGAAGCACATAATTCTGTTAAACAACAAGCGCCATCCAGTTGCAACTTCCATTCGGGCAGTTAGATTTATGTTTCGTCAAGGCAAAGATAAAAAGCTTAATTGCTTGAACTATCTTTGGTTTTGCTGCCCTTCGGTCTCCATCTCCTTGACACTGTCTACTATGTGTTGAATCTTCTTTGATAAGCTCTCATTGTGCTCCTCGATGTGCTCAAATATTGTTTCCAGGTGCCTTTTATAGGTTGCTGCTCTCTTTTTCTCTATGGCTAGCTGCTGGGATAGTTCCCGAATCTTGTCGTGTTCATTCTGTAAAAGTAAAAGTAGGCAAAGGTGAGTTTACAATCAACTAAACTTAAGTGCCTCCTAGGGGAAAGATGATGAAAACTTTCTTGGACATGATAAGTAAATAGAATGATTCCATCAAGTATACATAATTCAATACAAGCCATGCTGCTAATGTCAATCAAGATGAGTGCTTTGCATTCATGATTTAAGGAGTGACTCTTTTTTGTTAAGTGATTCAAACTTTTAACGACAATTTGACGATGATTGCATCAGCCGGCCTCCCTCCCCTCTCAATTGGAGAATTGAGAGATACATATATATTGGTTTGTTAATTCCAGATTTTCAGTGAGTTCTTTTTATAAGGTGTTAACCAGTCCTGGGGTCAAAGACTATCCTCAGAAATGTATTTGGAGAGCCAAAGTGCCTAGTAAGGTTGCCTTTTTCTGCTGGCTGGTGTCCCTTGGGAAAATATTAACCATGGACAACTTGAGGAAGAGAGGTTTTCAGGTGGTTGAATGGTGTTTTATATGTAAGAAGGAAGGTGAATCTATTGATCATCTCTTTCTTCATTGCGACGTAGCAACATCGTTGTGGAATGAGATTTTTGCAAAGATTGGCATTTTATGGGTGATGCCTATGCATGTGGCTGATTTCTTTGCATGTTGGCAAGGTATCGAGGGGAGAAGTTACAGCACTGCAGTGTTGAAGATGATCCCGCTGTGTTTACTTTTGTGTTTATGATTAGAGAGGAATGAGAGGTGCTTTGACAATTGTGAACATTCTATAGGGGAACTTAGGGAGTATTCCTTAGTACATTAAGCTTTTGGGTGAAGAATCTTGTAAGGAATGCGAATGATTGTAATGTTTTGCTTTAGTTATATTCTGTTTTAGCTTATAAGTAGGTGTTCTCATTTGTATACATCTAGTATACTTGGGCTATGCCTATTTACTTAGAATAAAATTTCTCTTATTAATTATAAAAAGAAACATATATATGGGCTTGTTACATATTCCCATACAAAAATCCATACTCATGAAAACATGCATATACACACCTAAATGCCTTGTACTAATCTACACTCACATATACATATGCATGACATTGCTTACCCCATTTAAACTCACTAACGCTGAGCTCAGGGGCCTTGCTTCAATCTAAGACCACAGAGAATGAACAAGGCATCAGATTGGCAACCAAAAAAGGTTCTTTACCAAACCCTAGGCTAAGCTAATCAGTAGCAATGATTCATGAAGATAATCTAATGCAAATAAGAGGCACAATGGTAACACCAGCACGAAAAAGAAAACAATAGGCTTACCCATTGCCATTAAGCACATCCCTATACCAATTAAAAAAAGCATACTGAAATGCATCTCTTTCAACTTCTCAAATGGCAAACACCATAGGATTTATAATTTTTGGTAAAAAAGCATATTGAACCGCATGGCCTCAGTACTATCTTTTTCATGAAGTGTGCCATTTGAGCTATATAGCTCATATGGCAGACACCATAAGATATTTGTCGATCATTTCTTTTTTCTTTTTTTTTTATTTTATAAAAATAAAAATGACTTCGCATTTATTATTTTTATAGTGTTATTATATATTTATAATGACAATATTCTAATCTTGTTTATAGGTGAGAATATTTTAAATAATTAAAGTGATTTGAGGAAACCATGTTCCTAATACTAAACATGTTACTTGAATCCTTATGAACATAATCATTGATATATGTATATATAAACTTTATAAAGATATTAGCAAAAAGTCAAAGCTTGTTTGTCAAAATTTGTAGAAACAATTATAAAATACAATATAAAATATCTACTTTTTCAAAATAAAACAGCTCATGAACAAGCTCGAACTAGCTTGAATATTAAATGAGCTGTTTTGTGAACAAAAAATGCTACTCTCTTGAACTTCACTCGTTTACACCCCTAAGCAAGTAAGAATTGACTTGAACCAATCATTTGTCACTGGACACCAGTATTCCATCCTTGTAGAAAGTGTTTTATTCTTCTCCAGAAACTTTCCAGATCCTATCAAAGTGTGATCATTACGTTCATTAGAAGAATAACACCAGCATAACATGTGACTGCCACAATCATGTATCTTTGGAAAAACCTGACATCTTTCCCATTTCTCTCAACTAGTTAATCTTATTAAATGTTCACACTGTTTTTAATTTTGGATAAATAAGAAGTCTTTATTAATAAGCTAATAAGCATGACAGGTGCAAGCCAAGTACACAGGGAATATATGAGAGAGACACCTATCTAGCAGTCCATGGGAGAAGAGTGTTGATAAAGAAATTCTTGAGCTCCTGCGCCATCCATTCGTGGTCCTCAAAGGTTCTATAATTTCTTTAATTCCAAATACACCAAATGAGGTATATCGCGACCATCTTCCATACTGCTGCAATTTGTCTCCGCAAATACACCCTAGGGGTTGACTCAAGTGGTAAAGGCCCTGGGCTTAGGGGTATGCTCCCCCTAGGTCTAAGGTTCAAAAACCCTCAGGTCCAAACAATCTCTAGGGGCCATCGGACTGGAGAATTTTTCCCTTGAATTACCCTAGGTGCACTTGTGAGAAACTTCTTGCCGAGGGCCTGTGCACCCCTAGGATTAGTCGGGACGCTGTTCCAAACA
Organism: Juglans regia; assembly: GCF_001411555.2. Taxonomy (NCBI): domain Eukaryota; kingdom Viridiplantae; phylum Streptophyta; class Magnoliopsida; order Fagales; family Juglandaceae; genus Juglans; species Juglans regia. The sequence continues at coordinate 13,553,803 of NC_049912.1, read as the reverse complement.
CCCGGTGCCAATAAAAAAAAAACGTTCTCACTTCTGGAATGGCTGCTTCTATCTACACATTTCTATCAGGTAAAGCAAAGATGAAGTTCTTCACCAAGATAGGAAATTCCAACTTAGAGGATGCAATGGGAATTGCTTGCCCCCTTCAGCGGTGGCTCTCTTGAATATGTACACATTTCAGATTTATTAAAAACTTCATTTACTACCTTTGAAAAGATCGTCTCGATCAGATGTTTTCTTCCCTTCTCTTTGTCCAATTATTTTGTATTTCTTCATGTCATCCTAAACAACTTCCTTCCTAGAATGGACATCAACAACAGCAGTCAAAGAAGTAAATGTAGTAAGAATAATCTCGTTTTAGTTTCCCACATTTTTCATACATGTTATCAAAATCATTATTAGAATGATATATTTCACTTGAAAATAGTTCATGATACCAACGAAAAAAGTTGGTCTGCCTACAGCACATGTGATCAGACTAGAAATCAGAACATAAAAAACAAATTCTAATTAGATGAAGTAATAACGACTAACCGGATATTGATCATAAATGCAATCCCTTCGACTTTTTCCAGGTGTGAATGGATGAGTGTGCTCCTTTACGAACTTTGTAACAACCCATTTGCCAGAACTTACTTTCCTCACCAAAATCATTGCCCTGCAACCGACCCTTGTCTCCGCCCTTTGCCTCACAATTTTTTCACGCTTGTCAGGCATTCTATAACCCTCCTTGTTACAAACAAGTGCCCGACCAATAGCAGATCCGTCACGCCTCGATCGGGAAAGTTTGCTTACACGGATGACGAATCCCACACGCGTGGCATATGCATTATAGAATGCATGCGCAGCTGCTTCAGATTCGAACTCCTGTCCCACATATGGTTCATCCTCCAGGACCATTGATACTGAAGGAACTGCAACAGGAACTATATCCATTCCATTCATTTTATCATCCTGATCCTGTTGGAATGCCCCTTCTACAGAGCTTCCACCAGTTTCATTTTCATCACCAACCCTATGATCCTCAGACTCAACAGAGTTCCCAAGCACCTCACCATTAACATCGCCATCAACACCAAACTCCACTGCAGCAAGAAAATTTGTTATGACTTTTTGACACCCAATTGAGATTTCACTAGCCAAGACGACTGGCTCCCTCTCCCACCAGGAAGAACAAGGAAATAACATGTAAAGAAGCATAAATTCATGCTTTTTGTCCCATTTAGAGGGGAGAGGGGGACCTTACCCTCCACATCTAAACAGGGCCAGTAAAAATGGACAGGACTAACCAGATTCTCTTGTCTGACCTCTATCTTGTGCCAAAACCTCAAATAACAGGGTTTTCAAGTTTTACTCTCGCTATATTTTCCTCTAGTTTTCTAAACTTCATATTTCTTTTTGTTTTCACGCTACAAGATTTACTTTAGCATAGAGCTTCTACAAACTTTTATTACAAAAATAAAGAGCTTCGGGAGTTAATAACCAAAATATGGAATGATTGTCACAATTGAGTCGAGTAAAATTCTCTTTTATTTTTTCCCTTTCAGATACAGCAACTAAAAAAAGGAAGATGCATAAAGTCATAGTCATAAAGTCAAAAAATGGAAGTTGCTTAACAGCAGTATAATATATTTTGGATTCCTTAGAATTCAAGATTTGTTTCCCCTTTTCTCTTCCTAGAGTCTAAATTCAACTTTCCCAAGACACCCCAATTATAAAACCAAAAGACCAAAACAAACATGATATGCTACACCTATGTTTACCTAAAATAAGAGAAATTTCAAATATAAAATTTTCACCTCGGCAAGAAAAGATAGAAGAAAATAATCTATATTCTCAGATAGCGACTCAAAGCCAAAAAAAAAAAAAAGCGATTAAAAGATTGACTAATTGGCCCAATTTTCTCTGCGTAAGCAGGCAATAATCAACCGCAAACAATACAAAAAATTGGAAAAAAAAAACCCTAAACATCACAAATGAATAATAGTAAACACAGAAACAATGTTATTAACAAATGAGAAGGAGTTTAATGAAACTCACTGCAAATTCTCGACGATCCTCGTTCGACGAGAGAGAGGGAGCTGAGAGTTTAGGCTTCGAAACGGGGAGAGAGAGAGGGAGGAGGTTGTAAATATGGATGCCTAAAGAGTTGGTGACGTGCCAAATAACCATTGGTGTATTTACAAAATAAAAGTCAATCACTCTAAGTAAAATGCATGATATGCCGACGCGTGTCTAGTTCAGTGGTTCTACACTCGTAGGATTATTTCTCTCGGACGAAATAACCCACCCGCCCGCTCCCCGACGGGTTGAAGTTGAACCCCTTTTTTTCTAACCTGTAAAATGCTCTCTCCTTCTCTGCCTGTGGTATGGCAAAGGCGTTGTTTCGTAGTCTACGTAGAGCTTCTTCGCTCCTCGTACTCTCAACTCCTTCTAACTCGCTTTCTTTCAGGTACTCTTCCATTTATCTCCTTTGCTCGTGTCGTTTTGGCTACTTTTTAACCTAACCCCCTGGAATGAAGTCTCGAATTTTTTATCCCTGTACCCCATTGAACCCTTTGATGGGCTTTCTGTTTTGGAAGATTTATTCGGAGATTTTGGGAGATTTGACCTTTAAGATGGAGAAATGGTGGGCATATATTGAAGCAAGAGAGATAGTGGAAGACAAGCCTTCAGTCCCGTTCCTTCCATACGGACATTCAAAAATTCTAAACATAACCTTCACATTCTTGCACACCACTTAAAACTATGTAATTTTACCCTTTTATCTTTCATAAAATATACAGATAAAAAAGTAAAATCACTTGGTGTTGAGGCTTATGTATAGCAGGAGACATTATGTTATTCACTATTTTCTCACTTTTCTAACTGAATCACTGCTGGGTCGATTTTTCAGACCGAAGAATCAATTTTATCTCCATCCAATCTCTTTTTTTTTTTGATCAGTAAAAAGTGAATTTTCATTAATATGAATGAAGATAGGCAAGGCCTATGTACACAGGGAGTATACAATAGAAAACACCTAAATACATTCTTCAAAAACTAAATTTGAGCTAGGAACTCATGTACACTGTTTCCATTAAGAACAATGGCTGAAAACCATAATAGTAAAGTGTGTAGAAAAAAATTCTGAAGCTCCTCCATCGATCGCTCCCTATCTTCAAAGCAGCGTGCATTCCTTTCCAACCAAATACACCACATAATGCACAGCGGGATCATCTTCCAAGCTGCAGCTACTTGTGTACCGCCTTTTAGACCCTTCCAACAAGCAAGCAAGTCCACCACCTTAGCCGGCATAACCCATGCGACATCTACCCTACGAAATATTCCATTCCACAACTCTCTCGTCACCTCACAATGCAATAATAGATGGTCCACTGATTCTCCATTTTTTTTGCACAAATAACACCAGTCCGTTACTATGAGTCCCCTCTTTCTTAAATTATCCGTGGTTAGAATTTTCCCAAGTGCCGCAGTCCACACAAAAAAAGCCACTTTGGAAGGTACGCGTGACTTCCAAATACTTTTCCACGGAAAATATTCATTACCTTGTGATACCAGAATTTTATAGTATGTCTTGACTGAGAACTTCTTACTGTCTTTGCCCCTCCATTGTAGCCTATCATCTTGTGTCGTTAATCTTTCTGAGGAATATATCATGCTAAAAAATTCTGAAACAATAGACAGCTCCCAATCATGATTAGCCCGAGTGAATAAAATGTTCCACTGAAAAGAGTCTTGGGCAATCACACATAGATCTGCTATAGAAGCCTCCCTATTAATCGCAATATTGTATAGAGCTGGAAAGGCTCTCTCCAAAGAACGCTCTCCACACCAAACATTCTGCCAAAACTTGATGCGAGTGCCCTAACCAACTACAAATCTAACATTATTTTCAAAGCACTGCCATCCCCCCCTTATATATCTCCATAGACCCACACCATACCCCCCCCTTACTTCATTAGTGCACCATCCCCCCCAAGCACCTCCATGTCTCGAAACTACCACTTCCTTCCATAATGACTCCCCTTCTTCTTGATACCTCCATAACCATTTTCCCAAAAGCGCTTTATTGAAAGTTCTCAAATTGCGCACACCTAAACCACCACCCGAAACTGGAGAGCAAACTTTGTGCCAACTAGCAAGATGGAATTTAGTTTCTTCCCCCAGACCACCCCACAAGAACTCCCGGAATAATTTCTCGATACGATGCGCCACCCCTACCGGCAACGGGAATAATGATAAGAAATAAGTTGGTAGATTGGATAAAGTGCTATTGATCAAAGTGAGCCGCCCTCCCTTCGATAAATACAACCGTTTCCACCCTGCCAATCGTTTCTCTATTCTCTCAATAACCCCTTCCCATATACCTCTAGCTTTGAAAGTGGCACCCAAAGGAAGGTCCAAATATTTCATTGGCAAAGAACCCACTACGCATCCCAACGTTTCTGCTAGTGTATTGATATGAGGCACCACTCCTACCGCCACCATCTCGGATTTGCCCAAATTGACCTTTAGACCCGTCACCGCCTCGAAGCACAACAAGAGTGCCCTTAAGGCTTGTATTTGATCCACCTCCGCTTCACACAAGAGAAGTGTATCATCTGCAAATAAAAGGTGTGATATCATGACAGAGCCAAAAGTACCATTGCCTGCCACAAAACCCGCTATATAGCCTCCTTCAACAGCTGCCTTCACCATCCGGCCTAGTGCCTCCATAACAATAACGAAAAGAAATGGAGACAATGGATCCCCTTGCCTCAGACCACGTGAACTACGAAAGAAACCCACCGGATTACCATTAACAAGCACTGAGAAACGCACAGTAGTTATGCAATATCGTATCCATGAGATCCACTTGTTACCGAAACCACATCTCCCAAGTAGGTAAAGGAGGAAATCCCAGTTTACATGATCATAGGCTTTTTCCATATCCAGTTTACAAAGTATACCTGATTTACCTTCCTTTAACCTCTGATCTAGACACTCATTAGCAATAAGAACTGAATCAAGTATCTGCCTCCCCCGTACAAAGGCATTTTGAGACTTTGAAATGATTTGTTCCATAACCACACTTAAACGATTAGCCAGCACCTTTGAAATAATTTTATAAATCCCACTCACTAAACTAATGGGGCGAAAATCTTCAATTTCCAGCACTCCCTGTTTCTTCGGAACAAGAGCTATGAACGTCGCATTGAAGCATTTTTCGAATTTTTGGAAAGTGTGGAATTCAGAAAATACCCGCATAACATCACATTTCACTATCTCCCAACAATGTTGAAAAAACCCCATCGAAAACCCATCCGGTCCAGGTGCTTTGTCTTTGGCCATGCTACTAATGATCTTCTGTACCTCTTCTTCTTCAAAAGGTCTTTCCAACCAACTTGCACTTTGCATGTCAATGGACTGAAATGGCAAACCATCGAGCTTTGGCCTCCAACCAGTCGGCTCTGTTAGCAGATTCTCATAGTAGTTCACAATATGATGCTCTAAATCAGTAGGAGAAGATAGAACTTGATTACCTGACTGAAGGGACTCAATAGTGTTGTTACGCCTATGAGAATTGGCCACTCTATGAAAAAACTTCGTACATTTATCCCCTTCTTTTAACCAAAGAGCCCTGGATTTTTGGCGCCACGATGTTTCCTCCATCAACAAGACCCTCTCTAATTCAGTCACCACTACCCTTTTCCGTAGAAGTGCCTCTTCCGAAGCATTTCCCCTTAACGCCTGTTCCTCCAAGACCTGAAGCTCCTCTAATAGACTAGTTTTCTGATTTTCAATATTGCCAAAAACTTCTATGTTCCATCTCCTTAAATCTTGCTTTAATGCCTTAAGTTTCCCAGCGAGAATGAAACTAGGGGTACCCGAGATCTGATAAGAAGACCACCAAGAACGAACTTTCTCAACAAAGCCATCCACTGCTAACCACATATTTTCGAACTTGAAATACTGACGACCCCTATTAATACCTCCACAATCTAACATAATTGGGAAATGGTCCGAGCAAACCCGGGCCAACCTCTTCTGATACAGCTCCGAATAGTGGGTTTCCCAAGAAGGAGAAACAAGAAACCTATCCAGTCTTGACCACCCCCTATTATTAGACCATGTGAACTCCCCCCCTGCAAGAGGGAGATCCATAAGATTCAGATCAAACATGAACTCGGAGAACTCTTCCATTGCTATTGAGTGGCCATTATTCCCTGATCGCTCGCTTGGAAAACGAATGATATTGAAATCCCCACCCATACACCACGGCACATCCCAAAGATGATATACACCCGCTAACTCCTCCCACAACCTTCTTCTTTCTCTATATCGATTAGGTCCATAAATGCCTGCAAATGCCCATTCCCACCCATCAATTACATTTCTAAATAAACAAGCCACCGAGCAAGTCCCAACACACTCTTCCATCACCTCCACAATTCTTTTATCCCACATCAAGAGCACCCCCCCAGAAGCTCCTTCCGAAGCCAAATATGACCATCCCACATAAGGACATCCCCAAATACTACGAATAAGACTTCGCTCAACATATCTTAATTTTGTTTCTTGAAGGCACACTATATCCACCTTCCACATTCTCAACAAAGTTTTGATGCGGGCGCGTTTGATGCGCTCATTAAGCCCCCTCACGTTCCAAGATAGAATTTTAGGTTTCATGGACAATGGTCATACCCCTCCCTTTCGTTCTATCCCTACTACAACTACCCTCCTTCCCTTCATAATTTATAGAACATTGTAATCTTTTAAGCTCCCTTTCTCTCTTTGTAGCCGACTTCAATCTACTCTCTTCAATGGCTATAATGAGAGCCCAAAACTGCTCTTCAAAACCTGTACAAGACACCCCAGTACATAATTGCAATTCATCCACTTTCTTGAGAACCCAATCAGGGATAATGTCAGAATTGGGGCTAGGAGGAAGCATTCTTAATGGTTCAGCCTCTCTATTATCCATGCAATCCCCTTCACAAAACCCCAACTGCATGTTAATACCTTCTATACTTGCTTCTCCATCTCTATTTGAACCGACTATATCATTAACCTTTGAATTTGATTTCTGTCCAACAAGGAGTTCTCCAACAACCATTTGAGACATAGCTGAATTCTGTAGCAATCCATCTGTAGAAATGCCGCTAGTTTCCATCGTAGAAATGCCGCTAGTTTCCATCGTAGATTTCTGTTCCAGAGAGGTCTGTATAACCCCCGTCGCTGACCCCTGTAACAGCCCACTCGTGAGGGGTGAACCCATCTCCTCCCTCGCATTAATCTCAAGCCCCAAAGGCGTCGCCATAGGTCTCTCTGCCTCTGTCGCACCTTTCTGTGCGATATCCGAAACAATTTCCTGCACCACTACCTCCGCCATAGACTCTATTACATTCGGCGAAGTTGTCTGAGGCAACTCCGAAAGCAGCTCTGTCACTGTTACGTTACTCAAATGTGTCTGAGAATCCCCCTTCGTTGACCCCTGTAACAACCCATTCGAGTGGGATGGACCCATCTCCTCCCTCACATGAATTTCAGGCCCCAGAGACAGCGTCGTAAAATCGCTAGCCTCCGTCGCACCTTTCTGTGCGATTTTCGAAACCTTTGCCTGTACCACAACCTCCGTTGTAGGGACTACCACCTTCGGCGATGTTGTCTGTGGCAACACCGAAAGCGACGGCACAGTTCCATCCCCCGATGGACCTCCAACTTCCTCTCGGGTCCGGTTGAATGTCTGCCTCCAGAAAGGGCCCGATTGTTTTTGGGTCTTGTTGGGCTGAAACCCAACTTCCCGGCCTAGTATTTTACCCTTCCCCTTACCAGCGTTTTCCTTGGCCCATTGATCTTCAATATCCCGTCCATGATCCAAGCCCAGTCTCGCTATGCCTTTAACTTCAACACACCGTTTTAGCCATCCCACCTTATTTGCTAACTCTCCCAATTGCTCCTCCATATCACTTAACGCCTTCAACACGTTTTCTTCTTTCAGCGCGACAACGTCTCTGCCAACTCCATCCCGCAACAGGTCATTACCCGCAGAAGTGACGGGACCTTTCTTCACCAAACCCATTTTCTCTGCATAGTTTACGTCTCGAAACTTCTCCACTTCTCTGCTCCCCCGCAAAACATCACTGTATGAGCGCAAGTTTGAATTCTACACAGTTGTGATTGGTGGTAACTGAACCCCACCACCACTTCCAGCTTCCTTCAGCTCCATCACTAATTTTCTCCATCCAACTCTATCCTTATCCCCTGGTATGAAGACACAGTTTCGACGACCCCCTCCACAATACTCCACCAGCGCCATGTATTCTCCCCGCGAGTTGGAACACCGTTGCGCAATGTAGTCCCTGTCTCCATCCCTATATGCAGAGTAAAAGCCCTTACCCTCCTTCTTCAAGCACACCTCCAATGCATTAAAAAACCAGCGTACTGTTCCCAGACTTAAGTTCAACTTTTTTATCCCTTTCCACCCCTTCTCTGTAAGAATCACGTACCTGCCATTCCTATCCACCTCGAAAAGTTTTGATTCAATATTGAAAAACATCTCATACTAGGATTAAAATCCCTTAAAGGCAAAGAAACCTCCTCTTCTAAACTAGATCCCACGATCAAACTCCCACAAACGCCATTAAAGGCAAATTATCTAAAATCTACACCAGACTACATGCTAATCACCACTGTAACTGCATGTTAATCACACCAGAAAATACCAACACAGCAGCAAAACACAAGAAAACCAAGAAAAGAGAATATTGTACGGAGAGAAAACCAGGAGAGAAAATCAAAAGGTGTTCCAGAATCATCCAATCTCTTAACCCCACTCATCTAATCGAACACATTAATGGATTATTCACAATTTTGTATGTGTAACATTTTGTTTTTATTAGTAAGTTGGTGAGGACATATCAAAACACTAACTAATAAGGGAACTAAAAGGGAATGGAAGACTTACAGAAAATCCTCTTTCCTTCATACATTATATACTGACCCTTTTCTGCTCATTTGTATATATGCCAGGTCAAACTTCCAAGCCCAGGAATCAATTTTTAATATAACCAAGCACTTTTTTCCACTCAACCAGCCAAGCCCCTTGTGGACTTGCAGAAACTTAAGCCATGGTTCGGTGAGCCTCATTATATCAGAAGGAAAGCCTAAGTTCGAAACACATAAGGTGGATCCTCCAAAGAAGCACAAATGGACGACAAAGAAGAGGCTAAAGATGAAGAGGATGAAAGAGAAGCATAAGAGAAAAATGGCTAATAAGAGAGACCCACGTAGTCTTGGCATCAAGGGGAAGAGGAAGCGGAAGTTTGAGAATGCCGAAGAGAGAATTAAGTACAAGCTTGAAAAGGTGATATCATGATTATGACACTCTTTGGTGCAAAAACCTTCTTTGATTACTTTTGGTTTATTTGCATATGCTGTTTGTTGATATTGGGGCCTGAATGTATGCTTGTATAACATTGTAATTTCAATAAGGTTGAATTTCAACTTATAGAAAAAGATAAGTATGATTCGTTTGGCAGGAATGATCCTTTCTTTTCCTGAATTTTTTTTCATACGAGTTCGTGCGTTTAGCTTATATCTTTATCATGGCTTTGGGGAGAAAGTGATAATGTTGTTTACTTCATGCTCTACCATGGAAGAAATAAAATCGAAGAACTTTTTTGGTGACACTTTTTTGGGGTGTCTCAAAAGTGACTTGCTGGATTTTGCTTAGATCATTTTCCTATGCTTCTGGATTGTGGGGATATTCAAGGTGGTAAAAGAGATTTCAAGTTTCAGAATATGTGGTTATAATCAAAGGGCTTTTTGGAAAAAGTAAGGCAGTGGTGGGATTTCTACTGTTTCCTGGTTCTCCAAGTTTTATTTTAGCGCATAAACTCAGAGCTTTGAAATCTTATTTGCGAGGGCGGGATGAGGAGGTGATGATGTTGGACAAAACAAGAGTCTTTTGTTTGAAGAGTTATAGGGTTTGGATGGGATGAGGAAAATAGACCTTTGTATGATGGAGAGAGGTTAGGGAAGGCAATGTTTATCAGTAAGCTGGAAGGGATGATCCTCATGGAGGAGATATGTTGGAGACAAATATCAAGGGTTTTATGGCTTCAAGAGGGTGATAAATGTAAGTTCTTTCATCGAGTGGCCTATTTGAATAGATGGATTGTCTCCATCGATTCCTTTTCGGTTGATGGTATAGTCTCTTTCTACTCTGTCGTGATTAGTTCTCCCATAACTTATACACTAAACAATTTACTTGGAGGTCTAAGTTAGATGATTTTCCCTTCTCATCCCTTGAGAAGGTTGAGACCTTGGGATTTGAAAGACCTTTTAAGGAGAACAGAGTTTGGGCAGTAATGAGAACACTAGAATGGTGGGTGATAAGGCACAAGGCCAAGATGGTTAGTCGTTGGCTTCTTTCTAAGTTTGATAGGATGTAGCGAGGGGAGATGTTATGAAGGTGTTTGATGAGTTTTCACTCAAAAGTCAACTTTGAGAAGAGCCTTAATGTTGCATTCATGGCCTTATTCTTTTTTTTTTTTATAGGTAATAAGTACATTCATGGCCTTATACTAAAGAAGCTAGGGGCAATTTGATGCAAATGGCTTCCGACCTAATGGTCTAGAGTGTGGTGTTTACAATATTTTGGCCAAATTTCTTGCAAATAGACTGACTTTCCTGCTCTCAAAGATCATTTGTAGTTCCCAAAATGCTTTTGTTGAAGGAAGATAAATTCTTAACTCGATCCTCATTGCCAACGAATGTCTCTATGGTAGATTAAGATCGGAAGAGCCAAGGGTACTTGTAAATTGGACATTGAAAAAACTTGATCACATGATGAATTGTGGATTCTTGATCTATTTATTGAGAAGATGCCATTTTGGGGAGAAGTGTGTTTGAATCACTTGATGCATCTCCACATTCTGTTTTTCGATTTTGGTGAATGGTACTTACGTGGGTTACTTCCTCTTTGCTCTTTGTTATTATTATGGAGGCTTCAAGTAGGGTGATCTCTTTTACGTTGCACTTGGGCAACATGAAAGGTAGAGAGAAATGTCTAACGAACACGGGGGGACTTTCTGAAAATCTTCTCTCTTAACATCTTCTTTCATCTCCCATGCTATTCGTGATTAATGCTTATGTCCGGTGATCTTCAACACGTTTAGCACTTCTTGGTTGATATCAGGAGTTGTTAATTTTAAGGATTGGTTGCTCGAAGGTAGTCCTCAGTTAGACAAAGATATTTGAGCTTTTATATGCAGGAAGTCATTCAGTACATATAATAGAGAGAGGAAGGAAGGTGACTAGTTAGTACTAAGTAGTTCAACAATGCTCTGGGTTGTGCAGTCTCTGGAAGACCACTTTTGATTGAATGGAAATAAGGAATTTATTAGAATATCCAGCTTTGGCGGCAGTGCTTATATTGCACAACGGTTTTCAAAGGCCTGTGGTCGTTATCTGACCATAGTAGAGTACAAAGATGGTGGAAGGAGAAGTTTACTCATCTTCCCTGAAGAAGTGGAAGGCAAAGGTTGGAGAAAGATGGCTATGGAACTTAATGAGATGTGTGGGCAATGAGGGTAAAGTTGGAGGAAGAAATATAGGGGTGTTGTGATCATACAACAACCTTGTAAAACAGTCACACGCGGTGGTACTACGTCTAGGACTTATGCTGAGGTAGTCTCATGCTCTGCTCCAGCCATCAAAGGTGGTGTCGGAAGAACAGAGGAGTATCCGAGAAGAGTAGGGTTGTTGTACCAAGATGTGGAGGGCAATATTGGTTTTTCGAAGGAGAGAGAAGTTACCATTATGGAGCAATGCAAAGAGAAGAGGTCTGATGTGCTGCCAGCCAGAAGGTTTTACATAAGGGATGGTGGCTCTTTGTTCAAGGGGTGTGGTGCAGAGTAGACATCTATACAGAGCATAAAAGAGGAGCTGATAGACTTAAGGGAGAGGGTCATGGGTTTAATCCTAAGAATAAATTAGGACATGGGCCTGGGCTCAGAGGGCCAATATGTGCATAAGTCCATGGATTCATAGGTGGGCTCAAGAGCAAGTAAGGAACCGAGAAAAACATGGGCCGAGAAAGGCAAGCTGAAAGCCCATGACCTAACAGGGCTCCCAATTAGGCGATGGTGGGTCCAACAATCAGGCCTCTCCACTTTCAAAACTGGGTCATCCTCTGGAGTTGCAAAAATACCGTCGACATCAATAATACACTGGACGACGACACCACAAAACCAACCGATAGAGGAAGTTGAGTCAGTGGCCAACATCCTGGCTAATTAGGGGTGCTACCCGCCCCCTACGGGGCGGGGGCACCCCTTCCTTGCACCTCGCCTCGCATGGGGCGGGGGGTGGGGTTTTCACCCCCGCCCCCGGGATGCCGCCCCGCCTCTTTTCACTTAAAAATAAATACTACATTTATTTTATTTAAAAATTATTTATAAGTGCAAAAGTAATTAAAAATACATTTTTAAATCCAAATTATAAATTTAAATTTTTTAAATATGACTATAATTTAAAAACTATATAATTTTTAAATTTGCTAGTACATATTTTGTATAAATTGTAGTGTATTAATTTTTAAACTATGTAGTTTTTAAATTTGCCAATGCATATTTTGTAAACAAGTCTAACAAATTGTAATATATATTTATATATATACAATTTGTAAAATATAAATATATATTTATGTTTATATATATGTATATAATATATATATATATATATATAAATGGGGGCGGGGGCGGGGGGCCCCGCCCCCGCATGAAACCTGGGCAAAAGAGGTGAGGAGCGGTTTCGAGTATATGAATTGATTCTCAATTTTCTTGTATGTTGTTAAAGCCTTATTCTTTCCATTGATTTTAATGTTACATTTGTGTGATTCTTTTCACTTCAGGCCAAAATTAAGGAGGCTTTGCTGATTGAAAGACTGAAGCGGTATGAAGTTCCTAAAGTTCAGGGTCCTGAAGTAAAATCCCATGAACTGACCGGTGAGGAGCGGTTTTATTTAAAAAAAATGGCCCAAAAGAGGTCTAATTATGCACCGGTTGGCAGAAGAGGAATATTTGGTGGAGTAATTCTTAATATGCATATGCATTGGAAGAAACATGAAACTGTTGAGGTCATTTGCAAGCCTTGTAAACCTGGGCAAGTACAAGAGTACGCACAAGAAATTGCTAGATTGAGTGGTGGGATCCCGATACAGATTATTGGAGATAACACTATAATATTTTATCGAGGAAAGGACTACGTGCAGCCACAAGTTATGTCACCTATAGATACTTTATCCAAGAAAAGGGTGTGTTTTCCAACCTTCAACCTTTTCAGCTGTTTTATTTCTTTATCTTAAAGTATATACTGCAGGACGATTTTTGTTTGATCTTCCTCGTCATACAAGTATCTTACAAACAATTTGGGTTTAATGTTATAAATTATGTTCTGACATAAGCCCCATGGGTGGCTCAAGTGGTAAGAGTCTTGGTCTTGGTGGTATGGTCCCTCCAAGTCTAAGACCTCATTTGGTTACGCAGTTCAGATGAGATGAGATGAGATGTTTTGTTGAAAGTTGAATAAAATATTGTTAGAATATTATTTTTCTTTTGAGATTTGAAAAAGTTGAATTGTTTATTATATTTTGTGTGGGAGTTTGGAAAAGTTGTAATGATGAAATAAGATGAGATGAGATAGTTTTGTGTATCCAAACCGGGCATAAGGCTTGAACCCTTGGGTGCAAACAATTTCTGGGGGTCATCGGGCTGCATGAATTTTCCCTTCAATTCCCGAGGTGATTTGGATGAAACTCCTTGCCGAGGGTGTCAATTTTGTGAGAATGGCTGGATAATTGGCCTTGTGATTTCTGTTTATTATATAAACTGTACAAAGAATTCTATACATGGAAAGAAATAAGTATATGCTGCTAAGCTATAAAGGGTTCATGATTAAAACTCTCTTTGATACCTATGCTTTTGTGTAAAAAGGGCATGGTGTGCCGCCCGCCAAAATATCTCTTAAGAAGTCAATCATCTTCTCTTTTTCCAGTTCTGTAACAGTTATTGATGCCCCCCCCCCCAAAAAAAAAAAAAAAGAACAAGTACATAGAAAAGAAAAGTGGAAGACAAAACTTAAGTTTTCACACGGGCTGAAGCCTGAATCAATCCTGTTGATAAAACTAGTTGTACAGTTTTGGTCCCCTCAAGCCAAAATCTGCCCAGTGGTGTGAATGAGGGTGCTGACCCTTTTGGTTTGTGTTTTATCTTCCAACTTCCAACTTCCTAATTATACATAGAATATTCTCAACCATGAAGTTGTCTGACCCTTTCGTGCTAGATGGGCATACTTAGGTCTTCTTCCACATTATGGAATTGCAGCCCTTTCACTACTTAAACTTTAGTATTATATGATAGTGTTACCCTGCCAGAAGACATTCTCATGACCCTTTTTCAATCTTTGCAGTTCTTTAGCTTAGTTGAGTTTTGATGGGCACTGACATGCAATATGAGCTCTTTAAAATCTTAGATCAATGGAACCTCAGGCTGAGCTCTTTAAAATCTAATAATCTGATTTACAAGGAAAGAAATCTGCCAAAATTAAATCAAAATGGGCAGGCTGATTCTTTAGGCTTCTGAGAAAGTGAGAATGCCACTTATGAGTCATCTACACTGTTGTGCAAGTTCATTTTTCCGTGGTAAGTGATTGATCTAAGCTATAAAGGGTTCCTAGCAATGGACACTTTCAGGGTCAGTAAGTCAGGCCTTGTCCTCAAATTTGTTCCTGGTACAAGACGATGTCCAAAACTCATCCAGATGCTTTTCCAAATAGACCCAGTGCCCTATGTCCTGCAAGAACTTATGACTTGAAGGTGGAAGCTAGTTAAGCTTTTCACTTTTGGGTTGAATACTGATTTTCATTCTCCCTGGCTGTTATTCTTCCTACATCGTATTGACGGAAACAATTAGCTACAATAAATCAAGAGATACAGGCTCTACCTCACCTTTTGTTTGTGGTTAATTGCTCCTCTACTTGTATTTCTTTCTTGTTAACAGTTTGTTTAGTGAAATGCTTTTATGAATACTGTAAAAGTTATGGCTGATGATGAAGTCTCTTTTCTCCTGTTTGCAGGCACTGGAAAAGTCCAAGTATGAGCAATCACTTGAATCGGTACGACGCTTCATTGCTATTGCTGAGAAGGAATTAGAACTCTATTACAGGCATATTGCACTCTATGGTGACCCAAATGATAGGAATCCCATTTCCATCTTGGACAGTCCAAGAAAAGACTTCCAGGAATCAGGGAAACTTGGAAAGGAAAGCCTCGATCCAGCTAGTGATTGCTTTCGTGCAGATCTTTCAGAATCAGAAGCAGATTCCCCAGAAGTATCAGAAACTGAAGATGATTTTGAATATGATGACTTATCCACAAGTGAATCAGATTCCGAAGATGACAGCATATTTGGTTCCAATGATGAAGACAGAGAACTAAGATCTCCAGCCAAGGAAGAGAACTACCTCACAATTTTGGGTTTTCCATCAATGTTTGAAAGTAAGTATGATTCTGGCAATCCAGATTTTGCAAAAGAACATGTTGTAGCCGTGAAAAGTTAATCTATATTTCACGTTCTTCTCTCTTATCATCAATTATGGAAACCGAGACACCCTTGGCTGCTTTGTGCATAATTTTCATTTTTTGGGAAAAATAAAGAAACTCCATAAAACATTTTCTTTCCATGTGTCCAATGAACTTGCGTTGTAGTGGCACGAATGAAGAATAGAATCTGGTCCCTTTTTCACCACATCAAACTTCAGAACTTGTTCAGCAAATTAGCATCTACATGTTTATTGCATGGTAAGGGAATTTGCTTATTAGTTTTCTTAACAACAAACCCAGGAAGTCACATCTTCCCCAACCCCCTCCTCGCTTACCAAAGGTAGGAAGAATGTCCCTCCTATCTCGACGATAAACAACGTTATCGATTCCTATCATGCCTTTATTCTCTCTCTCTCTCTCTCTCTCTCTATATATATATATATATGTTCCGTTTAATTTGTGGTGGCAATCTGACCACCCTAAAAAAAATTGCATACCTTTAAACTCGACGACTTGCATGAGAACCATGGGCCATGTTTGGTTTATCAATTTTTTAGATGCCTTTTTATTATAAGCGTAGATATAAAACAAATTGAATTAGTAATATTTTGTGAGAATTTTCCTTTGTGAAATACGTTTTGTACGATCCCTACAAAAGTCCAAATGGGAACTTTTTTCAGTTTTCAAGTGACATATGAGTAATGTTAGATACAATAATTTTAGGATAATGCCTCATTTGTAAGTTTAATTAAATCGAGATCAATTTAATTCAATCTAATTTTAAGTTGAATTTAACATCCAAGCACCTAACTCTCAAATCACTAAATTTATCTCAACTCAAAATCTCTTTATATGTGGGATCTCCAACTTTTTTCAACTCAACATTTTTTTACACGCGAGACCCACAATCTTTTTTAATTTATCGTAAATACGTCTAAACTCATCTTAACATTCAAACACATCTTAAGTGGGTTCCACAAAATTCATTTCATCATCTCAACTCACTATTATTCATAAAGAATTTAATTAATCTCAACTCGCATATTCTCTTTAAAAAAAATGGATAAATTAATGACTCATATGAAAAAATAAATAAATTATTTTTTAATAATAGACCTTACTTGTTTTCAAAATAAGTGTGAGGAACTTTCACATTCTATAATTGTAAATATTGTTTCTCAAAATGGTATATGCCCATTCAATTCTATATTAAAAAATTTTAACCTAAATTTCATTACATGACTCATTTTCAAAATTCATTGCAATGTATGCATATTTAATTATTAAGAAAATTCAAAATATGTATAAATTATGATTTATTATTAGGTACTCTCGGAATATAGATAAATCAATACCTCTCACTCTAACACAAGAATATTATTAATCTTATTACTTGTTTAACCACCAATTTTTAATAATATGTATTTCGCAATTCATATGTAAAATTAAAATTATTTTGTGTTCGTGCTTCGAGATTGCTTAATAGCTATACTTGAATTATGTCATATTTAATATAAGAGAAAATATATTTATAATTGTGAATTATACAACCGTTGCGTAATCGTTTTGAAAGAAATGAATAAAACACGGGACTCATATGAAAAAAAAAAATTTAATAATGGATCTCACTTTTTTTTAAGGCGATTGTACATCATTTATGCACTTCACAATTGTATGTAAAATTACTCTTAATATAAATTATGAGATTTTATTAAGAAATGTCTAAGCGGTATACACATGTGACACGTATTAGATATAATGTTAACTTAATACCCGCGAAACACTTATTATAATGTTTTTTTATGAATAATGGTAGATACAATTATGAAATGCTCAAGTGCTGTATAATTGTTTTGAAAAGAGTGAGATCAACTAGTAAAAAATTAATTTTTTTCATGTGTATCTCGTATTTATTCATTTTTTTTCAAAAGAATTACACGGCGTTTGTGCACTCCACTACTATATCTAGAAAATAATTAGTAATCAATAAAAACTGCAAAAATTATATTAAAGTTTGGTAACAAAATATATGCACTTTCCAACTGATACATAATAGATGTGATGTGAACTAATTACTCATGCATGCTAGATGTGACATGAACTTGTTGTCGATAATTATTGTTATAGTTCTTGAGGATTAAAATAGGGAATTTGTTCATAAGTTATTTTCAATTAAAGCATTGTATTTTGTTATAGCACCAACCCGAGATGATGTGAAGGTCCCAAGCCTTTAACTTCCCTTCGAAGGTACCCCACCCTACCAACCAAGTGGTACGTACCATCAATTAGCTGGTCCTTATTGTATATACTCACCTAATTTTGTTAAGAATAATATTAGATATAGTCATACAGTACGATCATGTATTTTTTTTTTAAATGGATTTTACTATTAAAAATATCATGTAAGTTTCGTATTTATTTAATTTTTTTAAAAATAATTATGTGGCGCTTGCAAATTTTACGATTGTAAATATCATTTTCCTTTTATTGATGCTATGAACAAATTCTGAATAGATAAGCTCTGTATAAATCTTTTGTAAAAAAGTGAGTCTCATTAATAAAAAATAATTTATTTTTTTTACATTTTTTTAAAGTAAGATCTATTTTTTTTTATAAAGATTTATACATAATTTATCTATTTAAAATTTGTATAAATTATTTTTCTATGTATAAAATGGTAGCTATTGTTGTGGATAATGGTGGGTCATGTTTACATCAATATAGGCTATTTTAGATTATGATATTAAAGCATGCAAACACACGTAAAAATCAGCATCTCCTAAGGGGTAGAGAGAGAGAGAGAGAGAGAGTTAGGTGGTATTGGTGTGGAGTTGTTGGGAGGGAGAGATTGGATAGTTGGCTGTTACCTTAATGAAAGGTTATTAGAATTGAGATCCATTCTTTAATGGCTCAGCAGTAACTCTTTGGCCCCACAGCACCTACAGTAAGGGCTCCACCTCTAGTTTATACATCAGAATGTCATATTTGTAGGATTTGTGACTTTGCCTTGCTTGACCTTTAAAAATATTTCCAGTCGATATGACTCATACTCTTCAACTTGCTAGCTAGACATGTTGAATTTGTAGACATAGCATTGTGTTTCTCTTTCATTCTTGATTTTATCATCCATTCATTTTTAGTCATACTGAATGATGTGACATATTTCAAACAGTCTCATGTGTCAATTACATATTAACTATTATAATTAAATATGATAACATTAAAAATGAAGAATACAATTTCTCTAGCTTATTAGACCGATCGAATGATCTTATGGATGCTAATTTATAATTATTTCTAGATTTACAAATGGAGTTTCTTTCTTTACTATAATTATATATATATATTTATATTATAACACATTTGTCTTATAAATTTATAATAACTGGATTAAGACTTGAGTATTCCTGAGTTAACTTGGGTCATAACTTTGGTTTACTACTTTGAATAATCTAGGTTTTTTAAACTCGAAATCTAGGTAAATCAAATTTTACAAAATAAATAAAAAGAACTCCTATTTTTTGTTTCTAAATTTCGGTACCTTGATTGTATCCAAAAATCTAGTAACCAGGTTGAGCATAACTTATTTTTTTTAAAATAAACCTAGGTTGTGAGTACTCAGTACCTACCTTCTGTACTCGTACTTGCCCTTGGATTATGGGCAGGTGGGTGATTCGATTGTTGGCCCGGATAAAACATGGGTCGATAATCGCTTCTGAAACCCGGTTATCCGGATTCTAGATTGGGCTCTCAAAAAAAGACTTCAATGAATAGTACTAAACTAGACTCATTTTCGATATTTTCTTTATACATTTGAAAGGAATAATTTGTAAGGAAAAAAATATTTTTTATTTTTGAAGTCAAACACAAGATAATTTTTTATTAAAAAAACATCAAAACAATAAGTCATTACATAATTTTTCATTAAAAACAAAATTCAAAATCTGTATAGGACCTTCCTCCATCCACACATTCTCTTCTGAATAAGAAAGACCTAGCTTTGGAAGCTTGTGAGCTACCATATTGGCTTCTTTATAAGTGAATGTGACATCCAACTTGGTCTTCCAAAGGGCAATCTTCTTGTATCATCGATCAAGTGTCCATAATCTATCCAAATTTTCTCATTACTGTTTGTTGCTTTGACTACTATATGAGAATCACCTTAAAAAAACCACACTTGAAAGCCCCAATTTTAAGCATAATACATTGCCCTTCGCAAAGCAAGAGCTTAAGCTATGATAGGTTTCATGAGATGATTAATGTTGAGCATAGAGAGGCCAAGATGTCCCCTGCTGCATCTCTAATGATAACTCCAATTCCCACTTTCATTGACTGGAAATCCACAGCAACATCCCAATTTGCTTTCATTTCCATATCTTTAGTTTTTTTTTTTTCCAGTTGATCAAGTGTCTCTCAGTGCTTCTTAGGTGTTTGTGCTCTTGCTGATGACTCTAAGATGAGATGAATTCATCCCATCCTTATCTTGAAGCTTGAACCACCCTTCTTGGATCCTCAAACTTGTTTTCAAAGATCAAATAATTTCTTCTAAACCAAATGCTTCTCATTATATATGCCACCAACTCTACCTCCTCAGCATTAAAAAAAGATTCAATTTTTTTCCATAAATTTAAGAAATCTACTTCTGAATTGGACCACTTTTGAACTGGATTGTCAGGTTTAGCCCAAACATCAATTGTTACAGGACAACTCCAAATAGCATGACCAGTAGATTCTCTCTTTTTCACATAAATTTAAGATTCTCTTTCTCGTTTTTCACATATTTACTTTCTCTGGCTGGAAGTAAATCATGTCCAACATTCCATATAAAATGCTTCACCATTCCTTGAATTTTAGATCCTAGATCAGTTTCCAGCTAGCTTCTGTTTTAAATAAATTTGAAGACTCCCCTTTCAAAAGTCTCATTCTTATATGCTCTAGGTGATAAACACTTTTTATAGAGAATTTTTCGTTATCTGAAGGATCCCAAATCAATTTATCTTTAGCTCCCAGTCTGCTTAAGGGACTACTGCATAAAACTTCAGCCTCTTCTCTAGTAAAAATATCATTAATCAATATTTCATTCCATCTATCTGTACTTACCTCAATTAGCTCATGCACTTTTGAATCTCTATCTAAAATTTTAATAGAAGATTGCACTCGGTATGAAGTAGGAATTGGTAATCACTTATCATTCCAAATTTGAATCTTGTTACCATTTCTGACCCTCCAGATCATTCCATCTCTAACAAAATCTAAAGATGAACACAAGCTTCTCCAAATCAATGATGGCCCACAACCTAGTTTTGCATCTAATATATTACCATGCTTGAAATATTTCTCATGCATTATTTTTGCAACCATGTTAAAAACTATAACAATAATTTTTTAGGCAGGTACATGTGACCTCAAACAAATCACTTTCATATATTAAATCAATGTCAATAACCTCTTTTTTTTTTAATATAATTTTTTAAGTGGATCATACATTTCTCTCAATCAATTTTCACCTTATAAATATTTTCATTAAAAAAAAAAAAAACTAACTCTTATTATATCTTTTCCTAAAAATCCTATTACACATCAAAATTCTGATGAATATCATCGAGGATAAGGATATGGATAAAACCAAATCTCTACATCGAAATTTTAATTTATCCATTCTTTGCTAAAAATGTGGATAGATTATCAATACATTTCTTTATTGGACGATGTTACGTCCACCGCTCCCAGCTCCCGCTGGGAGCTACCGTTAGGTATTATTGATATTTTTTGTTTTATTTTTTTTACATGTATTTTTAACACTTTTAAATATTTTTTAAAAAATAAAAAATTATAATATTATTAAAAAAATACTTAATCACTAAGTAAAAAGAAAAATAAAAAATTTCAACAATAACACCGAGCGGTAAAAATCAGTGATGAGAGTATCATTTTTTTTAAAAAGTTACAGAAAAACAAGATACTACAATCATCGCTGGTAGCTTCCTGGGAGCTAATGCTAGTTATTTTGATGTGTTTTTTTTTCTTTGTTTTATATGTATTTTTTAATACTTTTAAATATATATTTTTAAATTTTTTTTTAATATTATTAAAAAATACTTCAAAAAAAAAATTGAGAGTGATAGATCCCAACAAAAGCTGGGAGCGGTGGAACAAACATTATTCTTCTTTATTTTACACTCAAATGTGCACAACACAACCACCAAAATAATTGTCACGCCCAAGTTTGGAATGCCTTTTTAGCAACATTTGACCCACAAGTTGGCCATTCCAACCCCACGTACCATAACTGAAAAAACACTCTCTTTTTTGTAATTATTTTGGCCAATTAGATTATTCAATTAAAAGAGAAACAAATCGGATTGATTCTGTTTAATTTTGCTAAATAAACATTAATTATAGTAAATAAATAATCAGATCTCGTCCATGCACATTTTAACACAGCATATTTTTCATTGGATTCGAGAGAATCAACATTAAATTCTTTCACATCATCTGAAAAATTAGTGTCGAGCTCTTGAAGTTGTGTTTTGTCTGGGATTTATAAAATATAAAATTAAAATAATGCAATTATTTATCAAATTAAAATATAAGATTGGTTTAGGATATAAAATTTTTAAACAGTGCAATTATTTATCATTTTAATGGTTATTCTTTCATCATTTATTGACGTTGTCTTAGGTCCGATTTGGATATAAAAAATATTTCATCTCATCTCATAATTATAATTTTTTAAAATTTTTATATAAAATATAATAAATAATTTAATTTTTTTAAATTTTAAAATAATAATAAATAATAATATAATAATATTTTATTTAATTTTTAATTTTTATTTCAATTCATATCATTTTAATTTACTATCTAAATCGTACTGTAATCAAACAATAAAATAATTGATATCACATAAAAGATAATAAAAATATAATAATTATGAATAACATTTTTCCTTTTTTTAAATAGTTCTCTTGATATATCAGAATTATTTAACTTAGTTAAACAAAATACAATAAAATAATAAAAAATATTTATTTTTTTTGTGAAGTATTTTCCTCTGGATCCACTGCCACCTACTTACCCCCTCTATAAATACAACGCCTGGTCTCATCTCCAAATCTCTCTTTTCTTTATTTTCTTCTCTATTCACTACAGTTAATAAAACTCTCTGGCAATGGCTTCGTCGCTGAACAATGGCGTGCCCGGGACAGGGAGCGGGCTGATCGTGAGTTTCGGCGAGATGCTGATCGACTTTGTGCCTACTGTGTCGGGGGTGTCTCTTGCCGAGGCTCCGGGATTTCTCAAGGCCCCCGGTGGTGCCCCCGCCAACGTCGCCATCGCCGTCTCCAGGCTCGGCGGCAAGGCCGCCTTTGTCGGTAAGCTAGGCGACGACGAGTTCGGCCGCATGCTCGCAGACATCCTCGAACAGAACGGCGTCTCCGGACGCGGTATCACCTTTGACCAGGGGGCCCGCACCGCATTGGCCTTCGTCACCCTACGCGCCGACGGTGAGCGTGAGTTCATGTTCTACCGCAACCCCAGCGCCGACATGCTCCTCCGTCCCGACGAGCTCGACGTCGAGCTCATTCGATCCGTACGCTCTCTCTCTCTCTCTCTCTTTCTGAAAGTCCCTCGTATAATTATTATTTCCTTCCCTCTGAGATTTTCCGGGAAAATTCTTCGTTTCTTATACGTCATCATGGATTTGGGGAGGTGGTGTGCTAATGTCACGCGCTAGGGGGTCACAGGTCACAGCCTTTTTTGGGTCTGCCCGCCTGATGATTGCACGGTGTTGTGTGGGTCCTACGTGTAGATCTAAGATACAGCAGCCCGTTCTCTCTCTCTTTGGTCGTGGTCCCCACCTTACGTTTCACCACAGTAAAAGATCTAGCGTCCTTGAGTCGACCACGTCAGCTAAACGGGACCCACAATGTCCCGGCTCTCTGATCCCTCAAATGCTAGTATTTTCCATCGATTGATAGCGCGTGGTATCACGCTCTGTTAGTGGCGAGTGAGTAAGGATTAGTTTGGTTTTCTTTTTGTCTATTGGCGTGTGGGATAATAATATCCCACTCTTGACTTTCTACTGGCCTTTCCGGAGCATGTAACTTTTGACTTGACCAACACGCGCCTCGAACATCGAACACGCGCTGCACCTAGTTTTTATTTTTTTTGAGAGCAACGCTGCACCTAGTTTTTAATGGTTCATATTCTGATCGAATCATAGTACTTGCCTTTCTTCTGGTGAGATTTTCGAAAAAGGAAATGGTTTCCATTTCAGTTGGTTATAATCTCAGCAATTTTTAAGTATTGAAATCATATCACTAAAATCATGGGTTGTGATCTGCCATAATGCTAAAGAAAGATTACATATTTTCGGAAAAAACAAAATTTGGGTTTTTTTTCCTCCCTAAAATCAAGTAATATTGTGAGAAAGAGGGTATTAGTTATGGGTTGTGATCTGCAATAATTATTGATGGTGTATGTTTTATGGAAATTTAGCAATACCATGTAATCCTTGGTCTCGTTTATCACGGAGTCCGATTATATTCTGTCTATAGCCTAAGATTTCCAACTGTATGCGTTGTGATTTACAGGCTAAAGTTTTTCACTACGGATCGATAAGCTTGATCGTGGAGCCATGCAGATCAGCACACCTAAAGGCGATGGAGGTGGCTAAAGATGCCGGCGTTCTACTCTCCTACGATCCCAACCTGCGTCTGCCGCTGTGGCCGTCCGCGGAGGAGGCACGTACCCAGATAATGAGCATATGGGACAAGGCAGATGTGATTAAGGTGAGTGATGTGGAGCTGGATTTCCTCACAGGGAGTGATAAGTGTGACGATGCGGCGGCGTTGTCACTGTGGCACCCAAACTTGAAGCTCCTCCTTGTCACTCTTGGTGAGAAAGGCTGCAGATACTACACCAAGGTATGTTATGTTGGTTGGATCTAACTTCATTCAATTACTGCTTTCTGAGTTTACTTGCTGTTCAATTTGACTGTTAGCTCTTATGAGTAAAATTGATTGATTATTTTTTTTTCCAAGTAGTTGGCTGTCATGGGTAGGTAATGGTTTTAATGGATGGAACTCCAACGCACAATAATGGGATTCTCTTGCTCTCTGCCTTATAACGAAAACGATATATATTAGTATTTGATTTTTTATTTTATTTAATGATTAAAAAAAGTAACTATTAATAAAATTATATATTTTTTTAATGATTAAAGATTTTAAAAAAATACTTAAAAAAAATAAAAAAATAAATACACTACAAATAATAAATAGATAGTAAATAAATAGTAATCCTATAACTACCCGTTGTTATTAGGCCAGGAACTACGGGATTCTCTATTTTTCTCACCCCTCTATAAACCAAATCTCCCTTTGACAAGTTGCCATTTTTTTCTTAACTTGGATTGGCTGGGTTCAAAAAAACCTTGGATAATACGGATGGGACCACAGTTTTTCATCACAGTTTGTTTGTTTTCTAATAAATGAATAGATTTTTGTTATCTTTTTTAGCTGTATTTTATAATAACAAAAGCGTTTTCGTGCTTTTTGTAATATAGAATACACCTCAAAAAGAAAACAAAAATCTATTCATTTAGCAATTGTTATGAAGAAAAGGTATTCGGATAAAAGCTTTACACGTAAGATAAATGTTTGCAGCAGCTGGTCAAACCACTTTTTTTTTTTTTCGTTGTTGTCGTTTTCCTTAACCCGAATATTGTGGCAGTCAATCATGGCCTCATGGGCCTTGCCATAGGAAATAAGCGTTTACTATTTTTTGGTTGGCTCTTTTCTTTTGTCGTACTCCACGTGGGAAAGCATGGCGTATTATCATCTGAAAAACGTAGTAATAAAGTCACTGCCACCTAACTATTTCAGTCACAGCCAACTCCCAACTTAGCACATGCATCTACTTTTCTATTTGTAGGCTTGGTGAAGACGCTCTCTCTCTCTCTCTCTCTCTCTGAAAAAATTAAAAAAAAAAAGAAGAAGAAGAGAGAGTACATTGTAGTGCGGTTTGCATCACTAAAAAAAATGGGATTTGGATCATTAAAATGCAAGAGAAATGCTACTTAGCATTCTCACACCACATATTAATATATAATTTGTTATTTTTGTCCTATTTAAATACACATTTACACATCAATATGTGTGTGTTTAAATAGAAGGAAAAAAATGACAAATCATATTTTGGTATGTGGTGTAAAGGATCGTAAGTAGAATTTTTCAAAATGCAATCATGAAAGTTTCTGTTGTCGGTTATACAAATTATTTTGATATTTTAGTTAAAGGAAATTTACATTATACACCCCTAAACTACCATCATTTTTGGTACCCTAAAAAAGGTCAGATAGTTAACATTCTTCCATGTGTCCTATTTTTCATTGATCTTAGGGATGCAACTTGAAAAAATAATGGTAGTTCAAAGGAGCAAAATGTAAACAACCCTTTTATCAACTAGATTTTTGTCGCATATCAATCTAAGGATGATGGGGCCTCTGGCCATTAGACTGCAGTCCACTTTGATTCTCATTAATGGTTGTAGTAACTGCTATGAAAAGCAATCTTCTAGGGAAGATTAGTCTGTGTTGACACGCAAACCAGTTATGAAAAAT
Organism: Juglans regia; assembly: GCF_001411555.2. NCBI lineage: Eukaryota > Viridiplantae > Streptophyta > Magnoliopsida > Fagales > Juglandaceae > Juglans > Juglans regia. The sequence continues at coordinate 13,527,590 of NC_049912.1, read as the reverse complement.
GAGAATATGCAACTCTCTTGGGCATTATTTTTTGTAAGAAAAACTACAACAAAAAGGGCGCAAAAACTAACAGTTTCTTTTGTTGTTTGATCTTTTTATTTATTACATTTCATTGCATATATGAAATTGACTTTCGCTTATATGGCTTGAAGTAATGGCCAGATAAGATGATTATTAGTTCCAAAAGGGATGGGAATTTTACTTGTGTTCTTTCTTTTCTCTCTTAAAATAGCATGGACTCGGAAACTACTATCTTGAGTGTCTTTGATTTCAAAATTGAGGCATTTGCTTTCATAAATGCATTCATTCTTTCTTCTGTGATGATAAGTGAGCTTTTATATCAGGTGTTAAGTTTCATTCAAAAAACGGAATGACACTGGGGTTGTGTTTGGTTGTTGAACCAAAATCAATTCATCTCAAACCAATCATTGATGAGATCTACTACTTTTTTCAACTTTCTATAAAAAACTTACAATCATCTCAACCTACTTCATACATTTCAACCTAAAAAGTTAAACTCATCTCAACCTAAAAAGTTAAACTCATCTCAACCTAAAAAAGTCAAACCCATCTCAATGGAACTCACAAAATACTACTATTTACAACTCAACTCAATTCAACATCCAAATGTAGCCTTAACCTAAACAATATCTTCGTCACAATAAGCTGTTGCCATGAGATACTTTTAAGAAAAATGTAATTAAATCATTTAACCTGATCAATTTTGTTTGTCCTAATACATTTTTTGCTCGTTTGCAAAAATATAGAACTTCCATGGAGAAGTGGAGGGTTTTCATGTTAAGACGGTGGATACAACCGGTGCCGGAGACTCATTCGTTGGTGCCTTACTCTGCAAGATTGTGGATGACCAATCCATACTTGAAGTAAGCACTCACTTTCATTCCTCATATTCAAATTCAATAGTTTGATTTCCGTTGTAAGTTGGAGTTCTAAATATTCTGAAATATATGAGACCAACTATAAAAAGGAACTTGAAATATATAGTTTCCCTGGCCTATTGATTTTGAATTATGCCCATCTCGATCATAGGTTGCACTTCTAAATGTGTATTTTTGCATTTGTTTTTTGCATTAGGATGAGCCAAGACTGAGGCATGTTCTCAAATTTGCAAATGCATGTGGAGCCATCACAACTACCAAGAAGGGAGCAATACCTGCACTTCCAACCGAGACTGAAGTCTTTGGTCTGCTCAAAGGGGCATAATAGAAGACTTGGTGGTTGCATCTATTTTTCCTTTGAAGGACTTTTTTTTGTTTGTTTTTCTTCGGCTTAGGAGTTGCTTTAATTTCAATTAAGGTTTCCAACCTCTCCCATTTTCTACTCTTTTATTTTTGTTTTGTTTTTTTTTTTGTTTTTCCTGCCTGTAACGATGGAATGGCTCGTCCAAATAAATGTTTTCTAATGTTGTTTCTTTTGGTGATCCGTTTGGCATTTTATTTACTATTTCTCCTCCAATAGATGTGATCAGAAGACACATGAAAAAATAAAAAAATAAAAAAAAAGTGATCAAAAGCATAGTTTTGATGAAAATTATGTAATTTTGTAGTGTTTAGATGACATTTTTATAAATTTCAAATCTATAAAGCTTCCATGCAATTTTAAAATCTAAAAGGGATTTATAGAATTTAATTTTTTTTTGTAACTTTAAATATGTCTTCCCATTCTCCCATTTTTAAAGTCTAATTATTTTTTAATAATTTATTGGTTCTATTTCTTTCTTTATATTTTTCAATTAGAAAATTCTATACATCATATTATTATTTTACTTTCATTCCATTAAGTATGATTCTTTATAATCTAATGATGATGAATATGTTAAATACTATTTAGTATGATTAAAATAGGATGAGAACGTAGTGTATAACATTACTCGCTTACTTTTTATGGTTTCTAGTTTCCATTTATTGTTTGTTCATTCTCTCTTGACTAGCCTTGCACGACACCTTTATAAAAAAGTAAATCCTACTGAAAAAGAATAGTTGTTTTACACTTCATAATGAGGTCTATTTTTTTTTTTCAAAGGAATTGCGCTAAATTTATCTATTTAAAACTTGTACGAATCAATAATCTCTCTCTCACACTAAAAATAAAAAGAATCCATTGGTAGTTAAGATTGTGTCTGGATGTTAAGTTGAATTTAATTGAGTTGAGTTCTTTATAAATAGTAATGAATAGAGTTATGTGGAACCCATCTAAATTGAATTTAAAATGTGTTTAGATGTTAAAATGAGTTTAGTATTTTTTATGAAAAATTGAAAAAAATTGTAAGTTTCACATATAAAGATGTTTTAAGTTGAAAAAAGTTGTAAGTCCCATATGTAAGAATGTCTTGAGTTGTGATGAGTTTAGTAATTTAAAAGTTAGGTGTTTAAATGTTAGACTCAGCTTAAAATTAAACTAAACTCAACTGAGTTTAGAAATCAAACGCAACCTTGGAGCTTTGGGGGTAGAATCCGATACATGAGTATTTCAAGTGTCCCGTTCATACGCAGAACTAATAGGAGAGACAGCGAAGTTATAAATTAAGTTGCATTTACAACTTGCAAAAAGTGGGAAGAATCCTTAAAATATATCGACATAAAGTTCTCAATTCAAAATATGAAACAAGCGAAAGTGACAAATCATTTTGTTAGTGCTTGGAAGGAAATTGTGGGAAACACTGAAATTTCTTACACAAATCTGTTGCCTCCAGACTATAACCAACCCCGAAACCGACTTCATTATGTTGTAACAAACCAAAAGAAGCAATTAAAGAACTTGGCTACCGCAGCATCCCCGAAGGAATAGGTTTCTTAGAAAATGGACCCATCGTTACAAAGTTGGGCAAAAGCATGTGTCTAAAGTTGCGTCATTAAAGAACTCGACTCCATTAAACTCACACACAAATAGCCAGGATATCAGTAGCTGTTAGTTTTCTTTTAAAATTTTGAATTTCAAATTTCATAATTTTCAGTATATCAGTAGTTGACAAGTGATTTTTTTTTTTTTTTATTGTAAGTTTTTCTCCAATACAGTTCACATTTTGCAACAGCCAATACTTGATGCATGAGCAATATATTATAAGTAGTGCTACATGTACTTATATTTTTATTTATAAGACAAAATTCAAATGTTGAAACCCAAATTTCATAATTTTCAACATATCAATAACTGATATGTGGAGAAATAAGTTTTTTGTAAGTTTTTCTTAAGTACATTTAGCATTTTCCATATATTATATAGTCAATAATCCGTCATAAATTACAATCTTTATTGTGGGGAGTTGGACCAGCTGTGTAGGTTGTTATTACAAAACAATGGCAGCTTGGGGGTAGCATGCACTAACCTCCATCTGCAAAGACCTCCAAACTTGCTTACAGCTTCCCCACTTATCCTGCATGTGAGCTAGAAATGCCTCTGCCCATGGTTCGTTACTCCCTCCCATGCTTAGTTCGTAAGGCACCGAAAAACTAATCAAAAAATTCGAGAAAACATTGTGCTAATGAGTGCTTAATGATAGTAGGAATTACTGTAAAAATTATAATCAACAACAATCAGATGATGTGTGTCTGTGCCGCATGTCATGAATCAACCCCTAAAGTTTCAGATGAGTGGACCAACCCCAAAGTACGCAGCCAATTAACTTTTTCTCAACTTTACCTGAGAGGATACACTGCTATCAATAACTCAGAGCTCCCATGCTAACAGTTAACTTTCATACAAGTAGCCAAATGGCCAACAAGGAGCTGAACCCCTTTTACATAAAAACCGGATGGTTTTGTCAGAGGTAGATAAGCCCATAAGTGCACCAGCCTCTCTTGACAATGCAATCAATAGAATAAAAGAAAAAAATCAAATTTCAATTTTGCCTCTCCCTATAGGGGCCATAAATTAGCTCATGCAGATTACCCCTTTCAAAACTCTTCACTTCAAAACACATTCCCCTGTGGCCCAGCCCATGAGTTTTGAGATTGTTTATTGTAGCCAGCTAATTTGTGCATGCATCATTTTTATTCAACAAAGCAACTAATTATCAAGGTTTCTGATTTTGGAAGGCACCATCCTTTACAGGTAAGTTTGGCATGAGACAATAATTTAAACCCACAAGGTGCAACTCCGATAAGTGGTTAAGATAAACAGCAAATAAGTATAGTCATGGTCATTCTCAAAAATATACATGCATCAAACAATATCTCTCTCTCTCTCTCTCTCTCTCTCTTTCCCCCTGTCAATATAACCTGTGTACACATCTTCTATAACTTGTCCTTCAGCTGTTTGAAAATTTTCCTTTGTAATTAAAACAGATTTTTATGAATTGAATTTTGACTAACAAGATATCTAGGGGAGCGTTACCTCAACAGTTCTTCAAGCTGAGATACTTTATTTGGGGCAGCATTCCTGCGAGCATTCAAACTTTGACGTCAACATGCTATATATCTTAACCTCGGTGAAAACTATACCTTTTTTCTCTCTTTTTTGTTGGGAATAAAGAAAACTAAACACTACTTTCAACAATGCATTTGACAAGAAGGATTTCTTTTGAAGTAATAGAAAATATTAATAAGCAATAATTTATGTATACAAAATGCATAAGATGTATACAAAATGATTTATGTATGTCCTCGTCATTCACAACAGGAAGACCGCTGGCCACAAATGTGAAGCATGTAATTTGATTAGCCATCATGAGATTGATATCCCTTTAGTTTTCATATATAAACCTTGGGTACCGGGAAGGTATTTTCTCCAACTCAGTGTCACTAGTACTACCTTGACTTTCTCTCTAACACTTCTTTGATAAATAATAGATAATGTTATTAAAAATAACTCAAAAGGCATAGCCTGACTCACTCCTGAGTACACAAGACTCTCTCTCCTAAAATGTTGAAATAAGCAAAATTCTTGACACCCCAAAAAAAAAAGAAAAAAAGGGAAAAAAACCTTATTTTGACAGTATTCCCTTTTTATATACCCAATATAGCATCTTTAAATAAAAATTGTGGCTGAGACAGTTGATTCTTGTAGCGGTGACCAGAAGAAAACATCCTTCAAGTTACATCTTGACACAACATGAGACTAGAATTGGGAACAACAAACCTGCAGACTGATATCTTGAAGATGCGAAGAGACTTGGTGGAAAGGTTACAAACAGCATCAGCAATGTACTCCTTGCTGAACAAGTACACTACTGGATAACCCAGAAGCCATCTGCAGCAATTTAGTTAAGCATTGTTACTTTGTTAAGATAAGATCCAAAGGCCAGTAAAATGCAACAAGCATATGGCATATATTAAAGAGAATCTTAAAGGACAAATAATAGCAAGAGTTCATCTTTTGGGGTAGAAAGAATGTAATAACTGTTCCAACAAGTTCACAACATCAAAGAATTGTCAAGTGCAAAGGTGTGTTCCATCTTACAAGTAGTAACAGGTCAATTTGGACCACCATCCTACCCATGGATCCTTTCTTAATGAGCCACAATAGAAATTTACTATTATGGGGCATTTTTTGGATAATTAGTATTATAAAAGTTTTAAGTTTTAACCACCAAAGTAAATTTAGGTTTCAGCACAAAGGTATACATTTCCAGGAAAGCAAACACATTGTCTTTACCTGTACTGAAACCAAGGAACTCGAATGAATCGACCTTTCTCAAACTATAAAATATAGAATATTTTTTATAAGTATTTTGTTATAAAAGTTTCTTTAAATGTAACTCACAACATTACAACTAACCCATTTCCTAAAATCACAATAAAACTAATCCCAACAACAGGAACAGATTCTAAATCCAATGACAAAGCAAATTTAACCCATAAAATCTAAAACGTAAACTAATGCTCTGGCCAGATGTGTCCATCCCAAGAAACCAACAAAATATCACCCACCAACTTAAGATAAATTGAAACAAAAATCAAATCTATGGCTGTAAGGGACCATAGATTTGATTACGAACATAAGACTCCTGCGAAAGACCACTGATATCCATCCACAACATTCTTGAATGAGCAAGCCGCCATAAAGTGCCCCAAACAATCCTATCTTTTCTTCCACCACTCTTTTATCCCACATCACTAAAATGCCCCCTGATGCTCCATTGGATGGTATGTAATGCCACCCCAATTGATTACAACCCACAAACTCTTAATTATGCAAAGGGGGGTAAATTCCAACTTCGTTTCTTGCAAACATACAATGTCTACTCTCCATTTTCGTAGCTGATTTCTAACTTTGAGGCACTTTTCCTTCACATTCAGCCCCCTTACATCTCATGAAACAATTTTTGGTTTCATAAAACACCTCCATTGGCCTTCCCTTCAATCTTCCACGGTTAGAGCTCCTCTCTCTTGCTCCATCATTGACTGTCCAGTCAAACCTCTTTAATTCTCTAGCTCTCTTCTTAGCTGACTTAAGCTCACCAGGTGAGCTAGAATGGGTCTGTCTGGCCTCTATAACTGCAAGGAGGGCTATAAATTGGTCCTTGAAGACGTCACACAAGATCCCCACACAATGTTGAATCTCTTTTGCCTTGTGTAAGATCCAATCTGAGACCCGGGTGTTCCTATTGTTGCTTGGGTGTAGAGAAAACAGTGGAGTGGGTTCTACCCAGTTTACATCTTCATGGACCAAAGGACTTGTTTGTACCTCACCCAACTTGTCTGAGACATGATGCAACACCTGCAAACACTCTCCCTCTGCCCCAACCGAGTCAAACACTACCATCACATTGTCTGGAATTTCCTTCTCCCCGTAATACACGCTTCACAATGATTTCAACAGGCCGGGTGATGATTTCTGCATCCAAAACCAGCCCATCGTCTATTGTTCTTGTTGCCGGTGCCACCACTTTTCAGCCTAGATACTGACCACCGGCTTGCCTTCCTCGGCCAGAGGTTTCTATGTTGTCACTGTCCATAGTAATGTCAGCTCTGGTGGTTTATTTGCAGCTCCAAAGGAGGACTTCAAAGAGAGAGGGCCCGCGTGTTTGACCCGCCATCGCAGGGCCGGATGGCCTTTTGGGTCATAAATTTTTGTCTTCCCTTTCTCGGCCCACGTTTTCCTTATTTCTCCCGAGCCCACAACTGAGCCCATGGTCCTAGCAGACTTGTAATGAGCCACTTGCCTTTTCTGACCGAACCCAGGCCCATATCCTGGTTTTACCCACAATGCCACTCATCTCACAAAGCTCCATAGCCATCTTCCTCCAACCTTTACCTTCCAATTCTTCAGGGATGATGATGATGAGACTTTTCCTTCCACCGCCTCTGTATTCTACTACAGTAAGATATTTACCATATACATTAGAGGACCTTTGTGCAATATAAGCACTGCTGCCTAGGCTGGATGTTCTGATAAATTCCTTGTTTCCGTTCGATCGAGAGAGCATTCTTCTAGAGTCTGCACCCAAGGTCACTGTTGGAATACCTAGTAGCTCTTTAGTCACCTTCCTTCCTCTCTCTATGATGCATACTGCACAACTTCCTGCAGATGAAATCTCAAATAACTTTTTTTTTTTTTTTTTTATAACCGAGAGTGTCCTGGCCAGCTTGCACGCACCTCGACTAATCTCATGGGGCCCTGAAGTTAACGACCAGGTAAACCTCCAGTGGCCCTAAGGGGACTCGAACTAGTGACCATTAGGGAGCAAACCCAAGACCAGACCAGCTGAGCTACCCCTCAGGGTTTGAAATCTCAAATAACTTTGTCTCAATGAGGGCTACCTTCGAGCATTCCATCCTAAAAAAAGATTACATCTCCCAATAACGTTCGGAAAAATGCTCAACGTGTTGAAGATCACCAGCCATAATCATCAGAAACGAGTAGCAGAAGAGATGAGAGAAAATGTTGAGAGAGAATTGCAGAAGAAAATGTACCCCCCATAAGTAGAGAGACCAAATCTTAAGCTAAATCATTAATTCGACCACAAAAGAAGGCCAGCAATTGAACTGACTGACAGATCAGGTAAAAACAATTGGTGTAAAATATCTATACTACTTTGTAATACGCATTTTTTTAGATGCAGAAATCTACAAACATCAAAAGCAATTCCTATTGTTAATGAAACTCAACCCCACCTCAACTTGCTTCCTAAAAGATATGAAAATCAATTGTGTTCAATAGGACATAAGTAGATTAAGGCTGCACAATCCATGCTTGAAAATAATCATACATGTATACACACATAAGAGCTTAAGATGGGAATGGTTCCCAAAATCTCAAAAATAATTATTCTTCTATGCAATAAAAATCTCCATTCTGAGTTATATGCCCCTCATAGGTGTATTATATTATTTGCATTATGATGCTAAAATTAGCTTTCACTTGCAGCAAAGCCCCAAAAATAAATAAATTAACCTATTTTAAAATGCAAATTGAAGACAAAAATATAATGAGTCACTAAAAATATCCATATTTATAGAATGTTAAGAGATTTTCTAAATTTATACACACGTGTGTCCATACATAGGTGAGTTTTCTATCTTGATAATGATCGACCTCAGCACCCTTATGATCAATTCCTAATTCCACTCGTTCCCATGACACCTAGGAGCACACATATACCATAAAAGTGAATTTAGAAGGATACCCATTTAAAGTCGGCACAGTAACCTGTGTATCTTGCATGCAGCTACTAAGATCAATAAAGTCAGAAGATTGAGAAACAAGAAGCTCGTTAGTTGAAGATTTGTCATTGGCCATGTAATCATTGCTGTGACATGGTAAGAGATCATCTTTCATTCCATCTTGAGGAAATAAAAGAGAGAAAGACTTCTGAATTGATACAAACTGCATTCTTAATGGGCTCTGTTCTAATGTTACCATCTGGAACAAAGATGAAAAGAGAGACTTCATCAAAGAGGAAAAATAGGAGCGTGTGAGGGATTAAAGATAAAGACTTCAAATAATATCCCACAGCAGGAACCAACCTACCTTTGGAGGGTCATGTTCAAGGTCCACAAAAAGCAGCTGTGCCTCTGAGCTTAAGCTTAACCTTACATGCTCAGCAAGTCCTCTTACATGTATCAGATATATCATATCTTCTATAACCATTACTCTCAGATTCTCAAAAATGGGGGACTCCTGTGCATATTTATATTAAGAATGAAGTACAAACATCTTTGACAAACAATATCTGCCATACTGAAAAAAGGAAAGAACAAAAAGCTACCACTATAAGCCATCATGAAACTGATCATTGAACCTAACAAAAATTCCACTTAAATGAACACTGTAATCGGCAAAGAAATAGTTTACAGACCAATCAGAAACCAGTAAGAAATAGTTTGTGCCATCCCAAAATTAAAAATAAGAGATTTTTCCAAACTTTATGAACATCCATTTACCGTTACCACCTCCTTTGACTCATGACTGAAATATCACCACCTATCACACTATCCTCCCCCATCTTCTTACACCAAACCAGACAGTAAGGGAGTAAGAAACTAAACATAGGAGCAACACACCGAAGAATTACCTATTTTTTTGTTATTATTTTCTAGTGGATTTTGCTGCAAACTCAAAACAAGAGTGTTAGATGGCATGATTGTATTGGGTATAGCCAATGAGCATATAAATGTATAATATAAGCTAATGTATATATAATGCAATAGCAAGAGGATAAGACAAGTTTCTGACTACCCATCATTTTCACTCAAAACCCTAATCTTGACATGGTATAAGAGCTGGTTTGCTAGTCTTTCAAGGATCTATTTTTTTCAAATTTCAGTTAGTTTAGATAAAAAAAAAGGTCCTTCGAGGTTGTCGGAATCGGGTTGGTGTGCAGATGGCATTGATGCGTTGGTTTCTTGAGATCGCCAATTCTTTCTGTGGTGGCTGGTGGTATGATGGAGCTGCCTGGTGTGGATGTGTTTTCTGGTATTTACCACTGTGGGGGAGCAGCGTAGGTGGTCATAGCTATGTTTGCCAACGTCGCAGATCGCCAGTAGAGCTGTTACCAGCGGCAGGGTAAAGAAAGGAGGGTGTTTGTTTTCTCAGTTTGAAAACATCCACTACCAATTCAGTTTGTTCTCAATCCTGATTAGGATTCTATTCTTATCTCTAATAGTATCTCTTTGGAGACAGGAATAAGGCAATCCATATACGGAGCTTGTCCATCCTCATCATAGTTCAAAGTATTTCAGATCAACCCACGACCGAATCATTTACTGGGTCACCAAACAATCCGCCTGTATTCGTACCACCGATTTTGGTTTGATATGTATGGGTTCAAAGCTGTACATACCAATTTATACCAGGACAGACCTGATTCACACAATCACAGACCCAATATCAACTGAAACTACCTGATTTTGGCTGATATTTCCAATACATAGCCGGTACAAACTGATACATGCCGGTATTTGCTGACTCAGTACAAACCCACAATCACATTATTCTGGTCGCTTTTTCATCCATTTCAGACTGGTGAAAAGGACAATACATCCAAAAGTTCATACCAGATAACTATACAGAGGGCCCTTCATCTTCCACAACTACTCTTGCTCAATCAGGTATTACATCCACATATCTTCTCTCATCCACCCAAGATCCACAGATCATCGATTCGGGTGCCGATGAACATATGACTGGATAGTCTAGCATCTTATCTGATATACATCGCATGGAATCTCCAAAAAGTGTTACTCATGGTAATGGTTCCCTAGCTAAAATTATAGGTGTTGGGTCCACCAAGCTCACAGAGTCTATTACTTCGTCATCGGTTTTATATGTTCCTGGCTTTCCATTAATTTGTTGTTTATTAGTAAGATTACTCAACGTCTTGAATGATCAGTTAGTTTTCACTCCTCTTTATGTTATCTATCTCAAGATGGAGAGGAAGATTGGTAAAGGCATTAAGTTTGTGACCTCTATTATCTTTAGTTTTCAAGCCTTCACCCTCTCGAGCTCTCATATCCTCATCATCATCCCATTTTGAGTGGCATTGTCATCTTGGTCATTCTTTTCTCTGTATTTGGAAATGATGGATTAGCAATCTCATTAATATTTCTCCATCCCTTGTGAAGCATATGAACTTTGTAAACACTATTGTTTGCCTTTTGTCACTCAAGTTGATCCCTATGCTTCAAGTTCATTTGCATTGATTCATTTTGATGCTCGGGAGCCAATAAATATTTAATCAAATAAATTTCATTATTTTGGGACATTTGTGGATGACCATTCTTGTATAACAAGTTGTGTTTTATGAATGCCAATTTGAGCTTTTTCCATATTATAATTTTTTCATTAAGAAGTTAAAACCCAATTTGGAAAAAAACTCAAATCTTGCATTTGGACAATGCTAAAAATATTCACTTGCTATTTACTTTAGTAAAGGGAATTGTTCATCATACCTCATGCCCTTACACTCCACAACAAAATGGTGTGGCTAAACACATGCATGTTCCTAATCGTTTATGGAGTGATGATGTCCTTATCACTTGTCACCTTGTTAACTTCATGCCTTCCTCAGTTCTAGATAGTGTTTCTCCTCACTTTATTTTTTTTCCTAACAAAACTCTTATTTTCTGTTACACCACAGATCTTTGGGTGTGTTTGTTATGTTCACAACCTTGGCCCTAGGTTTGATAAAATTGATCCACGTGCTACAGAACGTGTTTCTTGGTTACTCCTGAACTCAAAAGGGATATTGTTGTTACGGTCTTCTTCTTCGAAGCAACTTGATGTCACCTTCTTTGAGTATATACCCTAATTTTCGGTCACATATTCTGGTGAGTGCGATCTTGTCTTGTCCTTCTCATATCTTCCTTTACCTACCCTTACCACTCTATCAACACCCGAACCTACTCCATCAAACTTGTCAACTAGCACCTTCTGCAATTCCCTTGAAGGGCATGCCTGGATACCAAGAATGTTTGGAAATATTTAGGTTTTGGGAAATGAGAGAAAAATTTGAATAAAAAATCTTTTTTAAAATAAGTATTGTATTGGAGTTTGTGAAAGTGGATAGATAAAGTTAAAAGTTGTTTGAATATAATTTTTTAATATTATTTTCGTTTTGAAGTTCATAAAAGTTGTATTGATTTTTGTGTAATGATTAGATAATTAGATAAAAAGTTTAAAATTTGAAATAAAAAAGTTTTTTGTGTTTGACTGATGTTTGGGAATGAAGTTATGAAAAATTTTGGAAATTTAGTGGTTTGCCAAACATGCCCTTATTCTCGCTGCTCTAGACCACCTCTCATGCCACCACCAATTTCATTTTCATCTCCAGATTTACATGTACAAAGTGCTACCCTTTTAGTCAGTTTGTTTCATGTCAGGCTTTATCTCCTGGATTCTCTTGTTTTGTTTCTTAGCTTGCAAAACTCTTTGTTGCCAAAACAGTTAAGGATGCATTATCTCATCCAAGTTGGAGACAAGCCATGGAAGCTGAAATAGACGCCCTTCACCATAATGGGACATGGGATCTTGTTCCACTACTTCTTGGTAAACAGAATGTTGGATGTAAATGTGTGTACACTGTGAAGTTCAATCCTAATGATTTTGTGGAACGTTTAAAGGCAAGTTTGGTTGTTAAGGGTCACACACAAACCTATGGTGTGATTATGAGGAGACCTCGCCTGTTGCCAAAATCTCTTCTGTTTGGGTATTCATATCCCTTGCAACTAATGTTGATTGGCCACTATTTCAAATAGATGTTCAAAATGCCTTTCTACATGGCGATTTATTTCAAAATGATTATCCAAATTTAGAGTGATAAGTGTTGTACCAGGGTAGCCGAGTGAGCAAGTAGTGCCTGGTCAAACTCGGCTTGTCATTAAAAAATAAGGCTTGAGCTTGACTTGATCTAGCCGAGTTCGAGCGAGTAGTGCCCAATCAAATTCAGCTCAATTATTAAAAAATAAGGCTCGAGCTCGACTCACTCTTGAGTTGGCCTTTTTTGGATGTTTAAACTTGACTCAAATAAGGCATTCTCTTGTCCAAACTCGACTAAAAATCAAGTCTAGCGCTCAATCAAGCACTCGGCTCAACTCAGCTCGTTTCTCATTTTTAAAAAATTTTGAATTTAAAGAATAAAATAAGATAACATAATTTTTTCACTCACAACATAGAATTAGATATAATTTTATTCTTAATCACAATTATTTACAAATACAATTAAATGGCTACAAGACTGTATGGCTACTTAGCTATTACCCAAATCTAATCAATGTAACCCACCTGTGGGTAGCCCAAGTGGTAAGGGTGAACTTGTGTGCATGAGCCCCATGTCATAGGTTTGATTCCCTCTGGGATCAAACTACGATTTAAGTGGGAGGCCATGGCGGTGGGTTGTTGTGCTAATCTCCCCGGGGGTTTAGGTTCCATGGGTTTAGGTTCTATTACATATTCCCTATATATAGTGAATCTACATACATAGTATGATGTATTATTTTATTTTATAAGTAATTTTTTATTTTTATTTTATAAGTAAGAATCTTTATTGAATCGAATGAAATTAAGCGAAACTCATGTACACAGGAAGTATACAAAATGAGACACCTAATTACATTCTAGAAAGTTGAAAAGAAAACAACAACTCATGAACATTCCCTCCCCTTTAGTACAATAGCAGAAAACCACTGAAAAAGAGAAGACACAGAAATTCCAGATTTCTCCCACTGCTCGCTCCTTGTTATTAAAGCACCTGTCATTCCTTTTAGTCCATAAACACCACATTAAGCATAAAGGTATCATCCTCTACGCCACTAACAGTTGAGAGTTATTATGATGCCTATTCCAGCATGCTAGTAGATCCACCACACTTTTAGGCATAACCCAACTCAGTCCAGCTCTACTAAGGCCCCGTTTGGAACTTGACTCTGATCTCAATTTAGTCTAATTTTAAGCTGAGTTTAACATCCAAATATCAAACTCTCAAATCACTAAACTTATCTCAATTCAAAACCTCTTTACACGTGGAATCCACAACCTTTTTCAACTAAACACCTCTTTACACACAAGACCCACAACCTTTTTCAACTTTCCATAAATATATCTAAACTCATCTTAACATCTAAACACATCTTAGGTGGACCCCACAAACTCACTCTACCATCTCAACTCACTACTATTCGTAAGGAACTCAACTCATCTGAACATCCAAACGGGGCCTAAGAATGCCAACCCATAACTCCCTAGCCACCTCACAATGTAAAAGTAAATGATCAATCAATTTCTCATTATTTTTACACATGAACCACCACTCCACAACATTCCAAAGCACAATCCCATTAGCACGACACAACACCTCTGAAACAGCAACTTGCTGGTTTCCAACCAAGCTGAAGACAACCGGAAAAACAGTATTAGGAGATCTCTCACCACACCATTCATCAAACAAAAAAGGGATTCTTGCACCATCTCCAACCTCAAACTTATGATGTTTTTAAAACCATAGGCATACACCATAAGACCACCTACCCTCCTTAGAACATCATCCCCCCCCACCCCCCCAACTCACTTCCATACTTCTGATCAATAACCTCTCTCCCCAACGAATCTCCTTCCATTTGATACCTCTACAACCACTTTCCTAATAATGTCTTATTATAAATACTCAAAGTTTGAAACCCCAAACTACCATTTACAATCGAGCAGCTCACCCTTTACCAATTCACAAGATGAAATTTATTCTCCTCCCCCATACCACCCCACAAAAATGCTCTAAATAATTTTTCAATCAGATTTGTCACACCAACCGATAATAGAAATAAAGAAATATTATATGTAGATCTCTACAACACCGTCTCAAATATTCTTTGCTTTGAAGGATGCCCCCAAGGGAAGCCCAAGATATTTCATAGGAAGAGAAGCAACTTTGCAACCCTACAAATCCGCAAGGAAGTTAATATTCCTCACATCCCCCACCGGTACCAATTCCGACTTACCCAAGTTCACCTTGAGGCCAGAGACAGCTTCAAAACACAATAAAACAGCCTCCACCATGTGACTCAATGCTTCCATAACAATAACAAAAAGAAAATGGGATAACAGATCCCCTTGTTTCAAACCCCTTGAAGTCTGAAAAAATCCACATGAGTTACCATTAGCTAAAACAGAAAACCGAGCGGTCAAAACACAATGTTTTAACCCATCCACACCACCTATCCCGAAAGCCACATCTTCTAAGCATATAAAAAAGAAAATCCCAACACACGTGATCGTATGCTTTTTCCATATCCAGCTTGCAAAGAACCCCTGGAATGCCTTCTCTTAGGTTACATTTGGGTAGTGAGAATACCTGAGAAGTGTTGAGAATGTTTATGAATAGTTATACGTAGAGATTGAAGTAGGTTTGTGGGTCCCATTGAGAGTATTTTGAGTTGTTTGGATGTATGAAGTATGTTGAGTTGTTGACTTTTGGATAGATAATTGAAAAATATGTGGGTCTCATCAATGATTGATTTTTTTTTAATGATGATTATAGTGATTTTTGGAGAGACTTTGGTACAAAGATAGTTCACTGTGTTTGGCATGTGGAGTATTTTCATCTGTACGAGAATACTTGGAAAGTATTGAGATATCTTTGCTACCCAAACGTAGCCTTATCCAGTTGTCCAAACACTCATTCGCAATCATAACTGAATCCAGTATTTGCCGACCTCGAACGAAAGCATTTTAAAGTTTAGAAATGATTTTATCCATCACCATACTCATACGGTTAGCTAACACCTTCGAAATAATTTTATAAATCCCGCCTACCAAACTAATAGGATGAAAATCTTTCAACTCATAGGCACTAGCTATCTTCTGAATGAGGGCAATAAAAGTAGCATTTAGGGACTTCTCAAACTTATGACAAGAATGAAAATCATGAAAAACCTACATCACTCCTTCCTTCACTATATCCCAACATTCTTGAAAAAAAACCATAGAAAAGCCATCCGGACCCAGGGCTTTATCTTTGCACATATCTCCCACCACCTGATGCACCTCCGCTTCTTCAAACGGCCTCTCCAACTAGTTTGCTGCACCAGAATCTAGATGGTCAAAATTCAAACTGTCAAGTTTAGGACGCACTTTCCGAATCTATGTCAGAAAAGGTTGCCACGTGTATGTTCCGATCATTTCCCAATATTGCTTGATTGTGGTGACATTCATGGGGGTATGCGTTCTTTCAAATTTGAGAATATGTGGCTGAAAGTTGAAGGATTTGTGGAAAGGTAAGGGCTTGGTGGGCTGATTATTCCTTTGATGGTACCCCTAGCTTTATAGTGGTGGGTAAACTTAAAGCCTTTAAGTCAGATCTAAAGAAGTGGAATGAAGAAGTATTTAGACATACGGAAGTGCAGAAAAATATTCTTTGGGATGAGTTGCATGCATTGGAGGAAGGGGAAGATAATAAGGAGTCTTTGTTAAGAAAGAATGTGGTTGTGACCGAAATTGAGAAAGTTTTTTTGATGGAAGAAATATCTTGGAGGCAAAAATCAAGGGCGCTTTGGTTAAAAGAGGGGGATAAATGTACTAAATTCTTTCACAAGGTGGCTAATTCACATAAGCGCAATAACGCTATTGAAGTCCTTCATTCCGGTTCAAATGTGCTACAATTCTCCTGAAGAGATCCAAGATCACATAGTGCAGTATTATGAAGACCTCCTTGCTGAAAAAGTAAAATGAAGCCCCAAACTTGATGGTTCAAGTTTTGACCAGCTGGATTTGGATGTAGCAAGTTGGTTGGAGAAGTCGTTTGATGAAGAGGAGGTGCATCTAGTGGTGAGAGGTATGTGCAAAGATAAAGCCCTGGGCCCGGATGATTTTTCTATGGCTTTCTTTCAAGAGTATTAGAATATAGTGAAGCAAGAAGTGATGCAAATTTTTCATGATTTTCATTCTAGTCATAAGTTTGAGAAGTTACTAGGCGCTACTTTCATTGCTCTTATCCCAAAGATAGCCAGTGCCTATGAATTGAAAGACTTCCGGCCTATTAGTTTGGGAGGTGGGATCTATAAAATCATATCAAAGGTGTTAGCGAACCGTAGAAGTTTGGTGATGGAGAAACTCATTTCCAAACCTCAAAATGCTTTCGTCCGGGGCCGACAAATTTTGGATTCAGTTTTGATAGCAAATGAGTGTTTGGACAACCGGCTAAGAGAAGACATTCCGAGGGTCCTTTGCAAGCTGGATATGAAAAAGACTTATGATCATATGTGTTGGAACTTTCATTTTTATATGCTTAGAAGATGTGACTTTGGGGAAAGGTGGTGTGAATGGGTTAAACATTGTGTTTCGACTGCTTAGTTTTTAGTTCTAGTCAATGGAAAATCATGTGGATTTTTTCAGACTTTGAGGGGTTCGAGACAAAGGGACCCGCTATCCCTTTTTCTTTTTGTTATTGTAATAGAGGCATTAAGTTGCATGGTGGAGGCTGCAGTAAGGGAGGAATTTCTTGCCGGTTTTTTGGTGGACAACAATAGTAATGATGTCAGTTCCGTTTCTCACTTATTATTCACGGATAATGGCTCATTTTTTGTGATGCTGTTAGTGACCAGATTCAAGCTCTAAGGGCTGTTTTGTTGTGCTTTGAAGCTGTTTCAGGACTCGAGGTAAACTTGAGAAAGTTGGAGTTGGTGCTGGTGGGGGAAGTAAGGAATATTGCCTCTCTAGCGAAGTTATTGGGCTGTAAAATTGTCTTTCTTCCTATGAAATATCTTGGGCTTTCCTTAAGGGCGTCATTCAAAGTAAAAAGTATTTGGATGGTGTGGTAGAGAAGATTGAGAAAAGATTATCGGGTTGGAAGCGGTTATATCTATCAAAAAGGGGAAGATTAACCCCTATCAAAAGTACCCTTTCCAATCTTCCCACTTACTATCTTTCTCTTTTTCCATTACCAGTGGGTATGGCAAATCGGATCAAAAAATAGTTTAGAGCTTTCTTGTGGTGTGGCATGGGGGAGGAAATCAAATTTCATCTTGTGAGTTGGCAAATGGTAAGTTGTCCGATTGGTGAATGGTGGTTTAGGGTGCGAAATTTGTGCGTTTTTAATAAAGTATTATTAGGAAAATGGTTGTGGTGGTACCAAATGGAAGGGAACCCGCTGCGGAGAGAGGTTATTGATCAAAAGTATGGTAGTGCGTGGGGGGGAATGGTGTTCTAAGGAGGTTAGGGGGTCTTATGGAGTAGGCCTATGGAAATTTAATAGAAAGGGGTGGAACACTTTTGAAAAACATCTTAAGTTTGAGGTGGGTGAGGGAGCAAGAATCCACTTTTGGTTCGATGTATGGAGTGAAGAGAGCCCTCTTTACACTGCTTTTCTGGTCATCTTCAACTTGGCTAGAAACCAGCAAGCTGTAGTTTCAGAAGTGTTGTGTCATGCAAATGAGACTGTAATTTGGAATGTCACTTTTACTAGAAATGCTTAGGATTGGGAACTTGAAGAGCTGGCAGATTTTTATAGCTATTTGTATTCAGCGCAATTAGGAGGAAATGGGAGTGATCGTATGTTGTGGATTCACACGGGGAGAAAAAAGTTTACTGTTAAATCTTTTTACAAGGTTTTGGCAGTCCAACAACCCACATTCTTTTTGTGGAAGAGCATCTGGAAGGTTTTTATGCCGTCTAAAGTCGCCTTTTTTACTTGGACAACTGCACTTAGGAAGATTTTGACAGTTGACAATCTAAGGAAGTGCAGTATGGTTGTTATGAAGTGGTGCTACATGTGTAAAAGGAATGGGGAATCAATAGATCATTTGCTTGTACGTTGTGAGGTGGTTAGGGAGTTATGGGCTGGCATCCTTAGTAGAGTCGGGCTGAGTTGGGTAATGCCTAAGTGTGTGGTGGATCTACTAGCATGCTGGAACAGGCGTCACAATAGCTCTCATGAACTGGCAGCAGTGTGGCGGATGATACCTTTGTGCTTAATGTTGTGTTTATGGACAGAAAGGAATGATACAACATAGAGTGTGCAGTGGGGGAAATCTGGAATTCATTTGTATTCCTTCTTTTACAGTAGTTTTCTACTATTGTACTGAAGAGTGTGAGCATTCATGAGATTTTATCTTCTTTCCAGCTTACTAGAATGTAATTATGTGTCTCATTTTGTCTAATTCCTGTGTACTAGGGCATTGCCTAGTTTCATTCTATTCAATAAAGATTCTTACTTATAAAATAATAAAAAAAAAGTTTAAGACACCATTCTGCTGTCTCAGAAAGGAGATCTTCATAATACTTCACTATATGATCTTGGATCTCATTGGGAGATTGAAACACATTAGAGCCGGAATGAAGAACCTCAATAGCATTATTGCACCTATGAGAATTAGTCATCTTGTGAAAAAACTTATTGCATTTGTCTCCCTCCTTCAACCAAAGCACCCTTGATTTTTGCCTCCAAGATATGTCTTCCATCAATAAAACTTTCTCAATTTCAAACACAACCTCATTCTTTCTTAACAATGACTCCTCGTTATCTTCCCCATCTTCCAATACATGCAACTCATCCCAAAGAAGATTTTTCTGCACTTCCGTATGTCTAAAGACTTCATCATTCCACTTCTTTAAATCAGTCTTAAGGGCTTTAAGTTTACTTGCCACAATAAAACTAGGGGTGCCATTAAAGGAATAAGAAGCCCACCAATTCCTTGCCTTCTCCACAAATCCATCAGCTTCAAGTCACATATTCTCAAATTTGAAATAATGCCTACTCCCATGAATGCCACCACCACAATCAAGCAAAATTGAAAAATGATCAGAACTGATGCGTGGCAACCTCTTCTGACATAAATAAGGATAATGTGTCTCCCAAGGAGAAGAGACTAGAAATCTATCCAACCTTGACCACCCTCTATTGTTAGACCAAGTATAAACCCCCCTACCAAAGGAAGATCCACGAGATTCAGATAAAAAATTAGCTCCGAGAATTCTTCCATAGCCCCTGTCGACGTAGATGCCCCCGCCCTCTCACTAGGGAAACAAACAATATTAAAATCTCCACACAAACACCATGGTAAATCCCATAAGAAATACAGACCTGCCAATTCCTCCCACAAAAAACTTCTATTACTATCCACATTAGGCCTATACACGCCCGCAAAAGCCCACCTCCACCCATCCTCAATATTCTTGAAAGAAACAGCCACTGAGTAATACCCAATGCAATCCTCTACCAACTCCACCACCCTCTTGTCCCACATTAACTACCTATTGAAGCGCCCAACGAAGGTGGATAACACCACCTCACAAAAGAACAACCCCACAACTACGAATAATATTTCTATCAATAAAACTCAACTTAGTCTCTTGAAGACGAACAATGTCAATTTTCCAGCTACAAAGAAGGGATCTAATGCAGAAACGTTTGTTGACATCATTGATCTCCTTACATTCCAAGAAAAGATTTTAGGCTTCATTAGATGACCAAGACCCCCACCCTTTCAACTTATCCCTCCCCACACTTCCCTCCTTGTTGTCATAATTAATGGAGCTTTTTAAACGTTTCAACTCCTTGTCCCTTTTCACTGCTGATTTCAAAGCCGTGGATCTTCCTGCTTCAATAGCAACAAGAAAAGCCTTAAATTGCTATTCAAATCCTACACAGGATATCCCCACACACTCCTATAATTCCTCCACTTTTTTCAACACCCAATCCGATGTTAATTTGGAAGTTGGCTTTGGAGGGATAGTACATAACAGAATTGGACTGCCCATTTCTTCCTTTTCACGCTCTACCTCGCTGACCACCGTCTGTAAAGTAGCTTCCAGTAGCACAATCTCTGAAGAACTAGCCATCTGCAAAGCACCCTTCAATACCACTGAAGGTACTCCTATACCTTTGTCAACCCCCAACCCACCATTTCCAGATGCCGAAACCCCTCCTCTGGCCAATTCTTCTCAATTAAATTTGGACATAGTTCCCTCGTAAGAGCTCCATTATTCAAAGGATTCATAATCACTACCTGATTAAGACACCCCCCATTGAGATTCTCTTCCAACTCCCCTTCTTCCATTTCCTCCCGCTGATAATACACCTCCTTTTCAGCGTCCCGAGCCACTATATCACCCTCTTCCACCTCCTGCAATAGAACCATTACAGGAGTCACAAGAGGAGTTGTCGATGACCGGCAAAAATGGCTGTGCAACCTCCACGACCATCGGAGCAAGTGGTGGGGCCGTCAAGCTAGAAGAGGATTGCATACCCGATACTCCAACAACTCCGATACGAGTCTTAGGCTATGTTTGGCAGCCAAGAGTACCTCAAGTACTCTCAAACACTCACTACTATTCTTTACTTTATTATTACTTTTCACCTACTTTTTCTACTATTCATTACCTTTCACCTACTTTTTACTACTATTTAATATTTTATTATTACTTTTTCATTATTATTCACAAACATTCTCAACACTTCTCAGGTATTCTCACTACCCAAACCCAGCCACACCCGTTTCGGGCCTTTGACCAGGCCCGGCCCATCCACTATATTTTTACCCTTCACTCTTGCATCTCCCTTACGATCCAAGCCAGAAGCCTACCCATCCATCTTAATACCCATCTGCATATCCTTACCAATTAGACCTTCAGAGCCCACCGGGCCTAACCCCTACTTAACCCAATTCAACATTAGGTCCACATTAAACTTCATATCCAATAATGCATCATACATGGCCTTCAGTGAGAAATCCTTCCCAAAGCCTGACGTGCCTTCAATAGAATTCTGAATTCTGACCATCACCTTTGAGAATATGAACAGACTCCTGCGACTGCCCTCCCGACATCGAGATCTTCCCACTAGACTTCCCACGAACTTCCCTACTCCCCTCCATACACAACGGCGGCTTCTTCAATACCTCTGCAAAGGTCCCCTTCTGACCCTCTTCAACATAAGACTAGGGTACAACCTTCTCGGGTACTCTGTTTTTAACACCCAAAACAGAGAAAGAAGAAACAACCTCTCTCAGCAATTCTCCAAACCTCCTCCACCCCTCACCCTTTAAACCTTCTAGAACAACAATGAAGCCACCCCTTCTATCATGTCCATACTCCCACAAAGATAGAAACCTGCCATAGCTATTGAGACATCTTTGAACGACCAGCACTTGATTCCCTTTCCTTCAAGTTTTATAAAACTTAGAAGAACCAATAGACGCTCTACAATCTCCCATGGCATATGCTAACCATTCCAATGCAGCTGTGTCAATGGAGATGAACTTAGTGACCCTACCACTGCTCTCTGTGATCCTCCACCATTGGGCATTTTCTTTTTTGAGCTCTAAGAGCTTCTGATCAATACGTATCTTCCAACACAACCCATCAAACAAAACCATAACCAATAACAGCCCAGAAAACGAGAAAACTGGAAGAGAGGAGCGAAGAAAATAAGATTAAAAAGTAAAGAGAAATGAATAAAAAAAAAACAAAGGGAACACGAATTAGGTAAGCAAAGAAGATCAAGGATTATCCTCAGCGAGAAGCACCTACGATGGAAGATGAAAGGTCATACCCCAAGAGAGAGAGATGATGTATTTTTATATATTAATATAAAATGTTGATCTTTTAATGTTGTGATTTTCTCTCCGTACACTTTTTCTCATCTCCTACGTTACATCGATTGTTTTATGGCCAGTGATTCTTTAGCATTGTCCGGTTGATATTAGGAGGTGTAATCTTGTAAGGATGGAATGCTCGAAGGTAGTCCGGATTGAGACAAAGATATTTGAGATTTCATTTACAGGAAGTTGAGCATTGTGCATCATAGATAGAGGAAGGAAGGTGATTAAAGAGCTAGTACTCGGTACTCCAATAGCGAACAGGGTTGTGCAAACTTTAGATGAATGCTCTCGTTCGGAAGGTAATAAGGAATTTATCAAAACATCGAGCCTAGCTAGTAGTGCTTACATAGCACAAAGGTCCTCTAACGAATATGGTCGATACCTGACCATAGTAAAGTATAGAGGTGGAGGAAGGAGAAGCCTCATCATCATCCCTAAAGAAGGGGATTGTAAAGGTTGGAGGAAGATGGCAATGGAGTGTCGTGCATAGTATGGTAGCGTGGGAAAAAATGGTTGAGAAAGATTAGAGGGGGGTTGTTTCTCTCAAACAACAACTATGCACAAAAGCTCTGAGTGTAGGAGTTGCCCCTAAATCATACGCCAATGTAGTCACTTGTTCAGCACCAACCATTAAAGGAGACACCCGGAAAACAGAGGAGATGAGAAGTGTAGGGTTGCCAAACTAGGGAACAAAGCGCAGTATGGATATTTGTTAAGGAGAAGAGTAGAGAGAAGATGGCTAATGCGCCGAAAGCCAAAGGTACTTACGCAGGAAAGGATGGAGTTTCTCTGTTCAAGGGGCGAGGTGCAGAGAAAATTTCCATTCTAAGTATCATAGACGAACTATTTGAACTGAGGGAGCGGATCAATGGTTTAATCCACAAAATAAACTAGGATACGGGCCTGGGCTAGAGACAGGGAAGACAAGCCTGTTACACTAGGTCCACTGGGGCTCAGGAAAGTAAATTGGGCACAGGAGAAGGGAGGGCTACGTGGGCCGAGAAAGGGAAAATGAAGCTTAAGGACCCAACATGCCATTCGACCCAGCGATGGCGGGTCAAAACGACGGCTCACTCGATCTTCAAAATTGGGTCGTCTTTTGGAGCTACAACCGTACTACCAGAGATGACGTTGCTAGTGATCGGGGACATCATGATACTCCAGTGGCTAACATCCAGGCAGTCGTGGTGGAGGCCCCAGTGCCGGTGACAAGAATAAGAGATTATTATGGGCAACTCCTACATGCCGGACATACATTTTTGCTTTAGAGATTATTTCTAAAGCAAAAATGTATGTCCGGCATGTAGAAATCGAAGGTATAAGGAGCCTATGTTGTAAAGAGTGTATTATGGGCGAAGAATCTCTAGACCAAGAGTTGGTAGTGGTTGATTCGGCTGGGGCTCAGGGAGAGTATTCGAAGATGGTGTATCCTGACCCAGACTAGTTGGGGGAGGCACAAGCAAGTCCTTTGGTCAATGCAGTTGTTCACTGGGAAGAACCTACTCCACTGGCTTTTATCCACCCAAGCAACACCAACAACATTCAGGCCTTAGATTGGGTATTACATAAGGCAAAGGATATTCAACATTGTGTGGGAATCTTGTGTGACAATTTTGAGAACCAATTCATAGCTCTCCTTGCAGCAATAAAGGCTAGACAATCTCATCTTAGGCGAGCTCAATTTTACTAAGAAGAGAGCTAAAGAATTAAAAAGGTTCGATTGGACAGTCAATTATGGAGCCAGTGAGAGGAGCTCTAGTCGTAGAAGACCGAAGGGAAGGGCAATGGAGGTTGTTTTATGAAACTGAATGAGAAGAGAAAGCGCCTCAAAGTTAGAAACATGCTACGTAAATGGAGAGTGAACATTATATGTTTGCAAGAAACGAAATTGGAATTTATTCCCCTTTGCATTATAAGGAGTTTGTGGGGTTGTCATCAAGTGGGGTGGCATTACTTACCATCCCAAGGGGGCTCGGGTGGCATCTTAGTGATGGGGGATAAAAGATTGGTGGAAATGATGGAGGAATGTTTAGGTGATTTTATGGTGGCTTGTTTGTTTAAGAATGTTGTAGACGGATTTTCAATGGGCTTTCGTTGGAGTCTATGGCCCAAATATAGATCGTACTAGAAGTTTATTATGGGATGAGTTGGCATGACTAAGTAGCATATGGGACTGACTTTGGTGTATTGGTGGGGATTTCAACGTCACTCGCTTCCCGAGTGAAAGGTCGGGTGACTTAGTTTTAACCTAGCTATAGTGGATTTCTCTACTTTTATTTCTGAACATGATTTAGTGGATATTCCTCTTGCAGGTGGCTCTTTCACTTGGTCTAGCAACCGAGAACTCCCCTCTTGGTCAAGGATCAATAGATATCTAGTATCACCGGAATGGCAAGCACACTATCCGGATCTCATTCAAAAGCAACTCCCAAGGTTGTGTTCATATCAATTTCCTATCCTCCTTGACTGTGGAGGTCTCTGTGGAGGCCCAAGGTACTTCAAGTTTGAGAATATGTGGTTGAAGTTAGAAGGATTTCTTGACAAAGTAAGACAATGGTGGTCTCTCTTCTTCCTCCTTGCACATTGGTAGTCTTCAAGGGTACTCGTCACAACCTCGGAAGAGCCATGAACTTCTTTTCTCCTTTTACAATTCAAGTCCATTATCCTATACCCTTTGTGTAACACCCCACATCTATGGGAATGGGATCCCAAATTGCCTGGAAGGAAGAAGTTCATGACATTTATAATAACTCTGATGGAGCTTCAATTATAACCTTGACTACTTGTTTTGGAGAATAAGCCTTGATGCGACTTGTGTTTTTCTTGGGTCATTACAATTTGAAACCTTAAAACCATAAAATCTCCAATCTTCAAATCCCAAATCATCCCTTTAAACATCCTTAAAATCAAAAATTATATCGCCGACACGAATTGTCACAAGTAGTTTCCCCAGTTTCCAGCTTTTTTCCTCCATCAAGATTCAAATCATACCGAGGTTTATCACAAGCATAAGTAGACAATTCCCTCAACCTAAGAGGCAGATCTATCAACTTTAGAAATCGTGAGGGTTCAAGTCTCTCTATCCCCAAATAAAAAAGGCCAAGTTGGCTCCATAATTATTTATCTTATCTGCTCTTTTCTTATAATTAGAGGTTTAAAATTCGTTAGTTTTTGGCTGATTTTACTTTTTTGCAAATGGAGCTGATTGGGATTTTTTCCCTTATTTTTTCTCATATGACAGGCAGCTAACAACCCTAAAACAGAATCTCCAAACAATCTAACAAGGCAGTACGGAGTAAAACCTTTTGAATAATTTTCACGAGTCCACATAATCGCTCCTGAAGTTCAGGCATCTTTCCACCATAGTCAACCAGTACAGCTGCCCTCATTCCAGTACACAAGGCCAGTATATCTGCCAGAAAATATTCCAAAATCACAATTTATATGCATAAAAAGAAATTATTCAAAATTATAAATTACTCGAAGACAGTGCATCCTTTTAAAAAAAGATAAAAGGTTCCCCAGTTACATACACTCGAGCAATAACGGTATACAAGTGAAAGAGTCAATAGCTTGTAATACATAAAAATGGTCAGTGTCTGAGATGAAAACAGTGCATACTCACTGCAAACTATGTGAATTTCTCACAAACATAACAATTCACATCTATGGAATATAACATTCACCATAAAGGAAAAAAAACTAAAACTCGGATCATAGGGCACGTTTGGCTAGGAAAAATGATTAAGGTGAGGTTTGGATAGTGAGATGAGATGAGATGGTTTTAGATTGAAGTTGAATAAAATATTGTTATAATATTATTTTTTAATATTATTATTATTTTGATATTTGAAAAAGTTAAATTGTTTATTATATTTTATACGAGGATTTTGAGAAAGTTGTAATAATGAGATGAGATATTTTTTGTATCCAAAACTAGAGCATTTTCATTTTCCAGAACCACTCATTTTTACACGAATTTCTATTTATTTCTCAAAAAATGAGACCAGAAAGTAGGATATGTTCAGTAACGAAAGAAAATCTATAGCATCTACACTAATTGGACTACTAGGAAATCCAAAACTCTCCCACAATTGAGTACAATAAAACTGCTTGGCTTAGTAGTGAACGGGCTTTCAAATTTTGCAAGCTAAAAAAAACCAATGTAGCAGTTTCATTGTTCAAAAGACAAAAAAAAAAATAACGGAAATTATGTCCCAAAATTGCAGAAAAAACAAAAAGGGAGCAATTTAAGAAAAAAATTAAAAGAAAGTGAATTGAAAAGGACCAATTTCGAGTCGGCGCTTGGATGGAAATTTGAGACGCCATTTGAGGAGAGAGAGAGAGGAGTCCAACACCTTCAGTGCTTCATCCATTTCGGCTACCTCCATTTCACAAGAACAAGAAATTTTCTCCCACAACGTATGACCCAGTTTCAGCCCATTTCCTCTCTCTCTCTCTATTTTATTTTTGGGCAATTCCACGATACCAAGAATAAAATAAAATAATAATAAATTAAAAGTTAATCCAAAGTTTTGAATTTCGCTTCCATGATCGTTCAAGTTAAAGTATTAGAATAGAATATTTTCATATCGATACGTTTGATGTACCATTTTAGGATAATTTATATATAGATAAACTATATTCTAAAATAATATCAATATAAGTCTTAAAAATATATATATTTGAAAATTATAATTAGTTCTCGATCACACTATTAAAAAAATCGATGTAAAAAATTTGCTAGAAAAATTAAATATCTTCATAAAAAAATACAGTGCAATACACTACGATGGGCCCCTTCTGGCAATCCGTTGTTTCTGATTACCTTGAAAAGATTATCAGGTCTAATTGCCTCTCTCGCCCATTTACTTTCTTTCAATTCATGTATTAACATTTTTCAAGTATTTATTTATTTTCTATTGATTTTTAAGGGTTTTATTAATTTGTTTGTACGTGAAAGGGTACATATATATATGTGATGAAAAGGGTTGAGGCTTTTACAAGTTTGCCCTTTTCTTTTTAGAATATTTTCCAAATTTTCATTTAGTCCAATTTCGGACCGGAATACGTGTTCATGCCGAAACACTGAAATGGATCGGAACGGCCGAAATTTGAACCAAAACGGAACAACCCATCACACCTTGCTGGTTACTGTTCAAGAATGGAAAAGTCCAGCCGGAACTGGACAATTTTTAGAACCTTGGTTAATCCACCCATTGGGCTATTACATTAATTTTTAAATATGGGCGGATATTTGCCAGCATTTAGACTATAACCCGTTTGGATACAGAAACTGTTCCATTTCATCTTATCTCATCTCATTTTATCATTACAATTTTTTAAATTTTCACACAAAATATGATAAACAATTCAACGTTTTCAAATTCTAAAACAATAATAATATTAAAAAAATAATATTCGAACAATATTTTATTCAACTTTCAACTTTTATCTAAAATAATATCCAGTTGTTTGGATATTGAGATGGTTTCGTCTCATCTCATTTCATTTAATTTCATCTCATATATTTTAACATCTAATTATCCCTCGAATATACACTTTTTCAATTTTAAATTTTTAACTTTTTCATCTAATCATTACAATTTTTTCAAACTTCCAAACAAAACATAAAAACAATTCAATTTTTTTAAATCCAAAACAAAATTAATATTAAAAAATAATATTCTAACAATATTTTAATTTTATAATATTTTTATTCTAACTTTTTTTTCTCTCATTTCCCAAAACCCCATAAAACATCATAACTCAAACCATTTTATTACTATTCATAAATAATTTTACTACTATTCACAAATTTTTCTTCTCATATCATTCCTCAGGTTACTCTTGCTTTCGGTTCACTTGTCGGCATGGATCTTTTAATGCTGGTCATTGCAGGCGAGTGTCAGGGTTGGCACGTCTCATCTCTCCCCTTCAACTTGTTTCCCGCATGGTACATTCCCTTTTTGTTAACACAATTCGCGGGTCAGGGCCCTTTGATGATTCCTGGGTCGTGGGAGAGTAGGTTCCAATTCAAGAGGGGCCTTAGCATCTGGCCCAGGCCCAACCTAGTGGGCTGGGAGGGGAATATTGTTTTGTTTGGTGGGAATTCCTTTATTTCTAGGGGCTTTTCGGCGACACGTCTCTAACAGATTGATGTGCACTTGAGTGCGCTCATTCAGCTTCCTTTGTTTGGATAACGGTTGACGGTTCACCTCCTGCATCGCTTCGTGTAGCACGTATTGTGGCTTGGGGAACTTCAAACGATGTCGGTGCCTATTTACCCTGGTGTTATAAGCTTCGAAGATGGCGTTATACCTTGGCATGTTTACCAGTGGACTGCGGCTTCCTTTTTATCGACTGGTTCGTGATGTGCTGGATTGGACTATCTTCATCTAGCTCTAGCATTGTCTAGTGCCGAGCATTGGAGGAGGTCAACCCACAGCACCCGGAGCTCATTGCTCAGGAGTTCCTTCTGACCCACAACATCTTGAAGCAGAAGGGGAATACTTGTAGTTTTTTATCACGTCAAGGGCAGACGGTGGTCCACTTGGAGCAGCAGTACAATTGGGTCAAAGACTGGAATCGGCAGTTCTTCTTTCTGTCCAGCAAGGGGTGGGAGTTTCCAGTTGGACAAACTACTTGGCAGGAGTTCCCTGTTCGTGGTATCTGGGGGATCATGCCATAGGATAAGGAGATTTGTCTGACGTCCACCAAGGAAGAGGAGAGTCAACTAGAGATCGTTCAAGCCTGGGTGAAGTTGCACAAGGAGGACGTTTACTTTGAGGCTTTATTGGAGGAGGCTAGTGTAAGGCGATACCTAGCTCCCTCGAAGCAAACTCGCTTTGATGATCGTTGCATTCCCATGTGACCAATTGCCCCCTTAGGGCATAAGAGACCTCTGAGCCTGCCACTAGAGGTGAAGGGTAAAAAGCCTTGGACAGAGCTTGGGACAGTAGCTCCAACTCTGCTCTGCCATCCCCTCCTGGACAATCTTCTGTTCCAGTAGTTGTTCAGGAGGAAAACTTGAAGAGTTTGTCAAATAAGCTCAAGTCTATGGTCAAACAGATAAAGGACTTAAAGGTCGAGATTGCCCTGGCCCGAGCCATAGTGCATACAGGGAACTTGCGGGTGGAGGAGTTGGAAGCCAGGTTGGGCAAGATGAAGCGTCAGGTGGCCTCCCGCAACTCCGTTATAGAGGATTTGAGATCGGACTTGACCCAGGTCCATGATATTGTCCCTCGCCTGAATGATTAGCTAAAGCAGGTCAAGGTCGTCTACAACTAGGCCTAGTCTTTTGGTTATCTAGAGAGCTTGGAGAGGATGCGGAACCATGTGCTAGTGACCTGTAGGATGACTTGAGGTCCCTGGATCTGGCATCTCTTCCCCCGGACGTGGCGGCGCTGAAGCACATCACCACCATAGGCAAGGACTTGATGTCGTATGTCTTCCTCGATGACCCCATCGACTAATCTTGCACTTCTTTTTTTGTACTTTTATTCTTTATTTTTCCTGTAAAGAGATATTTGTAATGGATTCCTTTTCTGTAAGTGTAAGCTTGTATTCTTTCATTGTACAATATATATATATATATATCAATGACATTCTTTTTCTCGCGATCTCTTTGCCTTCTCCCTTCGTTGTTATGCCTTATTTCCCCTTTTTGTGGGTGAGCAAAAAAAGTGGAGACAGGTGGGGCGCTAGTGTGGTGAGGAATGGATTGACCTAGTTTTGGTTGTTGGGGATTAAGTGTAGGGATCCCTTTCGCTTCTTGCTTTGTCACGATCTTGTAGCGAGGGTGGTTAGGCAGTCAACTGGCTAGACCTAGCTACCCCTTCCTAGTTGGGAGTTAACGTGGTTTGTCAGTCAAAGTCTAGGCCCGCCATGACTTCGTCGTGAGAGGGATCGCTACTCGTCTTTCGTTTGGGGATGGGGTGCGTAACCATGCTAAAATATACTGAGTCAGTTAGCATAATAATTCAAACTTCAAATGTGACACAATCAAACCTGGGTGGCTGGGAATATCAGTAGTCGAGCAACCAAGGGTTGGACTCGCATTCCTCTGTGAGAGAGGTCGAGCAACCTAGAGACTAGACTCGCCTCTTTAAGCCTCAAGGGGAGGTAAGATGTCGGGTAGCCAAGGGGTTGGACCTGCGCTACACCGTGATGGAAGTCGGGCAGCCTAGGGTTGGACTCACCTGTTGACTCTCTACAGGAAAGTAAGTAGTCGGGTAGCCAAGGGATGGACCCCCACTCTTCTATGAGAGAGGCAAGCAGCTTGGAGACTAGACTGGCCTATTTGAACCCCATGGGGAGGTAAGATGTCAGGCAGCCAGGGGGCTAGACCCAAGCTTTGCTGTGAGGGAGGTCGGGCGGCCTGAAGACTAGACCCGCCTGTTGGATCTCCACGGGAAGGTAAGATGTCGGGTAGCCAAGGGGCTAGACCTGCACTTCACTGTGAGGGAGGTCGGGCAGTCTGAGGCTTGACCCACCTGTTGACTCATTACAGGAAGGTAAGTAGTTGGGCAACCAAGGGCTGGACTTGCGTTCCTTCTTGAGAGAGGTCGAGCAGCCTGGAGACTAGACTCGCCTCTTTGAGCCCCATAAGGAGGTAAGATGTCGGGCATGTAGGGGGCTAAAACTGAGCTTCGTTGTGAGGGAGGTCGGGTAGACTGAAGACTAGACCCACCTGTTGACTCCCCACAAGAAGGTAAGATGTTAGGCAGCTAGGGGGCTGGACTTGTGCTTCGCCGTGAGGGAGGTCAGGCAGTCTGAAGCTGGACCCTCTTATTGACTCATCACAAGAAGGTAAGTAGTCGGGCAACCAAGGGTTGGACCCGTGCTCCTCCGTGAGAGAGGTCAAGCAGCCTGGAAACTAGAATTGCCTATTTGAGCCCCACGAGGAGGAAAGATGTTGGGCAGCTAGGGGCTTGGACCCGTGCTTCACTCTGAGGGAGGTCAGGCAACCTAAGGCTGGATCCGCTTGTTGACTCTCCACGGGAAGGTAAGATGTTGAGCAACCAAGGATTGGGTCCACGATCTTCCGTGAGAAAGGTCGAGTAGTCTGGAGACTAGACTCACCTCTTTGAGCCCCACAGGGAGGTAATTAGTCCTATGAGACAACACACAGTTCTAAGAAAAATATAACTTTATTCATCATTTGTATACATGTTTACATTTTCTAACAAAAGAACTTCTACAGGTGTTCTGCATTCCATGAGTGTGGTAGGTCTTTCCCTTGAGCGTCTTGGAGTTGATAGGAGCTTGAATGGTTGTTGGCAGTGACAACGTACGAACCTTCCCATCTAGGCTCGAGCTTTCCCTCTTCTCGATAGTTGTCCATGTCTGTCTCAACACTAGGTTATCGACCTTGAAGGATCTCAGCCTAACTCTCTTGTTGAAGTACTGCATGGTCCTTCTCATCTCAGCATCTTGTATTTTCCCCTTCAGCAAGTCGAGCTATTCTTTTAGTCTCTCATCATTGAAATCTTGGTCGAAACGATGGATCCTGTAGGTGGGCATCCCTATCTCGACCAGCACCACCGCCTCATGCTCGTAGGTGAGGGCAAAAGGGGTCTCCCCATTGGAGTTTTGACAATGGTCCAGTAGGCCCATAGCACCCCAGGGAGTTATTCTACCAAGCCCATTTCCTCTCATCGAGCCTTTTCTTCAGTATTGCGAGTAGTGGTTTGTTGGTTGTGTGACATCCCGAATTTTCATGAGGAATCATATTTACATTTTGTATGGATGTTGGTGTGTCTTTGTATTTTTGTTTAAGTATGGAAGAGCCCCTTAAGCTAATTTCTTTTCTTTTATGGGATATGGACCTCTTAGATTTGTTAGCTTTCAAAAGAAAGTAGAAAGGTTTGGCCTAAGGGAAGAGGCCCATGCTAAGTGTTGCTTTGGAAAGGTCCAAGTTAGGTCATGGATCAAGAAGAAGGCACCACTTGGCATGGAAGAAGTTTTTAGTCTTTGGAAGAATGCTAAGTTGACACTTGTCAACCCTGTATTGGATCTAAAGGTGAAAAGTGGAAGAAGCAGGAAAGAGAAAATAGGGTTTCTGTTTTTGGAGGTGCAGGCGCCACTTTTGCAAACTCAAGTCCCCATGGACACATGTCAAGCTATGACAAAAAGTTAATTGTGATTTCCAAAAATGTCTCATACTAGGAAAGGCAAAAAGGCATGTTCTAGAAAACTCTTTTAGGAAGAAAGGGGCATATGAGTGACGGCTACAAGGGAGAGAGAGAGAGGCAAAAAGCAAAAAGCAAAAAGCAAGAGGCGCCTAGGGAATGACACAAAGTCACCTTAAGTGACATAGGATTTTCAGAAATCTAAGAGCACACTCACACTCATGCCACGTGTCAACCATGCACACTAGAAGAGTGCTTTGGAAGATTTGGGTTGTGAGGAAATTACTTTTTAACCTCTTGGTGCTTTGAACTTTAACATAGGAGAATGGCAAAATGGAGAATGGGACAAGTGAAGGGTTTCGGTTTGGGGAGAAAGAAAGGGTGGCCACACGAGAACACTTTTGGTCTTCCCCATACATCTTGAGGGAAAAAGGGGATGCCACTTGTCTTGCATGCAATGGTTGATGAAAACCAAGAGGGACACTATATAAGGGAGGAGCCGTAAATGGGGGAGCCTCTTTTTTCAAAAAGTTTCTTGTTTCTCCTGTGTATTTTGGTCATCACCTTTTCTCTCTCTAAGTCTTCATTTTCTCACACTCTTAGCAAACACCACCATTTTCATGTATCACAAAGAAACCACTCACCATTTTCAAGCAAGAGCTCTACAAGTGGAGGTAAGAACCATTTCACTTTTTTTTCTTGATGCACACACACACGGCCAAGGGAAGATCTCATCTAGTATTTTCAGATTTAGGGTTCTCTCACACAACCTTTTATTCTCACTCTAGAAACAAGGGTTTTCTCTTCTTAGAAGATGGAACCTGAAATGTTCTTGTTGTTTTGAACACATGAACACGTGATCTAGGGTTACACAAGTTCAGTTTTTTACTCAAAAGAAAAACTAGGGTTTAGATCAATGGTTTCGGCCCTAGGGTTTTGAGCTTGAGGAAAAGATTTTGAAAATGTCCCTACACTCACATTCACTCACATTTTCGAAATCTAGGGTTTTTGTGAGATTGATTTCTAATACATTATACTATATTTTCATATTTTGCTAAGTTTTATCATTGGACTTTTGTATGTAAACTTCCAACCTTTGATATTGTTTGTTTATATATGTGAACTTTTGTTCGATTATTTGCTTGAATGATTGATTGTTAACTATGGCTATTATTTCATGCTTATTAATCGATTTATGTGATGCTATGAATATTTGTATGAAATTATGAGTGGAAGCATGATATTGCATGATGAAGTATTCGGCCCTTGTGATTAGTGTATGAAGTTGTTTACATCTCGTGTTTTTATGATACAAGTTTCGGTTTTGCCATGTTTATTGATTTTGCATGTTTGTTTGGACGTAAAGATTAAATGGAAACATGATGTTATGAGTTTGAATGAATAAAATACATGTTTTGGAGGGTCTAGATGAATCGACCAAGACCATATGTTGGGTAATAAAATTTTGTTTTGATGTTTTAACGTAAGAATCAAATATGTTTGCATGAATTGATCTTTGTTATATGTTCTAATGTTTTGAAGCTAAGACATGAGATGCATGCTATGGAATTGAGCTATGTTATTCAGCTTTACATGTTGCATGAATAAGAGTTATGAGTCGTCATGAGTTCACGTTACATGTCTCATGCATTTGGGTCCATATTTTTAAAAGAAAGAGTCAATGATGTTTTATAACGACCCCAAATGCTAGGACGATAAAATGCCCTTGTGGAATTCCCTGTCTACTCTGGAGTATCTAAAGTCGAGTGGAAACCCCTGGGTCGACGAAGTACAGTCGACGGACCTCGAATGGTTCCTGTGGAAGGATATCGGAGTGGGGTTGTACCTAAAGCTAGTTGGTGCATATTACGGTGAAGGCGAAATATGCGAACTGCCATAAAAGAATATGTTCATGTTTATGACGTAGTCACCATGATCAAGTGGATTGTTGGTTGATGAGGTAACTAGCGGGGAACCAAGGTGCTTAGAGGACCGTGAGGTATCCATATATGATATGATAAGAACAAGGCATTTGAGCTCTATGACATGATATGTTATGCCATGATACGCTATGATATGAATGAAAGGATAAGGACTGATGAGACTTGTTCTCAATATGATATGTTATGATATGATATGAATTGGCATGATATTTTATGATATGAACAAGAACCTGAGCTCAAATGATATGCACATGTGATAAGATCTTAAAAGATAAAAAATGTTATTTTTATGAGAAAAGTCCATGATGCACAAGTCAAAGTTTTATGTCATGTGTACATGTCCATGCATTTGTTTGTGTTTACTTTTATATGCTTATGATATCTGTGGTATGTTCTTTGTTTACTTACTTAGATTTTCGAAATCTCACTTTGGTAGTTTCTACTACGGTTCCCCACCCGGAATGGTAGAAGTTGTAACAGGTTTAGAAAACCACGATGAGGAAGCGCAAGAAGACAACACCTCCTCCGAAGAGGATCGTGCCTAAGATGGTTGTAAGATCGACAGAGCCCTCCATTTCAGAGCACCTTGAGGTGATCGACCAAACTATCACGGAGATACTCCACGATATAGAGGATTTCAAATGTTGTCATAATCGAGATAAGGATCGGAACCTAGAGAAAAGAGTGAAGCCTGAAACTTTAAGATTTTTGTGTTAGTTACTTTTGAGGAACAATGTTTTGATGGATCCCGTGTTTTGGGAATGGTTCAAAATACTCTAACATATTTTGGGAGTTCTTTTGGAAAACACAAACTTATTTTGAAGTGCTTATGCTATATAAAAGTGTTGGGATATTTGCACTTACTAGTACCATGTGTCTTTATTTTGTCATCGTGCACTAGTTAAATAGAAAAAGATTTTTTCTGTTGCGATTTTTATTGCATACTATTAGATGTTAGGTGCATTGCATCTTAACTGTTATGTATGAGGGATATGTAGCCTTGTGTTACATGTCCCGATACATTCAGTTACCGTCAAATCCCAAGTGGGGGCTAGGGGTGTCGCAGGTTGTCTCGACTTGCCCGTTGGCCTACAGGTGTCTCGAGAATGAGTATCAGAACTTGATTCTCAAGTCTCTACACCAGTTGCGGTAGTGATCCAAGTCAAATTGCCTACTGTTGTCCAAGATTATGTAGCGAGGGATGCCAAATTTGTACACTATGGCCTCCATAGGAACTGGGTGATGTTGCTCGGCGTTATCATTGTTAGGGCTTCAGCTTCCACCCATTTGATGAAATAGTTGATAGCCATGACTACAAACTTCACGCCTCATTTGCCCAGGGATGGGGTGCTGACCAAGTCAACTCCCCACAGCGCAAAGGGCCATGGTGACACGATCGACGTCATCTCCTCTGACTAGCAGTGAGGTATTAGGGCATACTCCTGACACTTTTGGCATTTTCGGACGAATTCGTCTGTGTCTTTTGGCAGTAGTATCCCACCTTCACTACCTTTTCTGCCATTGCTTTCCCGCTTGAGTGGTTGCTACACACTCCATGTATCTCCGTCAGGATATACTGTGCTTCAACGGGTGAAAGGCATCTCAGCAAAGGTGTTGAGTAACCCCACCGGTACAAAACTCCGTCCACGAGGGTGTTCCTCTCCTCCCACTTTTCAACTGTCAAGTCGTTGGCATCCAGGTATCTAATTATCTCTGCGGCCCATTCTAGAGCTCCTGGCCTTACTTTGGAGATCTCGGCCCCTACTGCGGGGGCATCTTCCTGCCCAAATGTGGCTCATGCCAACCTGTCGGATTTCTGGTTCTTAGCTTTAGGCACCTACTGAATTTGGAGATACCGGAAGTGGCTGCGTTTTTCTCCCACCAACATCAAATATTTCTTCAACTTCTTGCCCTTCGTGGTGAACTTCCCCCGCACCTGGTTGATGACCACTTGGGAGTCGTCCCTCACTTTCACTTCATCAATGCCCACTGACTCGGTGAAGTGCTTCGTACTCCGCTTCGTTGGTGGTTTAAACACCAGTCTAATGGCGTAGTTGTACTTTTATCCGGCATTCGTAAGGATATGCACCCCCTCCTCCTCTAGCCGACTGGATGAGCCATCGACGAAAACCTGCTAGGGCTTCATGGAGGTGCATCTCAGACCTCTTTTGGGAGTAGGTGAACTTTGCGATGAAGTTTGCTAGAACTTGTGATGTCCCCAGATTCCTCTTCGGATCGGACTAACATATGAAGTGTTAGGACATGTAACACAAGGTTACCTGCCCCCGTTTATGACAATTAAAGATGCAATGCACCTGTCATGCATCTAGCAATATGCAGTATTCGTAGTGGATAATTTTTTTCTTGAGCAATACTATGCACCAAATGAGATATATCCCAAAAACTTTGAAACATATTACATAAACATTAAAGTGATAGTGATATGAACCCGTGGGAATGAATTCCCTTGAACCCACAATCAATTTGAACCCACAAAGGTAAATCACAACCAGTTCAATCAAGAACAAGAGGAGAAAACTCAACTCACAAATAAAATTCAATATTGTCTAAATCTCAAATGAGGCTACAAAGAGTTTTTAAAGCCAAACCTAATCAAAACCCTAGCCAAAATAATGCCCCTTTTACCTAAAATTACCCTTGATGAACAGTAGCAGCTACAGTACGTGCGGCTACAGTAACCCCAACAGTAAATTGATGAAACCCTAGTTCCTAAAATGTAATTTTCCAAATAAGCCCTTGGCCAAAATACAAGGCCTTCCCAAAAACATAGTTCAAAAGAAATAAGACATGTGAGTCAAGCATCTTCAAGCCCACTTATTCTAAACTAATAAAATAAATCATTTAACCAAATTGGAAGCCTCCAATAACAATAGGCCGTATTTTAAGTCATGTCTTCCACAGCTTGAATAAAGTGGATCAAAACTGGTTCTTCTTCTTTCAGACCCATCTTCAATGTTGGGCTCTTGCTGGCTTCATCCCAGGTGGATTGCACCAATCCTTGCATTGCTTCCTTGATCTTCTTGGCCCTTGATCTTGTAATTGGCCCATCTGGAACTTGCAAAGGATCTTTAAGAGTAGGCCCACCTTGGTTTCTATCAGATAGGCATTCTTGATTACAACATACGTCCAAAAAGTCTATAATCAGACGAGTACTGTAGACTGAGCTCTTTATGTACAAGCAGGAACTAAAGCAATTACTAGTCTAATCCATTAAGTCGCTCGTGCAACTCAATCAAGGATGCCATAATACTAACGATAAATCGGAGCATTGAGGATATGAGCTCTGCGTTCTGCCGTTGTCATCTTTGTCGTGCAATCAGTTAACCTCTGGTGCGCCTTCTGATCCTGACACATGATCTACCATTCTGGAGGAGTGGTAGTTGGAACTACCATGGTGAGATTTCATTACAAATATTAGTAAGTTAACAAACAACTTAAACTAACAGTTTATGGATGCATGCATGATAGTAAAAGCATGAATACAAAATATGAACATGAGTAAGCTTGACGTGACTTGATAAATAGCATGACATGTACTGACATGACTTGAACTAATATGAAATGAATTGAATAATGTGGAATAAACATGACATAAAGCTAAATGTGAAACTGAACATGAATTGAACTTCAACTGAACGTGAATTGAACTAAGACTAAACATGAACTGAACTAAAATTGAACATGAATTGGACTAAAACTGAACATGAATTGAACTTATACTAAACTTGAGCTGAACTAAAACTGAACATGAACATGAACTGGATTGAAACTAAACATGAACTGAACGTGAAACTGAAATGAATTCTAACAATCAAAATGATTTCGCTATTTTTTTCATTATGAATAGTGAACAATCAGAATGATTCCGTGCCCAAAATATTCTGTTAGTGATACTTAGACAATCAAAATGATTACATTATGAGTATTTTAAATAATATACCCTAACAATCAGAATTGTTACGCCATGAGTACCTAATAATATTCTAACAATCAGAATGATTATACCATGAGCATTTAAGTAGAGGTATTTTAACAATAAAAATGTTTACGCAAAAAGTTCCTTGTGTGAATTATCAATGGAGATAATTGGACAATCATAGTGATTTTGTCACGAGTATCTCAAACATGACATACTAAGAAAATACTATTTTTAAGACACATTATGTATTTGAGACATGACGTGACGTGAAATGAGATGACATACGAGATGACATAATGTAACATGATATGTACGTGAGATGAATGACATGCAATAACATGAAATAGGTTAACATTTTGTGACGTAAGGTGTAACATTTTGTGACATGGCATAACATGTAACATAAAATATTTTATGGCATGGCCTAATATGTAACAAATAACATTTCATGACATGACATAACAGGAAACAAACAATATTTCATGACATGACCTGACAAGTAACAAATAATATTTCATGACATGGCATAACAGGTAACAAACAACATTTCGTGACATGCAATAACATGTAACAAATACAATTTGTAACATTGCATAACAGGTAATAGATAGCATTTTGTGACATGGCATAATGTTTAACATTACATAACAGGTATCAAACAACATTTCATGACTGTCGCGTTACAGAGAAATGTGCTAAACACGAGAAACTGTTAGTCAGGATTTCTAAACGTTAAAAACTTCATCATTAATAATTTAAAAACATGAAAATACTATCTTAGAGTAAAATGGTAATTTTACTCTCTACATGTGGAAAAATGATCATTTTACCTCTAACTTAAGGATTTTACATCATAACTCTAAAACTCACCAAAATTTACATTTCTCATGTAAATTTTTGTCCTAAATCCAAATATCTAATTATAAAAATTTAAAACATATCACAACCGTGACAAACACACCAAAGCCAAAACACTCATAGGCCATTTTTCTTATTTTTATTGCAATTCTATCAAATCTCATTTCTTATGCTTAAACCAAAATAGTGCAACATAGAAAATCATATCCTATGTCCAAATAGCATACTAAAACAACCAACAAAAATCCACTTCACTAAATCACAAAACTTTTTAATAAAAAGTTCCAAGCTTTTTCACTAAAACACAACCATCGATTCTGAAGGTTTTGTCTCTTTTTAAAACATCTCCATGAACTCCAAAAGTTCAAAAAATTTATTCCAATATCTTTATAAAACACTCTTAAGAACTAACATGCTTTGAATCATCATGTAAAAATCACAAAAGTTACAAAAATTTATTTCTAAACTTTTGGCTTCAACACTTTCCCACAAACCAATTTTCACAAGGTTTGGTTTTGATCAAACCTCTTGATCTAAAAACTTTCATGAAAATAATAATAAAACAAAAACATCATATGGTTTAAAATCATTTCCTAGAGTAGATCCAAGCATTAAAATCAAGATAAAATGGCCAAAATTAAACCAAAACATAGATCTATCCAAAAACCTCAAATCTGTGACCTATCCGATCATTTTCATGTATAAAAAATCATATCTTCAAAAAAAATACCAAATATCCTTAAAATAACATCCTAACATGTAAATAAAAGTCTTAGGAGTATCATATAAAAATATCAAAGCCATTGGGTCATGTTTTATCATCAAAAGATTCAAGCTTACATAAAATAGAAACTGTTTTACTCATTCCCGTTTTCAAATTGTTTTTATCTAAGTAAAAAATTTATCAAAAGTTCATAAAAGGCAAATAATATTCATCAAAAACTCATATAAGAATGTTAACTATACTCCATAAAAAATTCAGAGCGAGCGCTTGCTAATAACTTAGTCAAAAGCTTCAAAATATCATACACTGTCCATTTTATCGTCTAGACTGAACTTTTCATGCTTAAACTAGCTTTTTACTAATCAAATGACCACAAAAATCAATATAAAATATATCCATAGAAACTATACTCAAATAGAAACAAATTTAGTGAATAAAACTTTGTGGGAAAATACTTAAAACCATATTGAAAATGTCACACAAAGTGAGCCAGAAACTCAGCTCGAGAGTCTCTCTTGTTTGCTCCCCAAGAAAAGAGTTGGAAAGTGATGAGATGAAGTGGGAAGGGACTTGTAAGCCTTTTACACATTTGAGGAGTGAAGGGAGGGCTTTGTGTGACACTTGAATGATGGTTGTGTCAGCCAAAACAAGGGGCAAAACTATGGACAATAGTGAATGGTTTTTAGCTAAGGAAACTTCCTTGTGAAGGGTGGTGGTGAGGTGACTTTTGGCCTTCACATCAAGTACTATTTGGGGCTTCTTTGGGCAGTGTTTGGTCAGCCATGGCAGGGGGAAACTTTTTCAATAATCATTGCTAAGGTGGCTCAATTTTGTGAGCCTTAACCGAATGAGCTCCTTCCATTTAGGGTTTCAATAGGGTTTGATTGGAGTTTGGGTTGCTATCAAACTCAAATCCAATTTTTCTTGGCCTAATAAAATTTTTAAGATTTAATAGAATAAATAATGATGTCATAACAGAAATTTTAGTGGTTAATAGAATGTGAAAGTGATTTAATCAAGTGATTAAACACCAAACTAAAATCGAGTCCATTTAGAGTTTAGAGGCAAACTTTAGAATTTTGAGAAACCGTTTAGAGTTTTGGTTTCAATCAAGATTTTAGAGTTTCAATTGGATTCCAAGTTTTTGGGGTTTCACTAGGATTGAAATCCTCTTTGGTTTGGCATGAAATAGATGGTTAGATGGAATAATGTTTAGCTTAGGTGACATGATCACAAAGCTTGATTTCCTTCACTTTTTCCATTTCATGGTTCCTCTTGGTGCCAAGTGTCCCATACTATTTACCAAGTGTGGCTAAGATATTGTCAAGTGTCCAAATAAAACTTCTTTAATCTAATTTGGACATTCCACACTATGATTTTGTAAACACTACTCTCAAGTGCTACCATCGAGGTTACTATTCACTCTGGAAAAGTGAAAAATAAACTTTGCATTGTAAAATCTTAAATAATCATACTAACCTTAAATTGCAAATCATTTATTAATCTTCGACTGCAAAGTGCATCGTAATAATCAAAACGCATTTTTAAACAAGCGTTTTGTCCGAAAATCAAAACTAATGGTGCATACCGTATCTGATTCTGACAGTATCTTAAATAAATAAAGAGTGATGCTGCAGGTACTCACTCTTTTACATGGTACTCGTTAAGTGCTGACATGGTTAACATTTTCTATTTACTTTTTCTTCCAACGTTTGAAACCCAATACTCATGAAAATCATTCCTATATTTACTCTTAAAGTTATAAATCTTGATTTTTGTTTAATTCCATCTCTAAAGATTTTCCAAACCCACATCTTCTCAGCTCTTTGTTTGTGTTCTCTTACCATTTGGTTCGATTTGATGCTGGCTACATGGGTAAGCTCCAAATCAAACATTATATTTTTCCCTTTTTCCTATTTTACTTTGAAATCGCCATCATTCTGCCTTGAGTCCTTCCTGAATTTCCATCATTTTCAAGCTAGAGATCTTCAAGCTGATGGTTAGAAGACCTTGTACATGATTGAGTGAAAAATAAATCATTTTCTCCTATTCTACTTTAGAATCCTTCCTGGGGGCATTTACCGTAGGCTCGCAGCTCTGACTCATTCACACACAACTCGAACACTATAGACAACCTCATCTCCAATCTCTCCGACGATCTCATCTCCAACCTCCTTTCCTAAAAGGTATTGCTTGAAAGAGGTGCAGATGCCTCTATTAGATTGAGAAAATGATTAAAATAGTTTAAAAATGACATCGTACCATTTTTTGGAAAGATGAGTGATGACGTTTTCTTATGTAGCCAATGTGGCCACATCAATACATAAAGAAATCTACGTTTTTTTATATGTACATATAGAATTTTTCAAAAATAAAATCGCGTTTCTAGCACCATAGTGAGCGGTAATACTGACCATGCTGACAAACTAAAACCTACGCAATTAGGTCGATTCCTGAAAACATTTGGATTTTCATGAGATTTCTAAAGTCTAAAGAAATTCATCCCTTGAATTTCAGGCGGACGGTTATAACACAATTCTGAACAACCTTCCCTCTAATTCTCGGGCTTTTATATTAGTTCCTTACATGAATGAAGAAACGACAATGTTACAATTCACTACACACACTACATGTTTTCCTTTACAATAAAATGCACCATTCCACTTAACTACAAAGCGCACCGTTTGGATCTTCCTATTGTTAATACCGTTGCATCAACATAAAATGCACAACATCACTTACTGCTATGCACCGTTTTATCTCACCCTTTCTGTAAAAACCTTAGAAAAATCCTTCCTGCTCCTCAACCAGACCTCTCCTTACAATCCCCTTCCCTTTAAGGTCCTTGACCTCAAGGGCCCTATCAGCTCCCCTCTCTTTAAAAGACCTTGCCCACAAGGTGTGGGTAAAGTTCCTTTAGTTTCCACAACAACTCCCATGAGCTATCTTCAAGAGGTGCTCCCACCCATTTTACTAATACTTCTATAGTAGCTTGGTTACCAACCTTTTTTTATCATTCTCTGCAAAATAGACTCAGGCTCAGGTTGAATCTGGCCTTGAAAATCCTCCAAAGGTAATGTGAAAAGTGGTGTAATTTGCTTGTCTAATTTCTTCTTAAAAAATGACACATGAAAGACTAGGTGTACTTTGAAGAAAAAGGCATGTTCAATTTATAAGCCACAAATCCAATTCTATCAATCACCTGAAAAGGACCATAAAACCTTGGGACAAGTTTTATGTTGTTGCGCATGGCAACTGACTTTTGCCTATAGGGCTGAAGTAAAAAAAATACACAATCCCCCACCTCAAAACTATTCTCAATCCTTCTCCTATCGGCAAACAGTCTCATTCTCTACTGTGCTACATTCAAGTTTTCCTTTAACATTTGCATCAATTGTTCATTTGACTTTAACTGCTGATCTACTGTTGCATTTGCAGTTGTTCTTAGAACATAGGTCAACAATTTAGGAGGTATATACCCATAAAAGGCCTCAAAGAGGGAAACCCTTAGAGAAGAATGGTAAGTGATATTATAACACCACTCAGCCATAGGAGGCTAAATACTCCATTCTTTAGGCTTGTCACTGGCATAACATTTT
Source organism: Juglans regia (assembly GCF_001411555.2). NCBI lineage: Eukaryota > Viridiplantae > Streptophyta > Magnoliopsida > Fagales > Juglandaceae > Juglans > Juglans regia. Next base: position 13,483,906 of record NC_049912.1, on the reverse strand, counting down.
AAGTAACCCTCCAAAGTTCTGTTTAACACCTCAGTTTGCCCATTAGACTGTGGATGATAGGCAAAACTGAAATTCAGTGAAGTCCCTTGCAGCTGAAAACTGTTTCTCCAAAATGAGCTTGTGAAGATAGGATCCCTATTCGAGATAATGGATTTGGGCATCCTATGCAATTTAAAAACACCAGAGAAAAATGTTTGAGCCATTATGCTTGCTGTAAAAGGATGAGCAAGAGGAAAGAAATAAGCAAACTTAGTAAACCTGTCAACCACTGTGAATATGACAGAAGATCCCATTGATAGAGACAGACCCTCAATAAAGTCCATAGAGATGTTGAGTCATTGATTGAGTTGAGTTATTGCATATTTTATACATTTAGAACTAATATATTTTATTTATTTCATTACATTATTATTGATTTTAGATGGAGAAATGGTTAAGATGAACAAATCTGAGTTGTGATTTAAATTGGTTAATAATATGATTTATGCTCAATTTTATAACTTGTGATTTAATTGGATAATGTTACTTCACATGCACAACATATTTTTTATATTCTATTCTTCATTTTTATTTTATTTCTTTTCTAATTTTATATTTTTATAGGCGCACAAATGCAAAGAAAAGTTAAAAAAAGAGGATGTAGGAGGAATTATTTTTTTTCTTTCACTTTTTGGTTGGGAGACGTAAAAAGGGGAGAGTATTTTGAATTCTTTTTTTTTTTTGGCCTGGGACGCAAAAGGCAAAAGCAGAAAAGGGCTTTTTGGGGGTTTGGACGAAAAAGAATGCAAAATCTATTTTTTTCCTTTAACGTATAGTGTGCCGCCATTGAAGAGCTCCTCTGGGGTCCAACATCTGCTGCTGCCTCCATTGCCTACTACCTCCATCTCCATTTATTTGCCTTGTTCTTTCCACTTTCAACTCTCTACTTTTTATTTAATTTCAGTTTAAAGTTTATGGAATAATTTTGAGATTTTTGGCTTAAAAGTTTGGGCAATTTATTTGCTATTTATTTTACGTCGTTATTTTTCTTACTCTTTTAAGTTTTTATTTAACAGTGATTACAATTGCTATGGATTAATTTTGAGAATTTGTGATTTGAATAAAAGGATAAACCCTAGAATCTTGATTTTGTGACTTTTCAATTCTCAACTCGTATTTTGTCAATTATTTTCTAATCTAATTTAATTATTTGCTTAGTTTTATTAATCTCTTAGTTTTATTGCATATTAGATTGATTAAAGCTTAATTAGGACTTAAATAATTTCAGCTTTATTATTTAATTTTTAGATTAATTAAGATTTTTTAGCTTAGTTGATTCCTTGATTGTTAATTTTAATTTGTTAGTATTTTACCTTTCATTTTGACACTCAAAAATTCAAAAATATGAATCTAGTTCATAATTAGTGCCGTTTTCATTCTTGTTGCACTCTTCCATTCATTGTACATACCACCATTTTTATTTTCTTTTCGTGAATACTTTCACCATTTTAAACGAGTTTGATTTTAAGTAACTTTCCCTAAGGAGACGATCTAGGAATTTATTCATAATTATTACGTGACACCCTCCTGCACTTGGGATAGCCTTTATGTTACTCATTTTTCAGTGAGTCAGCCATGGAGAATTAGGGATTGGTAAAGGCTGCAGAAGTCCAGCTGGAAACAGATTTTCATGCTTATTTTTCTGACATAGATCATACTCCCTAACCAACTTCTTGATATCATTTCTCATGCCTTCCAAAAAAAAAATTCCAGTTTGGCTCTTTGGACAATCTTTTGATAACCCACATTACAAGCTTGTGGGCTGCAATGTATATGATGAAGTATCTTGATCTTGAAAGGAGAATCAGGAACCACTACTATCTTGTCTTTTCTCAACATAAGCCCCTACTGAATACTTTAATGCTTTGGTCCCTCTAAGCCTTGTTAGAGCTTAGAATAAATGTCACTGATTAAAGGAGAGAGATGGTAAGATTGCTTCAATTCTTCAATCCATATAGGAGTTGGAAAAGTGATCAAAGCTACAGTCGCCACTAGCTCTTTAGATTTCCTGGAAAGTGCATCTGTAACCTTATTGTCCTTGCCTCTCTTGTAATCAATAGAGAAGTCATAACCAATAAACTTTGATAACCACTCTGTTGAGTCTCAGTCCCTATCCTCTGCTCCAACAAATACTTCAAGGCTTGTTAATCAGTTTTTACTTTAAAGGCTTGCCCCAACAGAGAAGGCTCCCTCCATTTATGAACAGATGAGACAAGTGCCAATAGCTCTTTCTTATAAGTGGATAACTAAAGGGCTTTGCCTTTTAAAGCCTTGCTATAGAAGGCAATAGGTTGGCTCTCCTGCATGAGCACAACGCCAAGCCCAAGCCAAAAGCATCACACTCAATGGTGAAGCTTTTGGAGAAATTTGGTAACCTTAAAACTGGAGGTTTAGTCACTACTTTCTTCAATTTCATAAAAGCTTCAGTTGCTACCTCATCTCACACAAATGAATTCTTTTTCAACAATGCTATCAATGGAGTTGCTATAGTACCATAGTGTCTTATAAACTTCCTATAGTAGCCTGTGAGGCCTAAGAACCCTCTTAAAGCCTTTAAAGAAGTTGGAAGAGTCCACTTCAAGATGGATGCAATTTTTGACTGGTCAGCTCCAACTTCACAACCCGATATAATATGGCCTAAATAATCAATCTCCTCAAGTCCACACTTGCATTTGGACATTTTGGCTTACAAAGTATTTTTTTCAATACTTCCAACATTGATATGAGGTGATGTACATGCTCAACCAAGTTTCAACTGTAGACCAAGATGTCATAAAAAAAAGACCAGTACAAACCTTCTAAAAAATTGTTTAAATATATAATTCATTAGGCCTTGAAAAGTATCAGGGGCATTAGTAAGGCGAAAATGCATTACTAAGAACTCATAATGGCCTTCATGAGTTCTAAAGAATGTCCTCTCAATATCATCTTCTTTAACCCTGATCTGGTGGTACCTAGATCTCAAATCCAGCTTTGAAAAAACCTTGGCTCAAAATAATTCATCAAGTAACTCATCAATGATAGGTATGGAAAACTTGTCCTTGATGGTTTCTTGGTATAAGGCACGGTAGTCAACACACATCCTCCAAGTGTCATCTAATTTCTTGACCAAAAGCACTGGTGAAGAGAAATGACTCTAACTTGGCCTTACCACTCCAGAACTCAGCAAATCTTTCACAATATTCTCAATTTCTATCTTCTAGTAATGTGGATATCTGTAAGGCCTTATTGAAATTGGACCAGTCCCCTCCTTCAAGGGAACTTGATGATCAAAAGCCTTTTTGGAGGTAACCCCCCAAGTCTCCACTTTTGGATGTAACTCCCCAAGTCTCCAAAAACCTCCTTAAACTCATCAATAACTGCTGTTATCTCTTTTTCTAATTTACAGAATGTTGTTCATGATTCTTTGCCACTATTTATAAAAACCATCCATGTTGTCTAATCGAGGAAGACTTCAAGTAACTATTCCCTGTCTGAATTTTCAATTCATTTGGTTTTAGCCCTTGCAATGTTAATCTCGAGTGCCCCACAACAAAACTCATAGACATATTAACAAAATCCCAATTAATAGGGATAGGGCCCAATGTCTTGAGCCATTGCACACCTAGAACCATATCACAGCCCCCAATTTCAAAACATGGAAAGGCACATTAAATTTGGAACCTTGAATCTTTACCACCTCTTGACAAGACCCCTCACTCAGCACCCTATCCCCATTAGTAACTCTCACTTGCAAAGTAGAATGCTATGGATCCTTAACCTTGCATACTACATTACTAGTGGATCCAGGAAGTTATGAGTGCTTTCTAAATCAACTAGAATTTTGACTGAACAAGCCCTTATCATCTCAAGCAACCTCATGGCATTATTGTTAGAACAACCTGAGATAGCATGGATGGATATCTCCAAATTCTCTTAATCACTACAGTCTTGTTCTTCACAATACTGACTTCCTTAGAATGTTCTTCACCATCTAAAATTGTTGCTATAGAATTTTCCCCATGCAACAGATATACTTTTGGACTTTTACAGACATGGGCTGGGTTCCACTTTTCGTCACAGTGGTAACACAACCATTTCCTCATTTTCTCATTCATTTGGGAAGAAAGTACTTTTTTAATAGGCACATTACTCTTCTGTACTTTGGCACCATCCTCCCCCATTTCAGACAAACTTTTACCCTCAAACACTGTATCAGTCCTCCAAGACTTCCTTGAAGCCAACAAATATTCCTCCTGAATCTTAGCATGGCCAAAGGCAGCATTCAAAGTAATAGGATTGAGCATTCAAACAGGCAATCGAATCTCATCTTTTGACCCACTCATAAAATAACCTAGTTTAAGTTTTTCAGACAATCCCTTCAATCTATTTGATAAAGCCTAAATTGTGCCTTATAAATAGCCGCATATGACACTTGCTTTAAACATGTTAGAGCCTTCATAGGATCATCATAGGTCATAGGGCTTTCACAAAGGAATCCCAACTTGTAAAAATGCCACAATTGACAGCATCTTTATACTACACAAAGGGCCTCACCTTCCATGTGATATGAGGCCATCAAAAGCCACTGATTCATTGATGTTTGATGAAATTCAAAGTACTGAGTGGCTTTAAAAATCAACCTGGCAAAATTTACCCATCAAAGTGTTGGAAAGTCCAATCTAACCCCTTCAACAAAGATGCCTTCTCATCATGATACATGCTCCTACCATAAAACCCTTCTTCATTATTTTCTTCTCTTCCCCCAGTAGAACCACTATGAACAGAATTAACTTGTTTCTTTTCTACTGAAGATTTAATCATATCAGTAAATTGGTTTAACCTGCCTGTAATTCCATTGATGGCATGATGATGTTCTTCCAACTACTTCAGAATTCCTTCTTGCGGCCTCAAAGAACCTTTTTGTTGCTTCAAGAATGTTGCATGCATATTCTCTACCATAGGAGGATCGGTCTCTTTGATACCAATTGTAATGGTATTCCTCAATCTTCCGTTGGAAAAAAGGAAAGAATAGTTCAAGAATAAAAGAAAAGACTGGGAATCAAGAAACAAGAATTCAAGAAACAAGAAAAAGAAGAAAAGCCAAACACTCTTCTTATTTATGAAGAGATTTTCGAGGAATCTCTAACCTCCAAAGTACACTTCAATATTCAAGAATTTAGAACAACCTTCCCTCTGATTCTAGGACTTTTATACTAGTTCCTTATATGAATGAAGAAACGACAACGTTATAATTCACTACACACACTGCACATTTTTCTTTGCAATAAAATGCACCCTTCCACTTAACTACAAAGCGCACCGTTTGGATTTTCCTACCGTTAATACTGATCTCCATGAAATGCACAACATCACTTACTGCTATGCACTGTTTTATCTCACCCTTTCTTATACAAACTACTCAACCACGATCAAGCTATTCTGTAGAAACCTTAGCACAATCCTTCCAACTCTTCAACCAAACTACTCCTTAGAAACGAACATGAAGAAAAACTTGTAACTAGTAGAAAATCTAAAAACTCACATAAAAATTCGAAACCCTAATAGGAAGGAAAATATGAAATACATTAGTAGTGTATACGAAATGCGAAATTGTAACGCGCGTTCTTATGGTGGGACTTTTGAAAATAATTTAAGAAAATGATATGAGAATTGCTAAACTTTTTAAAACTTTTTCCTTCACTTCCCAGGATATAAAGGATTCTACAGTTAAAATTTTAAAACTTACATTTATAAATCTAAGAGAGAGTTTTGCAATGGAATTCATTTAATTAAAATACAAGTCTTTTAACAAAACTGGTTTCATACATTATATAAAATGCTTAGGCTTCTGTCACCTCTTCCTTGGGTCATGTTTGTCCTGGCGCTTCGTTCTCATTTCATTCCTGGGTGGGGCACACATAAAAATAAAATGAGTCGAATACTCAATAAGCATTACTTTATACTGTAAAAATATACTAACATACGTTTCATTCATGCATTTCTCATTTATATACATACTTTACATAAAACTTTTTCTTTTCTTAAAAAAAAACATTACGTGGTGAGAATTTTCTTTTAAAAAGATTTTCATTCCTCAAAACATTTTCCACCTTGTACATTCCTTCATAAAACTAAAACATTTCATACATCCAATTATTCTTATCACTTTTCCTCTAGCCGATACACACTATTACTCCTCGTGTGTTGGGGTTAACAGTCTTTTGGACCCAATTCAGCCCGTGGCCACAGTTGGGAATCCCTCAATCAGGGGGTAGCACTGAGTGCATTACCAGTACTACTTACTCGGCATTGCAATCTGCCTAGTCCATTGGTACTATCATTCATTCATTCAGCCATGGCTGTTATGTAGCTTCATACATTAAAACATTCATTTCTTTTCAATCATGTCCTTTCATTCATTTCTTTTTCATTCATTTCATTCATCAGTTTATTTCATTTTATAAAACATCATTTCATAACATAAAGTATAAAACTCATCATTTCATTTCATTGCACATAAATATAATACAAAACTACATATAACATTCATTCACATGCATATAACTATTCTTTGGATTTATAAAAGGGGGTTGCCAAAGAAGGTCCATTACATACATATACTTGAATATTAGTACATTAGCATAGATTCATAAAGCATCATTTTATTCTAGATTTATAAAGCGTCATTTTATTCTAAGAAAACATTTCATTTTCTTTCATTTCTAGAAAACCATTTCCTTTTCCTTCATTTCATAAAAGAAAATTTTTCTCATAAAAGTATTTTGTTTCTTTCTCATAAATAAAACATTCCTTTTCATTTTATATCTTTAGAAAACTATAGAAGAGTATGAACATAATACTTACCTGGACTCCATACCACTCAATTTCATGTAGTCCATTTATGTGCATGTCAGATGACAACCAATATGCATTCATAACCTTGCGTCATTTCCTTTTCATTTACATAAGAACATTACACTTAAAACTTGCATAATAAAACTACTCCTTACTCTTAGTTCATTATCTTTCACATGGCCTTAACCTCTAGTTGGTTCTTACTTAAACTTCCTCCACTTAGACTAGTTCTTGTCCAAATAATCTACATCAACTATTTACTTTGTATACCTCTTCACGACATTCCTAATTATACAAACTTGCACTTCTAGGTATTCATAATATCCATTTCATTTCACTTGTACATGTCATCATTCAATCCTCGAGGCATAGTCATTTTCATAATTCCTAAGTCTAGATTATGAAACTAAAAGCCTAACTTCATTTCTAACTAATAAAGTAAGCTCCTATGCATCGCTTTAACCTCCAAATCATCACTCAACAAGCTTTACAAATTAGATCAAACTACACAAATACAATACCCATCCTCCATACACATACAATCCAATCCAACATCAACTTAAGTTCCCATTCACTTTCTCACTTACAAACATATTACACAATCCAAACCATCCAAACCAAACATACACGTGTCATACCCCTTTATCATCTAAGATCAACATATAATCCATTTAAGTAGCTACTTGTTCTTACAAATGCCATCCATACATAATACATTTAAAGTACATACATCTGTCCAATATATGCAACCAATCCATGTTCTACCATTTTTATCACCTAAGATTAATATACAATCGATTTAAATCACTAGTTTGTTTTAACAAGCTCCATCCATACTCAATACATTTAATATAAGCAAATATGTCCATTTAACTACCAACATCATCATCATGCTTTTCAACTCCACTACAATTCCATCATTCCATCCCAACACTTCAAGACAATCCATCCAAACTTCATATATTCATCTCAAGCATCTCAATACAATTCAATTATAAACATAGTCCAACTCAAACATAATCATGCCTTTATAAATCACTTTCGTGTCACACATCCAATATAAGTGAAGCTAAAGATTAAATATCAAACTTAGCAAATACAAACAGTCCAACCATTACATTACTCCAATATTTAACATCAATTGATAGTATTCCACTTCACACTTCCATATGCATAATCTAATTATAAAGTAAGTTACTACCATGATTGTTGCTTCATTTAAACACAATCCACCAAGTCCAGTCCCAGTTCGGTCCAATTCTGGAAACTACGAAACTGAAACCGAACCGGGGTTCGGCCGGTTTTCATAATATAGGAACCAGTTTGGGACCGGACCGGACCGGACTGGTTCAAAATTGAACCAATTGGTCCGGTTCGGTCTGATTTTTCGATTTTCCAGTTTAAATTTACACCTCTACCAATTATACAAACATAATATCGTTTAATCACATAAACATAATTTTCCTTGAGATAAGGAGACATGGGTTTATACCATAAATTGAGGGTTGAGCTGGGCAGTGCTAGGGCGATGCTAGATGCGGAGGAGAGGCTCTCGATGGTCTAAGGTGGGTTGAGCAATGGTGGGAAGTGGGCCCTGTGTGGAGGAACCTGTGGTGGTGCCGTGAGGGTTGCTGCTATGAGGGGTCGGCTTAGGGCTATGAATATAGAGGGGTTGAGGGAGGCTTTGGGTAGGGATCTAGAGTGAGGCCTATTTTTGTGGACGATGAAGGGTAGTGATTGGCCGTGGATGGTGGCTGGTGGCCGTGAGATGAGAGAAACATAGAGATGAGGGAGAGACCGAGGGGTATCAGAGCTCTTGGTGGACGCTTGGTGCTCGGAATCTCAAGTGGGTGGTTTTTGTGGCTCACAGAAGTTGGACGATGATGACTTGAGGGGATTTTGCAGCGGCATGAGGGGAAGAGAAACCACAAGGGAGAGGAGGGAATCGGGAGAGAGAAGCTAAGGGAAGAAGGGACAAGGTCTGAAGGTGAAGCCGAGGAGGGAGGGTTGGTTCTTGTGAAGTGTGGAGGATAGCATTATGGTGGCACATGCCTTAGCCTTGAGGAAGGAAAGAGGGAGAGAATTTGTGAGGGGCATGGAGAGGGGAGAGAGAAGAGAGGGAAATGAGGGAAATTAGTGCTTTTGGGAGAATTAATCCTAGACTTACATCTTGGGATTTCTAACCTAGATCCGATGGTGGAGATTAAACATGGAGAATTAAACCAACTAAAGTAAAAGATAAATAGAAATAAAGAATAGAAATAATTGCAAGAGAAATACACTGAGTTTTAAACCAACTTTTATTCTTGATCAGAAAATGAGAATATTCATCATAAAATAAAATGATGAGTTTTATTAAACATTTCTAAAAGAAATAAAAGCATTTAAATAAATAGATTTTTTAACATTAATTAAAATAATGAATATTAAATAATACTCTTAAAGATCTAAAGTAATTTAAATAAAATGATTTTCTAAAACTATATTATTTTTCGGGGCTCCAAAATATAAGGAGGTTTACTTAAAAATTAGGCTTGGTTCAATAATACTAAAATTTACCCTTTTAATTAAAATAATTTTAGATTTTTAAAATATTTGGAAGATTTTAAAATAGTTAGCTCAATTTAAAATCATCTGCTAGATTTACAATAAATGTCTTAGATTTAAAACGATTAGGCGAGGCACATGACCAACCCAAGAGGAAAATGAGCAGTTGGTCACAAAAATACAAACTAAGGATCCCAAAAAAAATTTGCCAACAATCGGTTTAGATTGTTGAGATAGTAGTGTATAAGAAATACGAGATTGTAGTAAACCCTAATTGGTCGGAACAACTGAAGGAGAAGGGAAGGGAGGATGGTTTCCGTCGAACGGCTTAAGAGTAAAGAACTGGTCTTTCCTCAGTTGAACAACTTTGCTTGCCTTTCTTCTTTCCCCTCCGATGGGTGAAGCTCATGAGTGAGCATCTCAGCAAATAAAAGGATGTGTTTTAACCAGGATAAAGTTGACATTTTACTCTAGCTGATGTGGAGGGTGTATGGGGTGTGCTAGGCTTCTTCATAGAATTTTTGAAATAAAAATATGATATACAGTGGAAAAAGATGCACTCTCACAGAAGGATTAGATGGACACTACTATAATGTTTCGCGAAACAGTTCGGTTGATCTTGTTTAGAAATAGATCTCATTTTAAAACTTTCATTTAATTTCATCTCATTCTATCTCATTTTCAAATATAATTTAAATATAAAAATTTTAAATTAATCATTACAACTTTTTCAAAATTTTAAATTAAAAATATAAAATAAATCAATTTTTTCAAATTTCAAAATAAAAATTATATTATAAAATTATATTATAATAATATTTTAATTTTATAATATTTTTTATTATAATATTTCTCATATCCTCTTATTCCCAAGCAAGTAGGGTGTAATTGAGCCAAGTCAAGCTGGTCTTTGTCTTGCCGAGCTCGGCTCGACTCAAATACTTGAGTCGATATATGTGTATATATATACACATAGATATATGTATATATTTATCAATATATAAATAAATTTTAATTAAGTCGAACTAACGAGTTGACTCGAATCATAACGAGCGAGCTTTAACAAATTTTAATCGAGTCGAGTCGAGTTTGATTAGGTATGTATCATTTATAATTTGAGCGAGTATTTACTTTTAAAAAAGATATTTTTTTTTCACGAGTTAAGTTTAATTCGAATTTAATCGAGTAAATACCGAACGAGCTAATTCATTTCCAGTCCTACGAGCGATTCACGCGCTGTGTTTTTCGCTGTGTCAAATTTATTGCTTCGTTGCTCTCTCCTCTCTCGCTTTTAACTGTGTGCGCCTTTACGCGGACGAACCCAGCCCTCACAGGAATCCCACAGGAGCTCAGATCTGCTAGCCGCAAAACTCGCCAGAATCCCCATCGGTACGCTTTGACATCTCCCTCTCTCTCTCTCTCTCTCTCTCTCTCTCTCTCTCTCTCGGAATATATGTATGCGCTGACGTTCATATATGTACGGATTTAGATTTGCATTTGTTTTCACGTTTTTGCTTATATTTGTGATTTCGGGTCGTAAATCTGTGTGATATTTGGGGGAAACTTCAAGAATCATAGACTTGGTTTGTGTCGGGGAGCCCTTCGTTTCTTGCTTGAATTTAGGGTACATAACTTCAAGTATTATGTTAGGTATTTAATAAACTATCAGAAAGTGGAATAGCTCTCTGTTTGTAACTGCTGGCTTATGTCGGTTTTAGTTTTATGCTTCATTTTATACTCGTGACCCACCATACTGACTGTTAATTGCAGTCCAAAATATTTTGGCGTGAAAGTTAGCAGTAGTAGCCTTCTGGGATTACTCAAGCGTGAGATCTTGCTGCGTTCTTCTTGAGCTGCTCTTTTGGGTGCAATAGTAACCATTTATGTTTTCAATTACAGAAATGTACAACAATGTGGGGACCCAGTCTGGTGTGCCAATACCACCGACAAATTCTCAGCCTAATCCATTTGGAAATGCATTTTATGGAGCCAGTTCGGGGCTTATCAGAGGGGGATTGGGTGCATATGGGGAAAAATTTTTAGGATCGAGCTCTGAATATGTGCAAAGCAACGTAAGTGGCATAAAAGGTTATGACTTAAGAGACCCTTTCTTTTTAAGCTATGATATCCTTTGGGAGAACAGTATGTATGATATCCTTTGTACCGTCGGGTTGGTAGTAATATGCCTGTGCTCCAAGTTTTATTATTTGTTTATCTGTATGATGGATTGGGTGCTAGCACTTTAGAGGAATTGTTAATGCAGCTATCAGAGTTTTCAATTGGACTTCTAGCTTCCTACTATTTTTAAATGAAAATTTACATCTTCTAAAGTGAACTGAAAGCTTATGGCCTGAGGTCCGCACCTTAAGATGTTCCATTTTTATTTTTTTATTATTTTGAGAGTTGCAGAATTGGAAAAATTTGACCTGTCTTTCAAAACTGTTCAATGGAGGGTAGCATGACATTCCATGCAGGCTGGATTGGTTTGATGTGTTTTATTTGGGGTTACAGTGCCGGAGCATTTGTTGGACATAACCAGAGATTCAAAAGAATATAATAATTGTCCATTTTGTTAGTTACTTGTCATACAATAGATGAAAGTTTACAAATGACAGTTTAATTGTAAAAACACTTTTATTGAAATTTACTTGCATGAGAGAAGAAAGGTAGGTTGAAAATTTTGAGCACAATGAGAAGGTAATGGATAAATGCTTTTATTTTTACTGCCTAGAAAGGAAAGCTATCATCTCTTATAGGACAAGATTATATTCTCTTTAGAAATTTATGATACCTTCCTCTTAAAAGTGTGCTAAGATCTATACATCTAAAATGCTACCTAACAAGTACAATATTAACTAAGGCATAATCTTAACTAAATTGGAATTGGTTAGTGGATTTTTTCAGTTAATCAATATTGGTCTCACGTATCATTTTTCCATTTAGTTCCATATGATATCATACACTAATTCACATCCTATTTATGTCTTTCTACCTTGCTATTATCCATGAATTTTAGGCGTTTGTCCATTCATTTTTACTCCAACTTGAAACCAAAAGCATATAAATGTCATATTTTGATTTAAGTTGTGTAAAATATAATTTACTTTATTTACCTGATCCGTGTGATGGGGACGCATTGCACGGGTCCAAAGTTTAACTGGGGAAAAGACATGCGTTTGCATAGTCTCCGGGATTCCTCGTCATAGAAAAAATATAATTTACTCTTCATTTTCTTCTGTACGTTAGGCCCGTATGTGAAAATTATAAATCATTCAGTTAGTCCCTTAAATTTCTGTGTTGTCATATGTAAAACCATATTTTGGTTGCGTTCTTGATAACTGTTTGTCCTTTATATTACCTATAAAAAAGAAAAAAGAAAAAAACTGTTTGTCCTTTATATTGAAATTCTTGCGTTCAAATCCAACAGATAAGCAGGTATTTCTCAGATCCCCAATACTATTTCCAAGTGAATGACCAATATGTATGGAACAAGTTGAAGGTTGTCCTGTTTCCATTCCTGCATAGGGTAAGCACTGTTTACACTGTTTTCTTCCAGTTCACACAATTTTAATTTCAATAGAAGTTAAATCTTTTTTTTTTTCCTGCATATTTTCCTTTCTTTAGGGCCATTGGACACGGATAACTGAGCCAGTAGGGGGCAGACTCTCTTATAAACCTCCAATTTATGATATAAATGCACCGGACCTGTACATTCCATTTATGGCATTTGGTACTTATGTTGTTCTTGCTGGGTTCTCATTGGGTCTTCATGGGAAGTAAGTGACTGATTTCTTCTTTAATATCTATTTATATAGTGTGTGTGTGTGTGTGTATATATATATATACATATGAAGAAAAGGAGATGTGCTATATGCAGCAGTCATATTCTGTATTACCATTAGCTGCCTGAATTTCCTCATGGTCATATTGGAAATTCAATTTAGTGATTCATTTTCTTTTTATGGTTTGGTTATAATTTTGGCATTGCCTTTTTTTCATGTTACAATGTTGAACTAAACTCATTTAATTCTCATACTGTTTCAGCCCTCCATCTTGTCTCCTCTTTTTACTTGGCAGAAACAATATCTCTAAAGATTTTCATTTATTGCCAGGTTTAGCCCAGAAGCTCTGAACTGGTTGTTTATCAAGGGATTGTTGGGGTGGTTTCTGCAAGTCGCACTTCTGAAGGTGACATTGCTTTCATTGGGTAGTGGAGAGGCACCCCTGCTTGATATTGTGGCTTATGCAGGTTATACTTTCACAGGGATGTGTTTGGCTGTCCTTGGGAAGTTGGTGTGGGGATACTCATACTATTTTTTGATGCCTTGGACCTGCCTATGCATGGGTATTTTCTTGGTAAAAACAATGAAGCGAGTGCTCTTTGCGGAGTTGAGGAGTTATGATTCGAGCAAGCACCATTATCTCTTGCTCTTTATTGCTCTGGCTCAACTCCCACTTTTCATCTGGCTTGGCAATATTAGTGTTAATTGGCTTTTGTAAATGCTTTGTTTTATGTAGTTAGAAACGGTTTATGTTTATAGCAGTCTTTAAAATGCTGTAGGCAATTTTCTTGATTTTGTATTGATTTGACTTTGCTTTGCTTATATAAGTTTCAAAAAATTGTAAAAGCATCTTTTCAGTGTATTTTGTGTTTGCAGTGTTATAGGAAATAGAATGTGTTGTTGGAAGCATTCGAATGAGGAAGGAGAATGACACCTAACCAGAAATTCATTTATGAAAAAAAGATGCTCGGATTGTTTCTATATTATATTATTTTATTTATTGAAAGTTAAACGAGCTTTTCTACTCTTCCTGATTGCAGTATTGTTCAATTTTGATCCGAGAAATCTCTTTATGTGCTGCTATTATTGTGCCTCAGGCATTCTGAAATTGTCTTTTGCCCTCCACGGCATAATGGTGTCTGTGTTGGACACCTAAGGCAGTTTCTGGCAAGGCTGCCTGTAATGCTTTGTCCATGACTAATGAACTCTGGCGGAAGCTTTCCTGACAAAAAGTTGTCATCCAAGTACAGGATTCTCCATGGTCGCTTTAGTTTGGCTCCGTATCCTCTTGGTATTGGACCAGAGAATTGATTATGTGCCAGATTAATTGTGGTTAAATTCTGAATTTTAACCAAATTGGCAGGCAGATAACCGTGGAATTGGTTGTTTTGTGCATCAAGCACTTGAAGTTCCGTCTCTTCTGCAGAGAAGTTGACCAACTCTGTTGCAGTAAAGTGATTATTTGAAACATTCAGGTGAACCAGCCTAGGTAATGAAAGAATGTCTCTGCTAATGACCCCTGAAAACCTGTTAGCACTTACATCTAGCCGGATGAGGTCTTTGAGCTTCTTAATTGGAGAGATGTGGCCTGTAAGTATATTATGGTTTATTGAAAGTGTTGTCAATCTCACAGGAAAATATGGCAAGTTTCCATAGAGCTGATTGGAACCAAGATCTAGATAGTTTAGCTGCCACAATCCTGTTAGGTCAGGGATCGTGCCTGTGAGTGTGTTGCTGGACAAACTTAAGTGGGTCACGCTTCGTAATCCAGATATATTGATTGGAATTGAGCCAGAGAGCTTGTTTCCTGAAAGGTCTAGATATTCAAGATTCTTGAGCAAAGTGATTTCATTAGGAATGGTGCCTACGAGGGAATTGGCTGCCAGTGAAAGTTTGGTGAGCTTTCTAAGTTTGGATATGGTTTCGGGTATTGTTCTGCGAATCTTGTTCTTACTAAGGCTGAGAATGGTGAGCTCGGTCAGGTTCCCGATTGATGGTGTTAGAAACCCGTCATATCCAGCGCCATCGAGATCAATTGATATAATCCTGCTAGGAGAATCATCCAGAGGAATGCTACATAAAATTCCAAGAAATTGTTCACCTGCACAGTCGCATGGATCTCCCATGAAGTCCCAAGTATTAAGGTATGATGTCGAGGAGACCGAGTTGGGATCAAATGAATGCTTCAGGGCGCGAAGTACTTGAATATCAGATTCTAGGGTTAATGAATGAATAAGCTTTGGAATAAAACCTAGTACTGAAGTTACAATGATACAATGGAAACAAAGGGGGAAGATGGAAGGCAGGAATCTGGCCATTATTTCAGGTACAGCTGGCTTATTGCTGGATTGTGGTTTCTCAAATGCTTCTTATAGTCAGCCTTGAAACCCCCCAGCATGATGTATGGAATGGCTGCTGAGAACCTGTGAATGGTGGGGAAATAGTTGTTTAGGTAAATTCCATGGTGCCAAGAACGTGGGGTACTTGCATTGGTATATATTTAGAGAAGGTTTGCTTGACGATGGAGGCTGCTTTGGTTTTGATTTTAGCCAATTCAACCTACCCTTCTTTACTTAAAACACAAAGGTGAGTTTTCCCTCGGATCTAGAAGTAGACTCTTATCTTCAACCAAAGTCCCCACTGAAAAGGTGTTCTAAACAGAAACCCAAATGTTGGGGGGTTTATAATTTAAGCTCACAAGATCATCTTCTGAAAATTAAGAATTCTTTTAAGAAAAAGGATAAAAAAAGACTACTTTCCAACTTTCTAAAATTCATAGGGTCATGAAATAAGGATAATTATATTTGAAGGCTTTTATATCACACACTATTTACGTAGTATAATTTGAAAAAAACACTACATTCTAGATCAAAGAAGTCTGTCTACATTCCATCTAAATGTTCCCAAAAGAAGAGGATATTAGTGTATGATGGGAATCTCATCCCGATTTTCTTTCTCAAGTTATTTGGACTGATATTCATTTCTAATGCATCTTTTATTAATGAAGTAAGCTATTTTGCTATAAAAATAATAATAAAATAATAATAAAATATGACAATTATTCTTTTTTCATTTTTTAGAGTCGGGGAGGGGGGTCGAAGCCAAGACCTCCATTTTAGAGGTTTGAGTGTTATGCCAACAGACCATATGCCTTTGGCAAAATATCACAATTATTCACTTATTGTTTTGAAGGTTGAAAGAACTATCTATCTAAGAGTCGGTCTGAAAGCATATTGATTCCAAAACTCCTTTTGACTATAGACGAAACGACATGAACATGTTCTAAGAGCATTGGTATCAAATTATGCATATTTTTTTAGCTAAAATTTAGCTAGAAAATGCATCTTGGCCATTTTCTATAAGTTTGGTTAAACAATTAAAATAATATTTTTTTATTATTATTTTTTTTGTAATTTGTTTATTTTATATAAACAACCATCATATTCTTGAAATCCAACGATTGTATTTGTTGTTTTATTTAATCTTTTTTTTTTTTTTTTGATTTGGAGAATGAGGGTTTCGAACTCCAAACCTCTATATTGGAGGTTGGGGGTTATGCCAACTAAAACACATGCCTTTTGTATTTAATCTTTTTTTTATGCAACAATCATTTGTTGTTTTATTTTTATTTAATGGGTAATTTTTATCTGACGATAATATCTTTTTTTAACTGACAATAATATTTATCTAATCGCCTTATGTATTTAACGGTCATCACACACCTAACCGTCTTATTTATTTAACGATTATTATACATCTAACAGCCATTTTAATCTAACCGTAGATGAGAAATTTGTGATGGAGAGTTCTCAACTATTGGGCAGTATATCATCGCTTTAGCTGCGAGTTGTAATCCATTTTTCCTTTGGGGATTGCGAGGTAGGGTTGATGCCAGGAGCGGGTTAAGCTCTTTTGCGAAATAAATTACGGGAGATGAGATGTGTTGAACAATACATTTGTTATTGTTTAATAACAATAGCCTAGAGAAGTAGTTTGTGTAGGAATCATAATTATCATATACTCTATGTACGAATAGAACATAACTTCATAATTGCTCAGTCTTTTGCAGGTAGGAATCTGCATCTTATCTTGTTAAATTGTGTTTGACTGTGCTTGATCTTCTTGTGGTTTATCTTGGTCACTTTGAGAGATTGTTTTGTGTTTGACGACGGTTTCCTTAACACGCCCCCTGCAAGCCCAATGGTGGTGATACAACATTGAGCTTGATTCTAAGTGAAGCAAATTTGCCAACTGATCTTTGGTGGAAACAAATTGCACTTTGATGATGTTTCGTGTAACCTTGTCCCGAACAAAATAGAAGTCGATTTCAATGTGCTTTGTGCGTGCATGAAACACTGGATTTGTAGAGAGATAAGTAGCTCCTATATTGTCACACCACAAAATTAGAGGCTTTGGAATTGAGATGCCAAGTTCCGTGAGCAGTGAAAGTAACCATTGTAGTTTAGCAGCTGTGTTGGATAGGACTTTTTACTCAGTCTCCATACTAGAATTGGCAATAGTGACTTGCGACAATTTGTTAAAAAGCACTAACTCTTATAATAATAAAAGAAATATTAAAAAACACTAACTCTTATAATAGAGAAAAACAATTTATTAAAAAACACTACCTCTTATAATAGAGGAAAAAAAATTTATTAAAACACACTAACTATTATAATAGAGAAAAACAATTATTAAAAAACACTAACTCTTATAATAGAGGAAAAGAAATTATTAAAAAACACTAACTCTTATATCAAATAGACAATAAGTGCATAAATCACTTATTAATACATACTAATAACTATAAAGCAAAAAATTAATAAATTTAGTGCCATAGTTCACTAATTTATAGTTAGATCAAATAGACAATAAGTGCATAACTCACTATTAGATTATATTACTTATATCTGTTAGCATGACCGAATCAAATCAGTTGCAGCAATGTCAAAATAGAATTTTGAATACTTGAAATTTGAATTGTAACAATCATTTTTAGTTAGTTAAGATAGTTTGTTAGATATTCTTATAAAGTTGAATTCTTTTGAATTCTTTTGTAACTACTACAACTCTATAAATATACGAATCCTTAAGTGAGTAAGGTATCTAAAACCTACTCCAACACAATTTGTTTATCTATGTATGCATTACTCTCTTTTATCTTACATGGTATCGGCTAGTAGTATGGCTAACACCTGGTCCTTTCCTTTCTTTCGAGCTTCTGCACCTATCAAAATCTTGCTACTGTGTCTAGACCACCCCCTTTATCTCAATGTCCTCCTACTGAACCTATACCCTTGCCTCCACAACAACCAGTCCAAAAGATAGTCACAAGATCACAAACTGGAAAACTTGAGCTCAAACAATTCCCTAGTTTCAAAACCTTTTATTCTACTAAACATCCTCTTTGTGTGATGTCCACTATTTATCATGAACAAGAACCAAGTTGCTTTATGCAAGCTGTGTCTGTCTCTGAATGGTGGGATGCTATGGGGCGTGAGCTTGATGCATTAATGGCCAATGGTACATGGTCCTTATGTCCCAGACCACCTCATAAACCTGTGGTTCGTAACAAATGGGTACACAAAATTAAGAAGACGCAGGATGGCAGCATACAGAGGTATAAGACACACTTGGTTGCGAAAAGATTTGATCAATGTGATGGAATGGATTATCATGAGACATTTTCACCAGTAATTAAACCCTATACTATTCATTTAATTCTGGCACTAGTTGTGAATTTTCACTGGCCTATTCATCAGCTGGACGTCTCAAATGTATTCTTACATGACATATTGGATGAGGAAGTATTCATGGAGCAACCAAAGAGATTTATTGATAAGTCTAAACCTGATTTTGTTTGCAGGTTGCATAAATCTCTCTATGGGCTAAAACAAGCTCCGAGACCATGGTTTCGAAGACTCTCTCAGCAGCTAACTGAATATGGTTTTCTTGAGTCTTCAGTTGACTCATCTCTATTTATTTATGGCAAAGGTGGCTTACAAATATTTGTTCTTATCTATGTAGATGATATTATCGAGACATGATCGAGTATGTAGGCTATTACTCAATTTATTGAACAACTCGAAACTCAATTTCAACTCAAAGATCTCGGCAATTTGAGTTACTTCTTAGGAGTTCAAGCATGTCGTGATTCAAATGGTCTTCATTTGCGTCAAAGCAAGTATATAACTGATTTTTTGCATAAAACATATATGGTTGGAGCAAAACCATTGTCCTCTCCAACAGTATATGGCAAGAAATTAGCATCTCAAGATGGCTCTCCTTACAGATCCTAGTAAATACAGAATGATTGTTGGAGCACTTCAATATTGCACAATTTTCAGACCTGATATTGCCTATATTGTCAACCAATTATGCCAGTTTATGCATAGCCCATGTGAAGGTCATTGGATAGCTCTCAAATGTGTTCTAAGATATCTAAAAGGGACAGTTGATTTTGGTCTTTGTTGCACACCCTCAACCATTAAATTAAATGTGTACTATGATTTCGATTGGGCAGCCAATCTGGATGATAGACGTAGCAGCAGTAGATATGGTATTTCTCTAGGCAAAAACTTGATTTCTTGGAGTGCTAAAAAGTAAAATGTGGTCTCTCGTTCAAGTACAGAAACGGAATACAAGTAACTGGCCTTAGCTACTGTCGAGCTCTATTGGATGCGTATGTTATTTTGAGAATTAAATATTGTTCTTGCTAAATGTCTAGTGATTTGGTGCGACAACATAGGAGCAATTGCCTTGGCTTCTAATCCAGTCTTCCATGCTAGAACAAAGCATATTGAAGTGGATTATCACTTTGTGAGAGAGAAGGTTGTGAACAAAGATGTTCAAGTATGTCATATTTCAACAGAAGATTAGATTGCAGACGTGTTTACTAAGTGACATACATGCTTAAGATTTAAATTCTTAAGATCCAAACTGATGATCTGCTTGCTGCCCATCAGTTTGTAGGGGGTGTTAGCATGACCGAATCAAATCAGTTGCAGCAATGTCAAAACATAATTTTGAATACTTGAAATTTGAATTGTAACAATTCTTTTTAGTTTGTTATGATAGTTTGTTAGATATCCTTGTAAAGTTGGATTCCTAAAATTCTTTTGTAACTACAACTCTTAAATTGTCTAAAGTGGATAGTTTGTGATTCTATCATCTATATGGTAGATATATACAGTCTAAACTCTCGCGTTAATTTTTTAGATTTTTGGTTCAGTCTTTCCTTTCATTCTTCGAGTGTGTGGTCTGTTAGTTCCACGGGCTGAGGACTTTTTGCGACTAGCATATTTGGAGAATTGTATGGAAATGCTGCAGAAATTTCGACCAACATGAGAGTTTTGGACTGAGTATATATGTGATGTAAATGATAGTTTCTCGAATGGGATATGACCAATTACCTTATGAAATCTATACAAGAAGTGCATATGGATAGACCCGTGATAGTGTCTATCCCTGACTTTGATTTTTTTGTAACGATAGCGACTAATGAAAATAGAATGGATAAGAGTTGGATGCTGCTGGGAGATAAATTTGGTAGAGACTATAAGGAATATGCATAAGAGGTGAAGTCTTTTATAGAATTTGCTTGTGAGAGTGTTGACATTCAAGGTTTTATTAGATGTCTATGCAAGAAGTGCAAAAACCTTAGTTCTTATAACTTGGTGGCAGTGGAGGAGCATTTATATGTCAACGGAATCCATCTTAATTACTCACCTTAGGTCTTACACATCATCGACATAAATGTGGATGTATCTGACGATAGTGTTGATAATGGAGAGGATATGGTATAGATGTTAGGCGATCTTGGTGCTGGAATGTTTGGGGTGAGGGATGCAGAAGGTATATCTACTCAATCATTTGAGGGGAATAGAAATTTTGAAAGATTGTGGGAGGATGCACAATGACAACTGTATGAAAGGTGCACTCGTCATACAAAGTTGTATTTCACAGTGATGTTGCTTCATATTAAGTCTATATGTCGTATTTCTACAAAGGCCATTAACGTGTTGTTCGATTTACTTAAAGAGGTTCTCCCATTTGATAACATATTATCTCATAATTTTTATGAAGCGAAGCAATTGAAGTGAGGGCTATGATTCAATTATAATATCATTCACGCATGTAGGAATGACAATATTCTCTTCTGGAAACAATATGCTAAATGTGATGAATGT
This sequence comes from Juglans regia, assembly GCF_001411555.2. NCBI lineage: Eukaryota > Viridiplantae > Streptophyta > Magnoliopsida > Fagales > Juglandaceae > Juglans > Juglans regia. Next base: position 13,462,512 of record NC_049912.1, on the reverse strand, counting down.
CCAGTGTGTCATGAGTCAAGATGGACATCCAATAAGCATAATGTACCCCAAAAAATGTTAAGACATTTTTCATTAATTCCTAGACTTCAAAGATTATTTACGTCTCGGTTGATTGCGAAAGATATATCTTGACATCACACAGAAAGAGTCAGAAATGAAAACTTTCTTTTGCATCATGTAGATTTTTTATAATGGAAACAATTTGATACGGACTACCCATGGTTTGTAGAAGAACTTCGCAATGTATGACTTGGGTTAGCAATGAATGGTTTTAATCCATTTGGCAATATGAGCACTTCTCATAGTACTTGGCTAGTCAAATTAATGCCCTATAATTTGCTACCTTGGAAGTGCATGAATGATCCATACTTTATGATGACTCTACTTATACCAGGGTCAAGATTAACAAGAAATGAAATAGACGTATATCATTAGCCATTGCTTGCAGAGTTGAAAGAGTTCTGGGATTATGGTGTTAGCACATATGATGTGCCCTCAACAAGGGAGTTCAAGATGCATTTTGTAGTGCTATGGACAAGAAATGGTTTTCCAATATATGGAAACTCTAGGTGGAGCACAAAATGTAAAATGACTTGTCCTATCTTTAATAAAGATACTCAGTCTCGATGATTGAAAAATGGTAGAAAATTATGTTTCATGGGATATCATCTATATTTATCCCATGCAGTCTCGATGATTGAAAAATGGTAGAAAATTATGTTTCATGGGATATCATCTATATTTATCCCATGATCATAGATGACATTCAAATAGATTTGGCAAGGTTGAGCGGATGTGTGATACCTCGTAATTTAGTGTATTTTAACTAAATGATTATTTTAATTAATTTAAGTATTGGTTCTCTTATTTTAAAATTTATTGGGTTTCTTGTTGGTTTATTTTATGATTTTTAAGTTGTGAAATCTATTTTAGTGTGCTTTCTTAATATTAAATATTGTTTTGCATTTAAATTTTTCTTTAATTTAAATTAGTTGTTTGTGGGTTTAAAATTATTGTGTCGTTGGATTTAATTATTTCATTTTACTTAGTCTTTGTGTTTAAATTATTTTATTTAAATTTATTTTTTTGAAATTATTTTCGTTGGATCTTTTGTGACCCAAGTTATGAGGATTGGACCTCATTTCTTTCCCTCTATTTTTCTTTTTCCTATTTTCTTTTTCTTTTTCCTCTTTTTCTTCTTTCTTTTCTTCTTTTTCTTCCTTCCTCCCTTGCGCACGAGCCTCTCTCTCCCTCTCCCTGTGCGTTTTCTTCTTCCTCCCTCAGCGCCGCTGTATGCCACCCATTGCCGGCACTGCCCCTCTCCTTCTCTTCCCCTTCGGCCGGCGACCACCCCACTCCAATTTCATCTCCTCTCTTGCCGGCATTTGTCCCCACGCACCACTCTATGCCGCGGCCTTCTTTGTGTTTCCGTGCCGCTGTCGCATCACCACCGGCCACCATCTTTTCACCACATCACCCTCGACCTCCCAGCAACCTAAACCACCCATCCCCAGCTTCAATCTGCCACCGATGAAGCTCCAGCATCTACTTTTCCGATTTGAGCATTTTGGCCTCCAAAAACCTCCCACGCCACCACCCACGGCCAACTATTGCCACCATTAGTTTCACCAACACCTCTAAGCCATTTCCTAATAATCTCAAGTCTTCATTTGTCCTTATTCAAAATCTAGCATTTTGAGACCCACGGCCATAGTGCATTTTGCACTGTTACATTGCTGTGCCTTCACTTCTAGCACCTCCGTGATCATTCGAAAATTATACTATAGCGTTGTAAGTATTTTTTCAAATAACTTTGGGATTTAAATGTATTTTTGCGCTAACTCATATTTACTGTGTACTGGTTCGTTGTGCCGAACTAAGTCCGAGGAGTAAGGGGGTCGGTTGGATTGGATGATGTAGTTGTTTGTGTGATTGGTTTATGCGGTGAGATTTGTTGGCTATTTCGAGTTTAAATATTGATGTTTTAAGTTTGACGTTGGTTATGGTGGATATTGATGATTTTAGAAAGTGATGATATATTTTAGGATTATGAGGGTTTTAAGTTTCGAGGAATTAAAATAGGTTATTTTAGAAGCCTAGGCTTAAATATCGAAATACGTGATTGATTGGAAACTTACGAAAATTACATGATTATTTTTATAGGTAACGATTTATAGTCGACTCGACATTTTTGAGAAAAATTTTGAAAATCTAAGAAGTCCAGGTAAATGGAATTCCTATGCTAAACTTTACATAAAAATAAATAAAAAGAGCTGAGGTTGATTTTTGGAGAAATATGCATGTTTTGTCATGAAAAGAAATTTGAAAAGACCTCAGTTATTTGTTCTGCATGACTCATGAAATTCTGTATAAGAATAAAGTATTTTTTGTCATAACTGATGTCAACATGAGCAAAGTTTTGACATTCTGTTTCTAAACTATGCAAATGAGAGCGAATATGAAAAATTGTGCATAAATTATATTTTGTGATTTGATTCGGTTCTGTTCTAAAAATTTTCTATACTCTGATGTGATATGATGTGATTTCTGAAACCTCTGGCAAGACATTCTGTTTCTGTTATGTTCTGACCTTACCACGGGTGTAAAACTGTGGTCTCTGTTTGGGTTGGTACCAACTTTTCTGTTTCTGGTGCACCCACTTTGGAAACAAAGTGGTTTTCTGCGTGGTCTTTCTTATGTGCACACTTGGAGCTCCGAGAATGATAAGAGGAAGATTCACATTCTGTTTTTACTCGATTGGCCGCCAGGGTTTGCACAACCCTACCATGGGGGTTAGACATGAAATTCTGTTATGATATGATGTTTCAGTTATGCTGTGCCAATGAAATTTCAAATAAGAAAATTTTTGAACTTTCGCTCTGATATTTTTGATAGCATGTTCTGACTCTGCATTATGAAAATAAAGTGTTTTGTTCTGCATTCTGAACTCTGTAAATGCTCATGTTTGCATACTAGTATATGTTCTCTACTTACTGAGTTGTTGATAACTCACCCATTTATCTTCACAATATCTTATGATGATTTTGGATTTTTCAGCTGAGGATCAAGACTATGAAGCATTGGGTGAGATGACTTAAGAATAGTGGATTAAGAATAGAAAGTTTTCGATGAGTATTGGTGATTTTTGTTAATTATATTGTTGAAATGTGAATTTAAGTGACATGTAGAGAAGTTGATATTTTTGGGGTTACTGTATTGAGGATTTGATATATGAGTTTGTGTAGTTAATTAAATTTGAAGTGTTTACGTTTGATTTAGAGCTTCTGGAAGTATATTATCAGTGTTGGAGTTGATTATCAGGTAACATGAGTTAACTCTCCGGACCCTTGAGGACGGAGCGTTACAGGATGTCATCACTACCAGAGTTGTCTGGGCTAGATATTATCACACAGTTGATGGATGTTTCAGAAAACAAATTTTGCAAGAATGTAAGAGCTTGAAAGAGAAAACGACAAGCAGTGGAGTTGAATTGGACAAAAAAAAGCATATTCTTTGAGTTGCCATACTGGTCTACCTTGACACTTCACCATAATCTAGATGTTATGCACATTGAGAAAAATATTTGTAAGGATATACTAGGCACTCTGATGTCAATATAAGAGAAGATAAAAGATACAGCTAACTCTCATAAAGATTTAAAGGAGTTGGGGATAAGGAGGGAGTTGCATTTGCAAGACAATAGGTCGTCAGCTTATATGTCCCTTGGTTGGTATACACTGTCAAATTATGAAAGAAAAAAATTATGTGAGTGGTTCATGACAATCAAATTCCCTGATGGCTGTGCGGTTGTGCTTCGAACATGTCAAGATGTGTAAGAACCCATGATTGTAAGATAACTTGTTTTAAAAGTCACGAGCGTCATGTATTTTTGCAGCGTTTGTTGCCAGTTAGGGTGTGTGGAAAACTTATTCTTGATGTTCGTGCAGCTCTGACAGAATTAGGGAAATTTTTCAGAGACATTTGCAATAGAATATTAAAAGTTGATGCATTAGTAAGGATGTAAGTTGACATTGTAGTGATATTATGCAAATTGGAGAGTTTGTATCCACCGTTATTCTTTGATGTAATGGTTCACTTGATTGTGCACCTGATTCATGAGGCTTTAGTTGTTGGCTCAATGCAATATAGATGGATGTATCCTATTAAACAATTTCTGGGAGAATTTAAGCAATTCGTGGGGAATAAGGCTCATTCGGAAGGTTTGATTGTAGAGTCATCATGCATTGATAATGAATGACATACATTTTGTTCTATGTATTTTCTTGGGGTTGATACCAAATTCATATGACCGGACCAAAATTATGAAGATGGACATTTGAGAGTTAATTCATCATTCTCCGTATTTTCTTAAACCGTAAGTTCCATAGGCACACAAGAGGGCTATGACTTATGTGGACAAGAGTTTGATAGAGTCCAATGGTATGTATTGAATAACTGCATAGAGATTGACAAGTACTTGATGTTGGTGTTCTATGCGTATAAAAATAACTTAAAAGTCCCGGAATATAATATAACTAATATGAATTAATTGTTAACTTCAACATGTGTAGTAAACATATTCAATTACTTCGAATGGATGGTGTAACTAACGTAGAAAAGAAGCACGAAGAAAAGTTCACCTCGTGGTTTGAACATATATTACTAAACAATATTTTACTATCTACGAATTTCATACCATTAAAATATATTTTTTCCTATTTAACACTAATATAACTTAAATAAAATTTAGTAATGTAGGTTGTATCGAGATATGCTGATAATTTAGAAGAAATCTCAAGTGAACGTATGCTTTGGCATGTGGTCCGTCCAGGCTAGCCTTCAATACTCAGCATGTTTGGTGCGTAGATCTAGATTTCGCACGACTGACAAAGAATAATATAGAAAAACTCAAAATTGTGGAGTTGTAGTCGAAGGAAGCCATGAGGAGGAGAACATTGACCTCTACGGAGTTGTCGAATATATGGTTTGGTTGTTTAAATGTAATTGGTGGGATGTCTCAAATCTTATGTTCAGAGTGAGTAATGATGAATATTTTCTGAGTGTTAATACATATCGCATATGCTATGAGGAGGATCGACTCGTTCTCGCTTGCTAAGCAAATCAAATTTTTTATTTAGATGATCTAAAATACGGAAACCCATGGCGAGTAGTACAAAAGTTTACACAAAAAAATGTATATGATTGCATTCCAGAGGCAGATGGACAAAATGAAGAATTTGCTGGTCCAACAAATGAAGAAGCATATTAAGAAAACGAATTAGACATCAGTTTATTTGTTAATCTCAGCCAATATAACATAGTTTCATTGCGTAGAGAAGATGTTGAACCAGAATTAATTGAGGGCGACTTGTCAGAAGAACATGAGTCAATTGAAGTTTCTAGTGAGGATGAGGGCGACTGGTCGAGCAAAACTAATAGTGAATGATAATTGTTTATGTATAAGTATAGTTGTTGTAAAAATAAGAGTATTTTTGCGAATAATAATTTATTACAATTTAAAACATATATGCCTCCCAAACGCAAAGTAACTTTTTTGCCATCTTCATTCATTACTGATTCCCCAATTGGTTCACTTGTTACTGATGGTGGGCCAACATCACCAAACCCATAATAATGTATGTTATTTGTGAAACTGGAAGAGTTTATGTAATGATTTCAATAATAGTGTTTTAAAAATAAAATACTAAACTATATTATATACTTTAAATACTATATAGCTATTGTAAGCTATCGTTGAGGTCGAGGTGTTACTAGATGTGTCTGCATAAAGAAAGTGCAGAATGCCAGAAAAATTAAAGTTGATATTCCTAATGATCACATTGGTGGCTCTGGAAATCCGGCAACTTGGCTTGCCTACTTTGTTGGAACCCTTACCCAGACATATGCAACCATAGGTACATCCTCCTGGGCTAAGGTTCCCCAAGATGTGAAAAGACCACATCAAAACTTGATGCCTAGTGAGAAATTTACTTAGAAAATAATTTTAATAAAATATTACTTAATTTATAATTAGTTTATTCTTGAACTAATCGTTTTGTACTATTTCAATGATGAGTTTGAACTTAATTTTGGCCGGCGAGATGATTGAGTAATGGTTGATGAGATGATGAGTAATGCATTCTGGAAGTACAAAAGGTAGATGCCATGCACACTATCAAAAGTTTAATAGTGCAACAGAGGCGCGTCAAAATCCATTCCAAAACATGCCACGAAACGAATGAGAGAAACTTTGTGATATGTTTGAAGATTCAGCATATGTGGTAATTTCGCTGCTATCTTTCTTTATTCTATATGTTAGATTCATTAAACATATATAGTAATAACGTTTTTTTTTTTCTTGTAGCAATAGAGTATTGTCAACAAAGCAAATAGAACAAATTTAACGATATACCATCATGCGGGTTTTAGGTCTTTTCATCGATTATAAAAAAATTGGTAACGTTATACTACTCTTCGTTATATATTAACATATCAAAATTGATTGAAGCTATAATATATATTTTCCTTTTGTAGGAACAAGATAGTCCTACAGAGTATAATCAAACCCAATTGAGTATAATCACATACAAATCGTGATAAAGTTTAAACCAGTCCCAGAACAGAAGCAAATTATGTAAGTTTAATTTTTACTTGTATTGCATAATAATATTTATGTTATTTATACTATCTCTAATGATTGTTTTTTTTTTGTAGGAGAAGATGGTTTCACTTCGAGAAATTGTTGCTGCTGTATCTAATGAATCTTCTGTTAACAATGTAGAGATGGTTTCTCAGGTTCTTGGACCCCGTTCTCAATATTTGAGAGACTTGTGAAGCCTTCCTCAACATCATCCTTTTCTCAAGCCATATTGAACAACAACTCTTGGGAGTTGGAGTTAGAAGATGAAAGGCTCCAGATCGAATAGTTGAGATCCAAGCAACGAGAGTTAGAAGCTTAATTATTACATCAGGCAGTGGATATGGAGGCGCGATTGGAACAAAACATACAAATGAAGATGAAGATTCAGTCTCAAAAAATATTCGAATAGATGCAGGTAATGATGTCAGCCTAGAACTTTATGCCACCACCAACTTAGAACTTATTTTCTTACTTTGTCTTTTGATTTATTTTGCCGTAATGCAACATTTAAACAATTGTGATTTTTTAATTATAATACTTAAATGTAGTCTTCTTATTTTAAATTTGTGGTTTAGTGTATCATGATTACCGTTCGAACGTAATATATTCAATTCGGATAGGCAATTACTATTTATTACCGTTCAAACACATTTTTGCCACTGTTCAAATGAGAAACCCAAAACCGTTCGAATGAAACTGAAATTCATTACTTCGGTTCGAATAAATTAATAGTAGGTTTGAACATTCTGCATTTTTTATCATTCGAACACATACTATTATGTTCGAACAAATTCGTTGTCATTCGAATGAGAAATGAACCATTTGAACAAAGATTGTCTAACATATTTTTTAATTCAAACATTTCTCAAGCGGCTTCAACTGGATTATTTATGTTTGAACACTAATCGAGTTGCTCGAACACTTTCTTTATTTGAACATGATCAAATAAATTCATGTTGTTCGAATTAAATTTTCATGATGTCCGAACAGAAACCCAATTGTTTGAACATGATTTTTTCCTGTTCGAACAGGGTATTGGGAATAAATCATTTCATCCCCAAAAAAATTCCATTCAAATAGATCGGCCACATTTCGTCCCTAAAAGTATTTTAAAAAAAAAATCGTCTCCAAAAACAGAATTTTGTCTCTAAAAGTTTTTTGGACGAAATTGTTCGTACCAAAAAATCCATTCTCTTGTAGTGTGAGATTTTTATAATCTCACCTTTAGTCCAACTATGGTGCCCATCATCAGAAATGTAGATTTTGCAGACCAGTTTAGTGAGGAAGAGTTCGAGCAGGACAACTAGCCACGCGGGAATGAGTGAAGAGGGTGCCTAGGTTATTAATTATGGATTATTTCTTCATTTATTTTCTTGTTTTATTTACCCTGAGGGGAATAATAATTATCTACATTTCTCTAAATTTAGTCATTTATTTTCTTGCTTAATAGCATTGACATTGGATTCTCTAAATTTCTAGTTAAAAATTAGCTAGAAATGCCATCTTAGCTAGTTTAAGTAGCTAGCATACTTCCTATATATCACACATTGAATTATGTCTAAATTTGCTAAACCATTAACGTTAATTTTTAAATAATGATAGTTTTTATTTACGGATATTATAATTGTGAGATTTCACTATTCTATATCTAACCAAAGTGAATAAAACAAGGATGATTTTTACGTGCTGCAAACACAAAAGAACATGTTCTCAAGTTTATTTTAGTTGACTTTTGAAGTTCTTACGACGATATCAAGCTCCTTGTTCTGCAAACCCAAAGTACATTAGAATTTTCTAGGAGTATTTCGTTAAGATGGTCAACTTGCAAAGATTGCGTATATAATAAAAAGATTTTCATTAAACAAATTTCTAGAAATATTAATTTTTTATTGTCATACATATTATTTTTGAAGAATTTCATTTGGGAGTACTTATTCTTTTATATGGTCTATCTGAAATTCTTGGATGCATTGCATCAGGGCATTGATCATTAGAGCCTAACTATAAGTGGTAGCAAATAAGAAAAGAAAATCATAAAATTATAGTTACGGGTATAATCAATCCGGTTCGGTTTGGTTTTGGACAAATTTTGGAACCAAACCAGTATACACTGGTTTGAAAATTTAAGAACCGATGCGGACCAATTCATCAACGAAATTGAAACTTTTAGTTCTTTCTATTTTTGTCCAGTCCGGTTCAGTTTTTCAGTTAACTATTTACACGTGTAGTACTATATAAGTTTAATATTATAATTTTTTCAATACTAAACTTAATTGTTAGAATTTAGTACTTATTATTAACAATTACTAATTCATTAATGTTAAATTATATTAGTATAGTATAAGTAGTGTCTAACTTATTAGTGAGATTAATAAACTTTAAGACTAAAATAGTATAATTAGTATCTAATTATATTAGTATAAGTACTGTTTAACTTACATAAAATGTTATATTAATTTTATGTTATAAGATTAATAGACTTGAATAATAAGACTAGAATTTTATGTTATATTAATTAGTAATTTAGCATATAATATATACAATATAATATAAAAAATTATATATATACAGGTCTGGTTTGGTTTAAACCAGTTTTCAAAATATGAAACCGATACCGCACCGGTTTAGGACCATTTACAAACCGGACTGAGGTCCTTTCCGTTCCTGTTCAACCGGTTTTTCAATTCTTTTACACCCTCAATTATAGTGATTAAAGAATACAAGAATAAAATACTCATTTACATAAGTTACTGCATCCAACAAATTTGTTGGATACTATAGAAGAAGTTAAGAACTTGGTTAGTTTAGCTAGAGTATTTACATAATCCAATGTGGGAGTGTTTTTGTAGTATTTAGTTATAAATGTTCTTGCTAGATATTATCTATGATCCAATGCTATGCTCTAAGGTCATTATGGACATGTAATGATACAATGGTATTTTTTTTTAATGTATTTGTGACTTGTGGAGACGTTACTATAATTGTATTTTGATGTTTAAAATTTTTCTCTACTACTAAGTTTTTAGACCAATGACTTATCCACTGTTAATAGTTCATATCATTAGTAACATGCTACGTACATGCATATTACAATCATGAACGTATGGGTGTGTAACTTGATATTACATATTCCAATGTCTCGACAACTCGTCAAATTACAAGCGGGAAGTCTAGGACGTCACAATGATGAAATGAAAATGATGATAAAATAATGAAATGAAAGAATCAAAGGAAATCGTGAAAAGAATGAATAAAAGGAAAGCATGGAGGTAATGAAAGGAAAATAATGAAAACTTTAATGTTTGAATATGCATAATGAATGGGCAGATTTTAATGCTGAAATGGTTGTACTATTAGTGCACCATGTATGCCTTCTTGGCTAAAGCAATTCTGACAAAACCCCAAGGTAGGAGGCCACGAGTCTTGCCTTGACAAGCACCTTGCCGTGCCCAGACAACACAAGTGGAGCTCTGTTGGCATTGTAATATCCAGGACCAGCACCAAGCCACTTTCTAAAATTTTTGGATTTATATGTATAAAAAGCCAATTGATTTGTCATATATTTTTTTCAAGAGACAAGTTGGAATATTGCAGAGTTTGGTTCGAGGTCCAAAAATTAGGAAATAGCTCATTTATTTTTTTCTTTTATTCACTACCAGTCTTGGACCCAAACTTCTTTTTTAAGTGGGACCCTAAGGTCCACGCCCGTTTTTATTAAATGAGAAACCCAACGGGAGTTTGTTTTTAGAGACTCTCCACCTTTACACGTCTCCCTCATCCCTCTAGGGTTTGTTTTTGTCTTTCGTTGGCAGATATATTTAATCCTTCGTGCATGAAGAAAACCCAAGAAAAGTGTTGCCGTCTCCTTCCCCATCTTTCACATGCGCTGAAGTCGCCACCCTCCAAAACCTCCTTGTAGTCGCAATCGCTGCCGCTGCCACCCATTACCTACTAACACAACCACACTCATCTTTGCACCCCCATTTGCCGTCCAACACCCTCACGGAAGCCTAAACGTGTGCATCATTGCTGCCTAGCTCTGGGACCCATAGCGCCATCCCTGCACCACCACCACGATAGCCACTACTCAGTCGTCGCAGCCACCTTTCCAACGAACCTGGTTTGCACCTCCGTAAGCCACCGTGACCCTTTCAACCTTCCGCTTCTACACTTTGATGTACAGACCGAGGGAAAGCCACGTCCAGCATGTGCACTGTAACACTCCCGCTTAGCATTGCCCAAGCCCCTTCCATAAACCGTAGCCACCCACTCTCACGGCAAAGCCATCACAAGCTGCTAGCCCTGTCCGTTGACCATACCCCTCAGCTGTTCAACACAGGAACATAGCCTCACCAACACTGAAGGACCTTTGTTTTTGCTTCCTGAAACAGAGTAGTCTTGGCTCAACCAACCCACTGCCTTTAAGCCACTACCCATGCAGGTTGCCTCAATCGCTTAGGACGACACTTTTGCCGCTCCCAGCCACTTTGTCGTTGCTTCATCGTTGCACACACGGTGAGCCCCTTTCACGGTGCTCCCCTTTCTTTCAGAACCTTTTTCTCCGTTATCTCTCAGTGCGACGCCCCGGGACCCTCTTGATCTCTCGGTAACATATCTCTCCCTCATGCTGTGACCCTCTTGATCTCTCTCTCTCTCTCTCTCTCTCTCTCTCTCTCTCTCTCTCTCGCTCATCTCTTGATCTCTCTCAGTGCACCTTCTTTGGGACAGCCATCGTCCACTGCATCCGCCCAACTCTGTCGCAACTCCCCTCGGTGAGTCTCTGTCACAGGTCTCTCTTCCGCTAGTGAACAATCAAAAACTAAAGTCGCTTTTGGCATTTTACGTAAAGCTTGAACTATGGGAGAATACTTGTTTTATTTTATGATATTACCTTTTTGCCCATGAGTTATAAGCCAACGCATAATTCTATTTTCCTGGACGTGGATGGTACCATGAGCCTCAACGGTTTTTAGAAAATTTGTAATTATATTCTTTTAAACTGGGTCTAGTTTTGCTTTATATTGGTACAATAATTGTATTTTTATAGGTAATTTAGGAAGAGACTATATTTTTGGGTTGTAAGAGTTGTAGATTGTTTCTTTTAAGAAAAATTAGATTATGTAGTATTTCAGGTTTAAGCATTGATATACGTGTTTGATTGGAAATTTATGGGAGTACGTAACTATTTTATAGGTGACGATTGATTTTTGTTCAATATTGCTGTGGAGAAATTCCGTTAAGCTAAAAAGTCCAGGTAAATGGTGTTCCTATACTAGACTTTGCATAAAAATAAAATGGGCTGAGGTTGATTTTTGAAAAGTGTGCATGTTTTGAAAAGAAATTTAAACTACCTCAGTTGTTTGTTATGCATTACTCATAAGATTCTGTTTAAGAATAAAATATTTTTCTGGCATGACTAGTGTAGACATGAACTATTTTGACATTTTGTTTTTGAACTGTGCAAAAGAGAGTGAATATGAAATTGTGCATAAATTATGTTTTTGTAATCTGATTTTGTCTGTTCTGAAAATGTTCTGTACTCTGATATGATATGATGTGATTTCTGAAAATATCTAGCATAACATTCTGTTTCTATTTTTGTTTCGTTCTGACCTTACCACGGGTGTAAAACTGTGGCCTCTGTTCGGGTTGGTATCAACTTTTCTATTTCCGGTGCACCTACTTTGGAAACAAAGTGGCTTTCTGTGTGATCTTTCCTGTGTGCACACTTGGGGCTCCGAGAATAATAAGGGGAAGATTCACATTCTGTTTCTACTCGGTTGGCCGCCGGGATTTGCACAACCCTACCACAGAGGTTAAACATGGTCTCTGTTCTGATATGATAAGATAAGATGTGATGTTTCAGTTTATGCTATGCCAAAGAGATTTTGAATATGAATATTTTCGAACTTTCGTTCAGATATTTTTTATAACATGTTCTGATTCTGAATTCTGAAAATAAAAAGTATTTTGTTATGCATTCTGAACTTTGTAAATACTCATGTTTGCACACTAACACTAGTATATGTTTTCTATTTACTAAGTTGTTGATAACTTACCCCTTATCTCCAAATATTTTTAAGATAATTTTGATGGTTTTGCTTGAGAACAAGAGTAGGAAGTTTTAGTAAGGTGTGATGATCGTAGAGGAATAAGTGCCCAAGTGTACAAGCACTTATTTGAGAGTCATAGTTAGTAAATTGATTATTTTCAGATATTTTGATGTGTGGGGTTAAGATTTTTTTGAGTCTTTATGGAGTTTTTAATTTATGTTATTGAGAATTTCTTTGCAGTCTCTTTGAAGGAACATGAATATTTTGGTTGAGCAAATGAATTAATATTTTATGGAGTCTTCTAAATTTTATAGTTATGATATTGGAGATGATTTTAGGTAATATGAGCAAACTCTTCAGACCTCCAGGAATGGGGCGTTACAGGCATGGCTTGATTGCCCACAGACCGAGCCCATGGAGAATGCTAGGCCAAAACCACGACCACGGCCAAGTAGGTAGCGCACGGTCGATGTGTGCAAGTTGTGCGCATGCGCGCACGAGTGAGGTTGTCACACCCTATTCAGCGTGTGGCCAGACTATGCGCATGCCTAGTGCGCACGCATGGGCTACACGCACATACAATGCGCATGCATGGCCTGGGCGCCAGTGTAGTGCCTGCAAGCACATCCTATTTGGAATTGACGACGCAGCTGCCTAGCAGGCTCACACAGGCTGGCATGCCGCTTAACGCCCAAAGCCCACCACGGTCTAACCTAGCGACACACCAACAGCGCCCAGCCCACACAATCTAGGCCACACATGTAGGAACCAACGACCAGCCAGGGCCAACCCAGCAGGCCAACATGAAGACCCACGCACACCAGCAAGCAGCCCATGCCTTGGGCTCATCCAGGCCATCCATGGCTCACCAGCGGCATGAGGCCTCAACCAAGAGGCGTGGACCCAGCAACCATTATCTACTTTGTAATTATTGTTATTTGAATGCTAGTATAAGTAAGGCACTAGGCCATTGCATCTTTTATCTTTTGAACATTTGGACAATTTGGCTTTTAACCATTTGAAGGCACATATGTGCTCTGTCTCTTAGGCTCCATTGGGTGCAATTCGTGAATCCCAGAGGAGAAGGCTATCCCTGTGCAATTCGTGAATCAGGGTAACCTATTGTTATCTTTGTTTCCCTTATGTTAATGCAATTTCAAGGTATTTCAGCATTGTGGCTTGTTGTTTATTGCATTGTATTTTCCTTTGCTTGCTGATCATTTCGCACTATTCTAGTGGCGCAACACATAAGGCAACCACAAGTGGCCATTGAAGGGCACTCGGCCTGCACCAGGCCACCGTAGTCGAATTTGGAGCAAAGACAGGGACAAGCTCGACAGTTATTGCCAACTGCCCAAGCCACACGCCCAGCCTTAGACACCTGTCCAACCATCCACTCAGCCAACCCACATAACTGCCCACAAGCACGTGTGCTTCATAACTTGGGGTACATGTGCTTCACCCAACCACCTTAACCCACTCAATTGCTTTAAACCGCTCAACCGCTCTACACATGCATGTAGGCATGCACGCCCACAAGCATTTCGCCCATCAACACCCTTTGAACACTCATTCGAGTTAACCCAACACCATCCATAGCCATCACAGTCAAGCAAGTGGCAGATCACTTCAGTCATCATGGCACAAGGTGGGGCGTGACAGCTTTGTTTCTAGGGTCTTGACCGAGGACCCTATAATCAAATTGGTGCTTTCATTGAGAGTAGCCAAGTTGCTTGAAGGTTTAAGAGAGGTTCTTATTTCTCTAAAGAGGTAGGCATCCTATCACTCATCTTTTGTGAGTTTGGTTGCGGGATCCACGGAGGATTCCGATGTTGTTGCATCCCTTTTTGTTGTTATTGAAATTGTGAAGTTTGGGGGTTGAGGAAGAGGTTAGAGTAGATAGGTTTGGAGCAGTTGCCACACAAGAACATGGACAACCCAAGGTCGGACTCACAGGTCGAGGTTGGGGTCAATCACCCTCGAAGGTGAAGGACCCAAGGTTGGAACTACGAGCCTCCAACAACAGCCCACTGTTACCATCCGAAACTGACAGTTTGCAAGCCTAAGCCGACCGTGTGGGGCAATTCGCAAGCTACACAACCATGATACACAGAAGTTAGACAGTTACAAGAGTGAGTAAACATGCAAGTGAATCAGTCTGTAGAAGAAACTTCGGGCACTTCTAATAGGGCCCGACTGGAAGTTATAGAGGATCACACCAACAAGATTACTTCAATTCTTGAAGGTGTCACCAACAACATAGCCGAACTACGCATGGCCATGGAGAGTTCTAATAATGATAACGAATGGGCCATGGATGCTATAAGGAGAGAGGCAAACACAACATTGGAGCGGATAGAGAGGAGACTAGCCGAGAACTGCCCTGGGACATCACATCAAGGGGATGATGCATTTGTTGATGGACTGGAAACTAGTGTGACCGAATCTATGCATGTAGTCCCACAACATGATTGGAGGCATGGTGGTCATGTAGAGAACCGCCAAGGGTATGCAGAGAGGTGGATCCCGAATGAAGCTTTCGAGGAAAAGGCCCCAATGGTTGGCTTTCATCACGAGCACGAGCAAGGCTTTGAGGAGCCCTACCAATGTGAACAGCCAAGGGCATGGAAAAGACAACTAGACCGTGGTTATCATGGGCCACATTATGAAAGAGAGAACTATGAAGACCGAAGGGGAAACCGAACTCAGGATTGGGGACCCAAATAGCCTAAGGTCGACTTTCTCAAGTATAGTGGCGGTGATCCCTATGAGTGGTTGGACAAGGTCCACCACTTATTTCGTACATATGATATCCCATGCCATGAGAGGGTGTCAATAGCCTGCTTTTACCTTGAAGGCAGGGTTGGAAAATGGTGGTGTTGGATAAGGGACCAATATGATAAGGATCACATGAGGCTGGGGTGGACAGCCTTTGAGAAAGAGCTCCTTAGTTAGTTCGGACCATCACTGGTTGTCAATCACCACGGGCAACTAGCCAAGCTAAGGCAAGAGGGCAAGGTCCATCATTAAATAGATGAGTTTAGGCAGCTTCAGATTATGGTTAGGGGCTGGTCCGAAGAAGCTTTGATCGGCACTTTCATTGATGGTTTGAAACCTTGGCTTGCCAAGGAAATCAAACTTAGATAGCCCACAAGGCTTCAAGAAGTGATGAAGATGGCTGAAATTTTTTAGGAAAGTCGTGCTCGTGAGCAACGCCTAACCAAAGACATGGGGAGCAAGTCTTTCAATATTGTGCAAACTAAAGTCTTTTGGAAGGGAAGGGACACAACAACCACCACCTCTAAACCGAAACTTGAGATCAAGAAGTTGTCTAGTGAAGAGGTGCAGGAGTGCATCAAGAAGGGCCTGTGTTTTAAATGTGGAGATAAATGGGGCCCTGCTGACAAGTGCAAGGCAGCTCAGGCCTTGTTTATGTTTGAAGATAGCCGAGTGATGATGACTCGGAAGGTAGCAAGGAAGCGTCTGGCCAAGAGGAAGAAACCAAGGAAGTCGAATCTGGTGATACACCAGAGGAGGGTGAGCTATCATTGAATGCCATGGCTGGCATTTCTAAACCCACGTCCATGAGGTTGATGGCATGGGTGGGGGCAAGTATGAAGTGACATTGCTGGTGGGTAGTGGCTCCACCCACAACTTCATTAATTCTAACATTGTTAGCAAGGTTGGTCTTAAGTCAAGCCCTATTCCACCATTTGAAGTGAAGGTTGCAAGTGGAGACAAGCTCCAGTGTAAGGCCCTCATTTGAGAAGTTAAGATGAATGTACATGGAGTCCGAATTGTGGCAGACTTGCATGTGCTGCCCTTGGTTGGCCTTGACCTAGTCTTGGGGAATGCTTGGCTCAAGAGCCTTGGCAAGGTCATCCATGATTATCATAACATGACAATGGAGTTTAAGCTTGGCTCCAAGAAGTGGCTTTGGACAACCATTGCTAGTAAGGAAATAAAGTCTTATAAGGCTTTAATGTTTGAGAAGTTATGCAAAGGCGGGCACATTGCTTCACCATAGTAGTGGCCAAATAGGATGTATTGAGGCAAGTCGAGAACAAGGGTCAGGAGAGCACTCACGAGGAATTAGAGTTGTTGCCCGAGGAAGTTAGGTCAGTTTTAGAAGTCCACAGGGGGGTACTTGATGTGCCCACCACACTCCCACCTCCTAGGGAGTTTGATCATCACATTTGGCTAGTGGATGAAGCAAAGCCGATCAATGTGCCACCCTATAGATATGCCCACTTTCAGAAGGGAGAAATTGAAAGACAGGTGGATGAGATGCTGGAGAGTGGCCTTATCTGCCCTAGCACTAGTCTTTTCTCTTCATCGGTGCTGTTGGTGAGGAAGAAAGATGGCACATGGAGGTTCTGTACCGACTATAGGGCCTCTACTGTCAAAGATAGATTCCCAATTCCCACAGTTGATGACATGTTGGATGAGCTGCATGGGGCCACAATGTTTTCCAAGTTGGATTTGAGGGTCGGCTACCACCAGATTCAGATGAATGAGGAGGACATCCATAAGACAGCTTTTAGGACTCACTCAGGTCATTATGAATACTTGGTGATGCCTTTTGGCTTGTGCAATGCACCTTAACTTTTCAAGCTGCAATGAATAGCATTTTCAAGCCACTACTTTGGAAGTTTGTGCTTGTCTTCTTTGATGACATCTTGGTTTATTCCAAGACCATTGAAGAACATAAGCAACACTTGGAGAAGGTGTTAACAATTCTGGAGCAGCATAATTTCTTCATTAAGGTCACCAAGTGCGCCTTTATGGAGAAGGAGTTGGAGTACTTAGGCCACTTCATTTCAAGAGATGGTGATAAAGTTGAGCAAAGGAAGATAGAGGCAATGGTAGATTGGCCTCTACCTAAGGACATCTCACAGACTTGAGGGGATTCTTGGGGCTTATGAGTTATTACAGACTGTTTGTTAAAGGCTATGGTCTCATAGCCAAGCCACTCACAACAATGCTCAAGAAGGACAGTTTTGAGTGGACAACCGAGGGTAGGGAAGCCTTTGAAGAATTGAAGCGAACCATGACCAAGACACCTGTGTTGGCGCTGCCCAAGTTTGAGAGGCCGTTTGAAGTTTACACAGATGCAAGCAGTGAGGGCATCGGGGCTGTGTTGGTGCAAGACCGAAGGCCTTTAGACTTCATCTCCAAGGCACTCGAGCCTGTGAAGAAGGCATGGAGTACCTATGCCCGGGAGTTGTTGGCAGTTGTGCATGCTGTCAAGGTGTGGCAGCCATACCTCTTGGGGCGTAAATTCACCATCATCACAGACCAGCAAGCCTTAAGGCATCTACTCTAGCAGAAAATAGTCACCCCTGAGCAACAGAAGCTCCTCGTCAAGTTGTTAGGCTTTGAATATGACATAGTCTATCAACCAGGCAAGGAAAACAAGGTGGCTGATGCCTTAAGCCGAAGGGAAGGCAGCCAACTACTTGAGGCAGTCGGGTATGACGAGGAGTCACCAAGCTTGGCATTGAGCAGGGCTAAATGGAGAGTATAGGACAAGATCAAAGAGGCTACCCGATTGGATGCAAGGTCACTTGAGATTGTTGAGCTCTTGGATGCCCAAGGGCAAGGGGTTGTGGGCTTCCAAGTAAGAGATGGTCTCATCTTTTATAAGAATTATATATATGTGTCGAATGTCTCCAATCTCATAAAATAGATTCTTGATCACTTTCATAACAGCAAAGAAGGTGGCCACTTGGGATGGTTGAGAACTTATATCCTCCTGAAGCATTTCTTTTATTGGGAGGGGATCAAGAGTGATGTTGAGGGACTTGTGGCCGAGTGTGACATCTATCAAAAGGCCAAGTATGACTCAAGGCTAGCAGCAGGACTTCTCCAACCGTTGCCAATTCAAAACAGAATTTGGGAGGACTTGGCAATGGACTTTATAGAAGGCCTACCCATTAGTGGAGGACATGAAGTGATTTTGCTAGTAGTAGACCGGTTAAGCAAGTATTCCCACTTCATCCCTCTACATCACCCTTACACATCCAAGTTAGTAGCCAAAGCCTTTGTTAATAACATTGTCAAGCTGCATGGGTTTCCAAGGACAATAGTGTCAGATCGGGACAGGGTCTTTATGAGTTCATTTTGGAAGCAGCTTTTTGAGTTGCAGGGCAGCAAACTCAAAACGAGTTCCTCCTATCACTCACAAACGAATGGCCAATCCGAAGTGGTCAATAGGAGATTGGAACAAAATTTAAGATGTTTTTGTTTTGAGGAGCAAAGGAGATGGGCAGATATCTCCCATAGGCTAAATTCTGGTATAACACCACTTACGACTACTCCATTGACAAAAGCCCTTTTGAAGTGGTATATGGCAGGCCACCACTACTCTTGGTCAGCTATGAGAAGGGCTCAACTAGGAACAATGAAGTGGAGCAAGAGTTGATCAATAGGGATGAAGTACTTGCCAAAGTTAAACGAGAGCTCAAGAAAGCTCAAAGTCAAATGAAGAAGTACCATGATAAAGGAAGGCGTGTCGTGACCTTCCAAGTGGGCGACTATGTTTACTTGAAACGTAGGCAGTTTGGGCAAAAATCCATGAGGAAGACCACAAGTGCAAAGCTAAACCAGAAGTTCTATGGGCCATACAGAGTGTTGGAGAAACTCGGCAGTGTGGCATACAAGCATCAGCTTCCACCAAATTCACAGTTGCATCCGATTTTCCATGTTTCCCTACTCAAGAAGAAGGTGGGTGATCCGAGTCTCAAGGGGGAGGAGTTACCCATAATAGATCAAGAAGGAAGGATCCTCATGAAGCCCAAAGATGTACTCGAGGTACAGGCTGCATCGAAGGGGTAGAGGTAGATCCAGGGTGTGGCAAGCATTGATCCTATGGGAAGGAACATCAAGGGACGAGGCAACTTGGGAAGACTAAGATGAGCTTGAGAAGAACTACCCCCACTTGATCCTTGAGGGCAAGAATGTGTTAAAAGGGAGGAGGAATGACAAAATCCCAAGGTAGGAGGCCACGGGCCTTGCCTTGACAAGCACCTTTCCATGCCCAGAAAACACATGGGGAGCTCTGTTGGCATGGCTTGACTGCCCACAGACCGAGCCCTTGGAGAATGCTAGGCCACGGCCATGGCCAAGCAGGTAGCACATGGTCAGCGCGCACAACTTGTGTGCGTGTGAGTGAGGATGTCACGCCCTGCTCAACGCGCGGCCAGACTACGCGCATGCCTAGTGCGTGCGTGCATGGGCTACGCGCACATACAGTGCGCATGCATGGCCTAGGAGCCAGCACAGTGCAGGCAAGCACATCCTATTTGGAATTGATGGTGCGGCTGCCCATCAGGCTCATGCAAGCTGGCATGCCGCTCAACGCCGTAGCCTTGGCTAGGGCCATGCTATTGAACGCCCAAGTCCCATTAACCTTGGCCATGTAGACCAATGATTGGGGCCCTCTAGCGCAACAGCCTGCCATGCTCAAGCCCACCACGGTCCAACCCAGCGACACACTAACAGTGCCCAGCCCACACAACCTAGGCCACACATGCAAGAACTAAGGACCAGCCATGGCCAACCCAGCAGGCCAACATGAAGACCCACGCACACCAGCAAGCAGCCCATGCCGTGGGCTCATCCAGGCCATCCATGGCTCACCAACGGCAAGAGGCCTCAACCAAGAGGCGTGGACCCAACAACCATTATCTACTTTGTAATTCTTGTTATTTGAATGCTAGTATACTAGGCCATTGCATCTTTTATCTTTTGAACATTTGGACAATTTGGCTTGTAAACTTTTGAAGGCACATATGTGCTTTGTCACTTAGGCTCCATTGGGTGCAATTCGTGAATCCCAGAGGAGAAGGCTATCCCTGTGCCTTATGTTAATGCATGTTAATGCAATTTCGAGGTATTTCAGCATTGCAGCTTGTTGTTTATTGCATTGCATTTTCCTTTGCTTGCTGATCATTTCACACTACTCGAGTGGGGCAACACATAAGGCAGCCACAAGTGGCCATTGAAAGGCACTCAGCCTGCACCAGGCCACCATAGTCGAATTTGGAGCAAGGACAAGGACAAGCTCAATAGTTATTGCCAACTGCCCAAGCCACACACCCAACCTTAGACACTTGTCCAGCTAAAACTGCCTCCCTAACTTGTAGGGATTAACCGCAACGCCACAAACTGTCCAACCATCCACTCAGCCAACCCACATAACTGCCCACAGCCATGTGTGCTTGACAACTGCTTTAAACCGCTCTGCACATGCATGCAGGCATGCACGCCCACAAGCATTTCGCCCAGCAACACCCTTTGAACACTCATTCGAGTTAACCCAACACCATCCATAGTCATCACAGTCAAACAAGTGGCAGATCACTTCAGTCATCATGGCACAAGGAGGGGCGCGACAACTTGGTGTCTAGGGTCTTGACCGAGGACCCTATCAATTTCCAATCTGTGGCTGTGGGTGAAGTTCGGGTTACATGGACTATAAACCCTAACATACAAGGCATAACACTATGTACCAACCAATGAGAAGTGATAATGGTTAATTGTATGTTGTAGTGTCATTTGGCTCTTTTCAAAGAAACATACAAGGTGAAGGAAAAATTTATGAAAAAAGAAAAGTGCTTTTATAAGAAAAGAAATGTCACATTGTAATGATTTTTAAAGACAAAACATGTTTTATTTAGGATATGTATAAGAATGAAGCATGTTTGATTGAAAACTCATGTTAGTACATGATTACAACATGAAGTGATGCTTAGTGAGTATTTAACTCATTTTGTTTTTAATATATGTCTCTCTCAGGAACAAAATGAACAAAAACGTTCAGACGAACACAGCCCAAGAAAAAGCGATAGAAGCCTAGGCATGTTATTATGTAAATTATAAATTCATGGTTTATAATTTTATTTCAATGATTACTGTTGCAAACTATATTTTAATTTTCAAATAATGTTTGATTTTAAGAACAAGATCTTCTATCCTAGGGATCTTTTACCATGGGGAATGAAGTAATGTATATCATTATTTCATATCTAATATACAATATGCAATAATACCTACAGTTATAATCTTTATTAATATATATATATATATATATATATATATATATATATGAGCGAGCTTATGAGCCGAGTCAAATTTTATACAAGTTGTATCATTATATAATTAATTCTAATTTCATGTTCATGAACAAGCTCTCTTATGAAATGAATCGAGCTCAAGTCTGGTTTAACCGTGTCAAAATCGAGTTGCCTATTCAGATTACACCCCTGATTGTAACTTATAACTATTACCTAATAAAATTAAACAATTTATCTGGTGATTCTATAACATAACAACAATAATAATGATTTGTTGGCATACATGGAGTATACTCACTAATCAAGAAATAAGGGGAGTATACTTAACTAGATCATCATCATGATTTATTATTATAAAATTTGAAACTTGAGCAGGAAACTCCCCATTACTTATAACATTGACTTTTAATCCCACAAAGATTGTAAACTCTAATGTAGCAACCAAGCTACTCTAATATATTCAATGGTGAGATCTTATCAGGTTAATATCTCAACAAATTGACTAATCGTATCTTATCAGGGAATTCGATCATTGGTTCTCTTAGTGAGAAATCAAGGTGTTGTCAGTTAATTTAAAAGATCTTGGCTGACTAATTGTATTTAAACATTGTGGAAACACTATTCTTAAAGATGCAGTTCATAATTTATAGCAAAAGATCAAATATAATGGGTGTGGGATACTGGTTGACAGTTTCCCAAGAGAAGTTCTTTCATCCTTCTTTGCTTTAAACATAAGAGAAAATTCTGATAGTTTTTTGCTTGGGGGCATGTGGTGTAGGGTTTTACTCAGATGCAAAAGTTTCTTCAGGTCGTTGAGAAGAAAATCTTAAGTGTTTCCAAGAGTTATAGATCTAAGATTTTGGAGAACAATCTTGAAGGTTGATCCGAAAATCTGGTAAAGCATGCTTTAAGGGATGATTCTTGGATTCTGTAGTTCTAGTTTAAGTGAAATTGTGAAAATATATAAAAACAAAATAAAATATATAAAGATTGTGATGCTGCAAAAACAAGAACATCAGCAAAGAACCTGAGTAAATCAAGACATGCCTTGTGAAACATATCATATCTAGTCATACATCAACATGATATTAAGCTGAAGATCCTATGCATGTTTTATAATATATAGAGCAGAAAAATTGGTATTTTGAGAGTAAAGAGAAGGAAATCCCCCCTAAACTAAACCTTATAGCTAGATCACAATCATGAAACTTGCAATGACAGAACCTTGAAAAGAAAAAAAAAAGGGTAATAGCACACTACATATATACACAGAAATCGATGAAAATATAGATGCAATAATGGAAGCATGATTGTATAATTCATCAACCAATATTGATCACCATCTCAAACACCTATCTTGAGAATCTCAGCCAAGGTCAGGAACTGTGAAATGCTCATCATCGTCATCTGGGAATCCGATTCTAGGCTTCTTGTAGGTCAAGCAGGATTTATTGGGTCTGCATGAGAAGAAGTTGCTTGATTGTGACATTGGAAGCTGAGGAACTTCTGCTGCTGCTAAAGCCTCCTGAGGACTTTGCTCATTAAAAAGGCCCATCTCTGCTAACCAATCAAACTCTCCCAACTCAAGTGCCTCTTTCTGCACAATATAACAGGTGAAAATCCAATAGAAAGGGTGGTTAGAATGGCAAAACCAAATTATTTGAATTTCTAAAAATTGGGCATATGCCTTCCTCAAAATGACCAAATGTGGAGAATGGAAACCAAATCTTGAAAGAAACATTTTAAGGACTCGTCAACTTATATGACCCATTTTTATGTAGACATCTCCATTATGCTTTTACCTAGATGCCTCTTTGAATCAGAGTGCCTTTAGTAGTGTCCTAAGCATTTTTAACGATAAAAGTACAAGTTTTTCATCACTAAAGCTAAAAAGCAAAATATATACTTCCTTATCCAAAATCTCATCATTCCTCCAAGGTCTCAAATTCACTGGAGTTTATGAAACCAAAAGCACTATTGAGAACCCCAATTAAAATTTGTTTCTCGATTGTCTAATACCTATTTTCTTATGCTGATTTCACATATGGTTGGTGACTTAAGAACCATGCTTTTGAACTATGTGAACACAAATATAGAATAATTACTAGAGTTATTATATTCTCAAGCCGGTATATGGAGCACATCATCCACATCACTTATATGGTAAGATTTGATTTGTACGATTCAAATTTTAAAAGTTTTCTTCTAAGTGAAATTGTGTTATGTAAACCCTTTACTAGGTATGTTACCCACAGTGGCTTATAAATAGAATTTTTCTAATTTCTATGATAAGATATTGGATCCTCTTTCTGTTAGTAGACAAAGTCAAATGTCCTTAGCTTCTTTTGGCAATGGGATCCCTGAGTTTTCAACTATTATCATCATCAATGAAGATAAGCATATCCAAAACCACCAAATGAGTAAAGATCCGTGGACTTCAAATACATCTCCAGTACCTTCTCAGATGATTCGAGATCAGAAAAATGCAACAAGTCATCAACACCCCAAGGAGATGTGAGGCTAGAAGCTTGCTGTGTGGGTGTTTTCATGGAGATCTGTTGCTTGTTCTGATTAGGAGGCTCCAAGCAACTCTTATCAGCATCCTTGTTACAACTGGCATTCAAAGCCACACGAATTCCAGTAGCGAGAAACCGCTGATGGTTTGCTGAAAGGCTACCAGCTGAATGAGTTGGTTCATCACAGTCCTGGCAAAAGAGGGCTCTGTCTTCGACACAGAAAATGAAAGCTGCCTTATCCTGTTTTATCAAAAGAAATGAGAGAGAGAGAGAGAGAGGAATTTGGCAATAACTTCGAAAAACACAAACTCATTCACAACATAAACAACATTGTGATAACCAAGTGAAGGTACTGCAAATTACAAATTTGTGGTTGATTGGAGAGGCCAATTCCAAGTGTTACTTTTTGCCTTTCATTTTCCTCTGATCAGGAAGTTATAAAAGGATACACAAATCATCAAGAGTAAATAACCATGTCAAATTATGCTTGGTCCATATGGTTTGCAAACAAAAAGGAGAATTACAATCAATAAATATGCAAACTGAAGAAAAGTAAAATTACAGAGTTCTCTCCAAAATTAAGTTTGTTGTATCGTATCAGCACCTTTCCCTGTTCTCTAATGCAACATTGAAGTTTTTTCCCATTTTCTTCTCCATGCCATGAAGCATCAATGGTATTGGTACAGTTCCAACCATGAGGCACATAGCCTAATTCCGTTTAAATAGGGAATTCTTGTATAATTTGATGCCGAAACACATCTATCAAATCAAAATTGATACTGTTTTCATACCAAGCAGCAAAATTAGATAGCTTGGTAAAATTTGAACTCTACCTTAACTGCCATCCCAGCCTGCCTCAAAGAATTTTCAGATTTTGGGGTTTCACATATACCAGGAATTTAAAACAAACAAAACACATATTCTGGAAATTGAATATACCAACAAATCCACACTATAGAAGGTATGGAAGATACAGACGGAAAAAGAAAATGAAGATTTAGGAGTTGAATTGCCTGGCAGATGTCACATCTAGGGAGCTTGTTGGAGAGGCATTGGAGGAGAAGCCTCTGGTGCTTGCTTGCGAGCTTATTTGCTGCATGAACTTCAATGTCGCATTTCGCGCACAGGGCTGCCTCGTCTGCGCAACAAATCACGGTTGCCGGGGCTTTCTCACACGCATCACACTGAATTTTCATTTTTCTTTCTCAGAAATTTTGGTAAATATAAATATCCAACCCCTTATATGTCTTCTACTTTGGTGAGTGAGAGAGAGGGAGAGAGAGGGATTTCCTTGAAAACTCAAGTGCTACCCAGATAGAGAAGCGTTACTACGGATCCCACCAACAGTGCCTAACAATCCCACAAAATTTCGTAGAAAATGTAAGCCAAAGAGACAGTTTCACAGTAATCTAAAGGCTCTTTTCCTTTTCCTGGGAAAACAAGTCAAAACCCTTTCAGAGAAAGCTGGAGCTTAAACAACAGTGAGGACACGGTGAAAGTCTGTCCGAGACATGGGACAGAAAGACAGACACAGAAAATCTGAGAAGGTAGAAGAAGGGAAAAAAAAAAAAAAAAGTAGTTGGAGTGTGTGTTGCAATATGAAGATGGACGTACTTAAGAGGCTGCAGAGAACTGAAGTGAGTGGTGAAGAACCCAACAACGTGAGGCTGTGAAGATAAGAATTCGGATCTTTCAGTATCAAAACCATGAAAGCTAGTGGGAAAACAGCCCCCACCTTGTAGGGTCACGGGTCACCTACCTCCCATGTCTGTGGCTTGGAGCCATTGGAATGCTGCTACCAACATCAAGTTGGCCACAAATACTTTCAGATATTTTTCCAAGATCTTAACTACAGCGTGTGATATTATACGTTTTCTTCATTTTGTTGACGTAGTCGGCTCAATCTCCGTCGTCCAATCCAAGAGGTTTCTTTTACTGAAGAAACTCAAAGGAATTGACGGTGCCCGCACATAAGGATTCAGACGATCTAATGGAATCTAGTTTTCTTGATCCTAAAATCAATAAATTGCAAACTGACAAATGCCCATGTCTAGTTATAGATACTTTGCATTCGGAATTGGGTTTCTCATGTTACGCTAATGCTTTCCTTTTGGGATTCCATCATAATCGTATGGAATGGTGGAAAAAAATTTCTTCTTAAAATTTTCTTTTCATTTTATCTTATATCATTTTTAAATATCACTCAAATATAAATATTTTCAAACTAATCATTATAAATTTTTCAAACTTTTAAACAAAAAATAAAAAACAATTCAATTTTTTCAAATCATAAAATAAAAATAATATTAAAAACTATATTCTAATAATATTTTAATTTTATAATATTTTTTATTCAACTTTTTCCCTCTCATTTCCCAAACAAAACCTCTTTGCACCTGATCTGGCTGTTTTGAAGGGATTACCAGCCTCCAATAATAATCTGCCATATAAGTGATTCCACACAATTCACATGAGGATCATCACAGTCGAACGCCACAGTCCCCTTGCCAAAACTAGATCTCATCTCCAGCCCGTCGAATGCCAATGTTGTCAGCCATGGAAATATAGTGGAGGGTGTAAAGGAGGTGAAGAAAGAGTGGGCCGAAGCGTATTGTCGGACCCAAGAGCATATAAAGGCGATCGAAGAGTACGGGAAATCTAGGGAGGAGAGAAATTCGAATTCGCTTCCGAGATTAAACAGGCTTGTGCAAGATGGCTCAGCTTTGCTCTCATCCCTCCAGTTCAAGCTTGATCTTCTTATGCCACAGTTGCCCATCGATGATGAAGTCCAACAATCCGCTACCGCTTTGCTCAAGTCTTGGAATAACCAATCCCACAAGTACCTAATTCTCTCTCTCACGACAATTGCTTGTAATGGACCAATAAAACAATAAAACAAAGTCTAATTTAGTACATTTTTCGGTGCATGTTGCAGCAGAGAGGTAGATACAGGACCACCTTCCCCTCCTCAAACTCTAATGGACCACCAAAGTAGCACACTCTACCCTCCAGTTGGCGGCTACCCTTGTCTTACATTTCTCTTGTCACCTTTCACTCGCTTTCAGCATGCACAGTTTGGTTCTATATATGACTACTTCTTTTCCTCGACTAACAGATTTCCACAGTCCAAATCCCCATACGTACCACCTATCACAAAGGCTATCCCTCTAATCCCAAAAGAAAGGGTCTCTAAATTAAATTTTTTGTGTTTTGGGTGGCTGCAGGGGCGTTTGCATGTATTATGCCCAAGTTTATGCAGCATTTTTAGAGACAGTGATAAAAGTGGGATGCTGCTTTTCTAGATATAAAACATTTTAGATTTGTGCTGGCATCATGTCGACTGGAGATGAGAGGGGCTGCAAGTTTGTGAAGGCGATGAGGGGTCTGTGAAGGAGATGACTCAGAGTCTGCAACATGCTCTAGAAGGGGCTGCAAGGCTATCTTCTCCAATGCAATCACATTCTTGCTCCAATGGGCTACCTACGTGGCTCTCACTTATTGGTGGGTTGTTTTTTAGTAGAGAACAGACGGGCCGGTTATAAGATTATCTCTTTCTCAAAACCCCATAAGACATTAACTCAAACCATCTCACTATTATTCACAAACTATCTTACTATTATTCATAAAATTTTCATCTCATCTCACTTATCACGTATTACTTTAGTGTCTAGGGCTACGTGTGAATTGTCCTTTTACTATTTGCAAGGTTCATTTATGTATTTTTCATTTACTATTTACTAAGTTAGTGGACCAGTTATTAGTTATGGGTCAGGTGGTTGAAGTACGTGGGTAAGGCCTTGGGCCATGTCAAACATGCATAAATTGGGTTGTTATTTTTGTATCTATTTATATCTTGCAATTATTTGAAATGAAGCCAAGAATTTGCATTCTAGAATTTACCAAGTCTTGGAAGCCTTGGCACCTCGAATTGCCAACAATATTTACAGACTTTATTTTTAAATTACAACACTCATAACAATGGTATCAGAGCTAGGTTCCTGTGCATGGAAGATACTCTCCACGCTCAGCTAACGGAAGTTGTATCATCTTTGAAAGGGAAGACTGTGAACCTGCAAGAGGAGCAAGAAAGGCAGAAAAATATGTTATATGCAGTGTTACAACAAATCAACAATTTAGCATCCAGTTACAAGCAACTACCAGTGGTAGTTGGAAACCTACAATCTGGATAAGGGTCTTCAAATCTTCACTCTAAGGTTAGTAACAATCCCATGTTTAAAGGTAGTGGGGGTATACAAGCTAGAACACATAGGTTGGACTTTCCTAAGTTTGATGGGACAAAACCTATGGAGTGGGTTCTAAAGCCCAACAATTTTTTACCTACTATCATACACCTAATGATCAAAGGTTACAAGTAGCCTTTTTTCATATGGAGGGCAGGTCCCTCTCTTGATACTGCTGGCTGATGGACTCTAGCCTAGTACACACGTGGGATGAGTTTGCAGTAGTTAAGAAGGTTCGTTTTGGACCTTTTGCTTATGAGGATCCAGTGGGAGCCTCTACTAAATTAAGGTAAACAACTATTGTGGAGGAGTATCAATCCCAGTTTGAAGCTTTGTCTAATAAAATTAGTGGGTTGACAGAAAATTTTTGCATCAGTACCTTCCTAAGTGGACTTTGGGATGATCTTAGAATTATTGTTACTATGTTTAAACCCACTACATTGTCTACAACATTTGGATTAGCAAGATTACAAGAGGAAGAGGTGACTCGGAGGAATCAAGGATTTTTGACCAAAAACACTACTACCCAGAACCCCACTCTTAGGTTACCAGACCTAAATCCCATACTAAGACTTCCAGCACCCCCCAATCGACTAGACAAGAAACTCAAATACCAATCATTTGCCCTACACCATACCCAAAAAGCCTACCATACATATTAGGAGAATTTCTCCTACCCAACTGAAAGAAATGGGAGAGAGAGGACTATGTTACTACTGGGATGAGAAATTTCTCTTTGGCCATAGGTACAATTGATCCAGAATTTTTCTGCTATAAGGGATGAGAAGTGAAGTGGAGGAGCAAGAACTCGAGGGGACCTTGGTAGTTATACAGGTAGGAGAGTTGACAATAGAAGGTAAGGAGTTGGGAGAACTGCTGAGCATCTCATTACATGCCATAGCAAGGTCTTTATCCCCCAAAACCATGAGATTGCACGGAGAAATAAATCATCAAAAGGTGTTGATTTTAATTGATATAGGTAGTACTCACATCTTTATTGATCCTTATGTAGCAAAGAAGGCAAAACTGCCAGTGGGAGAGAGCCACTTGACAGGCAAAGTAGCAGATGACGCTAGCCTCCCTTGCCTTTGTTTCTATAGGGCAGTCCCTATCACATTACAAAAATTTCATTTTAAAGCTAATCTTTATATGTTAACTCTGGGCAATTGTGAGGTTGTATTAAGGGTGGATTGACAATGGAGTTTGGGGTCCATTTTGTAGAATTGTTCTGATTTAACTATGCAGTTTTCCTTTGGTGCCAATAAAGTCAAGTTACAGGGCTTACAATTACCCACCAAGAATATAGAAGAAGAGGATCATATTGAACATCTCAAAAGGAGTTCAACCAAGGGATTATGACTTCAGGTTTTGGAGGAGGTTCCCTCCAAGCCCCGGGTCACTATCACTCCTTGTTGTGCAACAAGTATTAGACAAGTTTCAAGGGGCTTTTGCTAAACATACAAAGCTCCCTCCTTCACGAAGTTATGATCACAAAATATAGCTACAAGAAGGATCTAAACCCACCTGTGTGAGGTCCTACAGGTACCCTTATTACCAAAAAGAGGAAATAAAAAGATTTGTGGCAGAAATGTTACAAAGTGGCATTATATGAAGTAGTCAAAGTTCTTATTCCTCTCTTGTGTTGCTAGTAAGGAAGGCGGATGGCATCTGGCGTATGTGTATGGATTACCAAACCCTCAATAAGGACACGGTTAAAGATAAGTACTCTATTCCTAACATTGATGAGTTACTAGATTAATTACATGGAGCGATAATTTTTTCTAAACTTGATTTGCGTTTGGGGTACCATCAGATTAGGATGAATTCTGATGATATACCTAAAACTGCTTTTTGGACCCATGAAGGTCACTATAAGCTTTTGGTAATACCTTTTGGTCTTACCAATGCTCCATCAACCTTTCCAGGGTTAATGAATGAAGTCTTTAGGCCCTACTTAAGGAAGTTTGTATTGGTTTTCTTTGATGATATCTTAGGCCCCGTTTGGAACTTAGATTGAACTAAGTTGATTTAAGTTCAGTTTAATTTTAAACTAAGTCTAACATCCAAACATCCAACTCTCAAATCACTAAACTCATCTAATTCAAAACCTCTTTACACGTGAGACCCACAACTTTTTTCAACTTAACATTTCTTTATACGCGAGACCCACAATGTTTTCAACTTTTCATAAATACATCTAAATTCATCCTAACATCAAAACATATCTAACCTCATCTTAGGTGGTCTTCATAAAACTCACTCCACCATCTCAACTCACTACTATTAAAAAAGAACTCAACTCATCTCAACATCCAAACGGGGCCTTAATCTACAACAAGTCTCCACAGGAGCATTTACAGCACCTCACTATTGTCTTAGAAACCTTACAAGCTCACAAATGTTTTGCAAAAGAATCCAAGTATATTTTTGGCAGCAAAGAAATGGAGTATCTAGGGCATTTAATCTCTCAGGAAGGGGTAAAAGCATATCCCCAGAAAATTGCAGCAATACAGCATTGGCCTATTCCCAGAAATCTCAAGCCCTAAGAGGTTTCTTCGGCCTTACTGGATATTACCGGTTCAAGGTTATGGAGCTATCGCAGCACCCCTCACACAACTCCTCAAGAAGAACTCTTTTATTTGGATAGAAAAAAGCAGCTTTTAAGAATCTCAAGAAGGCAATGATGCAACCTCCTGTTCTACTACTACCAGATTTTTCCAAGGCCTTTATTATGGAATGTGATGCATCGAGAGAAGGCCTAGGAGCTGTGCTAATGCAAGAAGGAGGACCCACTGCTTATCCTAGTCAATCCCTAAAAGGTAAAAATTTGAATTTATGTACTTATGAGAAAGAGTTGCTTGCTTTGGTTATGATAGTTAAACAATGGTGGTATTATTTATTGGGATAGTCTTTCAAGGTTCGCACTAATTAGCAAGCCTTGAAATACTTGTTAGAACAAACATTGGGAACTCCTGTGTAACGCCCGTCTTTGTGGTGGGACTTTTTACAAAATATTTTTATAAAGGATGACGGGAATTACCGTCTGTTTTAAAACCTTTTACTTGCATACCCAGGGTGCAAGACTCCATGTTTATAAATTAAAATTTGCTTTGACAATAAAAGAGGTTTATAGCGGAAAACATAAATCTTGAAATAAAAGGCCTCTTGTACATTTAAAACTCATGCCTAGACTTCCATGCTCTTCTCCATGGGCCGTATCCATCCTAATCATGCAATTCCTGTGGGGGGAGGGACATGCATAAAAACTAAAATGAGTCGAAGACTCGTAAGCATTACTTCATACAGTTAAAATATAACAACATAGGTTTTCATTCATGCATTCATCATTCATACATACTCTTACGTGCATGCATACGTGTCATACGTGCGTTCGTTTGAAAACGTCACTGGACGGGGTTTTTCTCTTTTAAACATGGGCTTCCTTTTCATAAAACGTTTCTCCCATCAGTGCCTTCATTTCTTCAAGAGTTCGTGCATGTTTACATGCATACGTGCGTTCTTTTGAAAACGTCACTGGACGGAGATTTTCTTTCAAAAGGCTTTTCTTTCTTTAAAATGTGTCCCCCGTCAGTGCCTTCATTTCTTAAAAGTTCGTGCATTTGTGCGTTCGTACATGCATGCATACATCCATTCATTCTTATCACTTTCATAGGTCAGTCCACACTGTTACGCCCCGTCGGTTGGGGTTAGCGGTCTTCCTTTGGACCCGGACTCCGCCCGTGGCCACGGGTTGGGAATCCCTTTCATAGGGGGCAGCACTGGGTGCACTTCCAGTACTACTTACCCGGCATTGCAATCAGCCCATTCATTGGTACCCTTTTCATTCATTCATGTGGCCGTTACGTATCTTCATACATTTCATGCTTTCATGTATTTCTTTACTTTTCATTCATTCTTTCATGTCAACTCTATAGAGTAGGAGCTTTCATTCAATTCAGTCTTTCATTTAACAGTCTTTTCATGAGAAAACATTTCTTTTCATGAGAAAGCATCGTTTGGGGCGTGAGCCCGAAAATCGTCTTTTCCTTTTTCAGTTCATTTCAGTTCTATCCTTTTTTTAACAGTCCATTCGTGGAAAACTTCATTTAAGAACATACATGGGCTTAAACGTCAGCTTTCGTGGCATCCATAAGCGTCACCTTAAACATCGTCTTTCATGGTGTCCATGAGCATCACCTTGTGGGGCACATGAAAGTGCCGGTTCGTAGGATCCATAAAAGCATCCGCTTTCATGTATTTCATGCATTTTCATCAGTTCATGGATTTTCTTAGAAAATACATACAATAGATACAGCGTATAGTTATTCATTCACATGCGTACAATTAATATTTTCGTTGCGTAAATAGGGGCTGCCAAGGAGGGGCCGTACATACTTATACCTTTGAACAATTAGCATTTTCTTTCTTAAAGCGTCTTTCGTTTCGTTTCGTGAGCATCTTAAAGGAAAAGCGTTTCTTGTTTCTTGGAAAACCCTAGAAGAGTATGAACGTAACACTTACCTGGACTCCATGCTATTTGCATGTCATGCAATCCATTCATGTGCTTGTCAGATGGCAATCTACATGCATACACATAACCTTAACGTCATTCTCTATATAATGCATAATCAACTTAAACTAGAAATAGAACAATGTTATACTTGGAACACTCTCCTTCTATCCCGTGCACTTACGTGCCCTTTACTATGCAAAACCCTTCGGGGACCACTTACGGTCACCACATCTTCCAACTCAGAGTCTTGTCTCGAGTGCTCATCCACTAAAGCGAACCCATGATTCACCTTAGGATTAAGACACTAAGACATTCGTCTTATTCTTCTTGCAACCACATTCCGACGCATGATTCCAACCAATAGAATCACGCATCCCAATCCTAGATAATACGCCCGTCACTATCTTCATGCACCTTAGCCCATACTAATCCTCATTCTCATCCATACAGACCACACGGCTCTAAGCCAACTCTGAGGCTTAAGCACCGTGCAACTGTACTGGTGATAGATTACCCATTACACATGGTGAATCCGTTTGGCACATGTGTCTAACCAGATTACACATGTACCTTACCCCTTTATCACCTAAGATCAACATATGACACGTTGATCACCTACTTGTATAATAAGCACCATACTCCGATATCAACCTTCTCTTAACCCTGCTAGCATGACTCTTCACGCTACCCGTCCCTTTTGACAGTTCATCCCAACACTTAACACGACAAGACTCCATTCACAACTACGCCTTATGTCACGTCATATAGCTCGAGATTGCTCCAAAGCTAATCTGTGACCTTGTCGCGTTACCCAACATTCTGCTACGTCAAATCCTAACTCATCACGAGTACAGTTCCTCACGTACTCTCGTCACATCGTGACATCTCGTCACGTTCCCGTTACGCCATTCCTACACTCATTTCATCCATCATAAGTATGACTGCCAATAACCACGTCACCTCGTGACGTTGCCCAGTCATGCTTCCGCTGCGTACTCACACTTGTCCCGCTACTTCACTCATCACAAACACGACTGTCAATAGTTATGTTACTTCGTGACATTCCTCAATCATGCTTCCGTTGCGCACTCTTATACTTGTTCTGCTACTTCACGCATACTCTTAGCCATTAGTCCATCACGGTGACACTTGCCACCTTAGACTACAAGCTACGCCATAACTATTTCGGAACACTGTTCCACAGTTCCCGACACTACTCATCACGTTCCACGCCCATCAGTCATACAACCATCTTTATCTCTGTGACACGCCACATGGAGTGTCGCAACCTCGTGGAGTACACTCCACGTATACCCCATTCACATACGCCACATCACCACTATGGCATACCCGTCATATGGTGTATTACTATACCACATGGAGTACACTCCACGTGTACTCCCTTCACAAACCCCACACTACATCACCATTATGGTATACCCGCCATATGGTGCATCACTCCACCATATGGAGTACACTACTCCATTCACATACACCATGCCACATCACCATTATGGCATACCCGACGTATGGTACATCACTCTACCACATGGAGTACACTCCACGTGTACTTCCTTTACACATACAACGCCACATCACCATTATGGCATATCCGCCATATGGTGTATCACTCCACCACATGGAGTACACTCCAAATGTACTCCCTTCATGCACATCACGCCACACAGAGTACACTTAGCATGTACTCTTCCTGTTCCACAATATGCCAGGAGGGTATATTTTACATATACTCTCCTTATCTCTCACTACGCTACACACAGAGTACACTTAGCATGTACTCTTTCCATTCCTCATACACCACGCCACCATTACAATACAATCCACAACACAACACAACACAACACACATCCCAATTATGCCCAACACTTCACTGTACACTACACGGCACAACACATCTCCCTCCAACATAGATATGCCCAACACTTCATCACATAGCACCACATCACAATACTACAACTCCACAAATACCAATAACACAGTCCACAACCTAGTCAACTAATCAATATCTAGCATAATTAACGAGGGATAGAGGGTTATACCATCGACGGGATAACCCGTGCGTTGTTCATTGATCGTCATAGTCGATGATATCGAAAGTGTAGTACGTGGTGGCTAACCCACGTACGTTAACTGTTTAGGCGTTTGGATAGCTATGTGTGGTCTTGGAAGGGGTCGTGAAGGCCTTGTGATGGTGGCAAGGAGCGTAACATGGTGGATCTAACAGTGTATAGTGGCAGTCAGCCCCGCACAATGGCTGTCCATCACGTGTAGTGACTACCCACCACCCAAAGTGGTGGTTTTGGACCTAAGGTTGGGCTGAGGGGTTGCTGGTGGAGCTCCTGGTGGCACTGGGGTGGCGCCACGGTGGCTCACGGCGGAGGAGAGAGGAATGGCCGTGTAAGGGAGAGGGAGAAGCTGTGAGAGAGTGAGATAGAGTGTGCGTGCATGGGTGGCAGATCGAGGCCGTGGATGACTGGGATGGCTTGGTGGTGGCTTGATGAGGCTGAAGGTGGCGGTCAATCACCGTGGGTGGCGATGCATGGCGGTGGAGGGTGTAAAACCCATGCGTGAAGGAGGGAGAGAGCTTGTGCGGTGGAGGGAGGCTATGGGCCTCGAGTCAGGTGGAGGAGGAAGGAGAAGGGAAGGGGAAGCGCATGGAGGCGCTTGGTGGCCGTGGGTGCCGCGTACGGTGGCGCTAGAAGCAGCACACGGTGAAGCCGTGCATGGGTCTCTACGTGTGTGCTACGGGGAAGGTGGCTGCAAGGTGGAGGCCAAGCTCACTGGAGGGTGATGGCCAATGGGAGGAGAAGTTACCATGTAGGTGGCGGCGCATGGCGGCGCAGTGAGCACAAGCCCATTCAGGCAGTGCATGGCTAGCGGAGAGAGAGAGAGGGAGCATGAGAGAGAGAGGCTGGGCTAGGGAGGCTCGCCGGAGTGAGGTGCAGCTGGTGGTGCTGGTGGTGAGAGCTGCCGACGCACAGCGGCGTCGGGCTGAGGGGTGGAGCATACTACGTAGAGATGGACTGCGTATAGCGTACGCTTGGGAGAGGGAGGAGAGAGAGAGAAAGCTACGGGAAATGAGGGAGAAAGAGAGGGGGTCTGGGTATTTAACCCAGTCCCTTTGTTTGGGGATCCACGTAACGATCTACGGTGGATCTTAAACACTAATTTAAAATGCATAGATATTAACTTAATTAAAAGCACTTAGAGGAATTAAGGTAGAATATTATTTTAAACTAACTTTAGTTTATAAAATAATATTATTTCATCATTAATAAAATGAAGTCTCACTTAACATATTTAAGAGAATAAAACCATTTGATTAATAAAAGTTTTCAATATAATTTAAATCTCATAATATCTAAAATAATTGAAATTATTGTAATAATAATATTAAAATGATTTCTGACAATTATAATATTTTTGGAGCTCTTCAAAAATATTATAAGTGTTGCATTTAAGATCAAATCTTAATTCAATAACACTGGAAATACTCCTTATAAATATTTTCAACATATTTAAAACACTGGGCGTGCCCTAGAAGTCACACGATATCTTTCGAGACATGCCATCATGGTTCGACATGCATGACGAGTCTCGCAGTCGTTAGATAGAAGGGGCAGACAATCACAAAATCTCTGCCCTCGGGATTTACCTACGTCATAAAGAGGGAACGTACGTCAGAAAGAGAGAAGCCTACGTAAGAAGGAAGGAGCAGGGTATTGCAATCTTCCCACCTTAAATAAATTTTGTCCTCGAAATTTGCTTAAGGTTCTAAGGATTTGCTTAGTACTCTAGGAATTTGCTTAGTGTTCTAAGAATTTTGCGCAGTATTTTAAGGAATTTGCTCATCTTTATTAGGGATCTATTCATACGTGCCCTCGCGTTGTCTTCACGCATCTCCGCACACATTCAGCATCTTAGTCACGTCTTGTCGTTCCTCCATCGACATGCTTAAAGTCAGTCTGATGCACTTAGGTCCATCCATCATGTAGCGCTCGTACCTTCCATTCTGACATTCTTGGCAGCGAGGCTTGAAGTCGCCCTCTCATTTTACGTTTCGGTCTTAGCTTAGTTCGTGGTCATTCATGCGGTTCTTAACTATTACCATCTTTCTAACGTTTCTAGTTCGTTCCTTAATTAGCATGCAGCTATTGCTGCATGTCCTAACGTTCCATCATTCATTCCTTATCCTTTAACTATGCTCAGTCTCTGATACGTCTTACATTCTATACACTTAGCATGACTACCTCTTTCTAGTTGCCAATCTGACATGCATGCATTCATTAAGTCATACTTTGAAGATATCATATCATAAGAGTAAAAATACTTTCTTGTACTTACTGCAGAACGAGACATGCCTTGGGAAGACGTCAGTCTAGGTTTTTCCTTCACGTACAGTTCTCTTTTCAAAAGTTTTCTTTCCTTGAAAAGTTTTCTTTCATTGGAAAAATTTTTCTCTCTTCAGAAAAAGGATTCTCTCTTTTATTTTTGAAAAGAACACTATAGAGTCTAGCATAACCTGAGCTTTGCTCTGATACCACTATGTAACGCCCATCGTTGTGGTGGAACTTTTTACAAAATATTTTTATAAAGGACAACGGGAATTACCGTCCAATTTAAAACTTTTCACTTGCATACCCAGGTGCAAGACTCCACGTTTATAAATTAAGATGTGCTTTAGAATAAAAGAGATTTACAGCAGAAAAAATTAGTCTGATAATAAAAAGGCCCCTCGTGCATTTAAAACTCATGCCTAGACTTTCGTGCTCTTCCCCATGGGTAGTGTCCGTCCTGATCATGCAGTTCCTGTGGGGGGAAGGGACATGCATAAAAATTAAAATGAGTCGAAGACTCGTAAACATTACTTCATACAGTTAAAATATAACAATATAGGTTTTCATTCATGCATTCATCATTCATACGTACTATTACGTGCATGCATACGTGTCATACGTGCGTTCCTTTGAAAACGTCACTGGACGGGGTTTTTCTCTTTTAAACATGGGCTTTCTTTTCGTAAAATGTTTTTCCCGTCAGTGCCTTCATTTCTTCAAGAGTTCGTGCATGTTTACGTGCATACGTGCATTCTTTTGAAAACGTCACTGGACTGGGTTTTTCTTTCAAAAGACTTTCCTTTTCCTAAAACGTATCCCCCGTCAGTGCCTTCATTTCTTAAAGGTTCATGCATACATCCGTGCGTTCGTACATGCATGCATACATCCATTCATTCTTATCACTTTCATAGGCCAGAACACACTGTTACGCCCCGTGTGTTGGGGTTAGCAGTCTTCCTTTGGACCCGAACTCCGCCCGTGGCCACGGGTTGGGAATCCCTTTCATAGGGGGTAGGACTGGATGCACTTCCAGTACTACCTTCCCGGCATTGCAATCTGCCCATTCGTTGGTACCCTTTTCATTCATTCATGTGGCCGTTACGTATCTTCATACATTTCATGTTTTCATGCCTTTCTTGCTTTTCATTCATTCTTTCATGTCAGCTCGAAAGAGCTGGAGCTTTCACTCAGTTCATTCTTTCATTTAACAGCCCTTTCATGAGAAAACATTTCTTTTCATGAGGAAAGCATCGTTTGGGGCGTGAGCCCGAAAATCATCTTGTCCTTTTTTAGTTCATTTCAGTTCTATCCTTTCTTTAACAGTCCGTTCATGGAAAACTTCATTTAAGAACATACATGGGCTTAAACTTCAGCTTTTGTGGCATCCATAAGCGTCACCTTGAACGTCGTCTCTCATGGAGTCCATGAGCATCACCTCGTGACGCACATGAAAGCGCCGGTTCGTAGGATCCATAAAAGCATTCGCTTTCATGCCTTTCATGCATTTTCATCAGTTTATGGATTTTTTTTGAAAATACATACAATAGATACAGCGTATAGTCATCCATTCACATGCATACAGTTAATACTTTGGGTGCGTAAAAAGGGGCTGCCAAGGAGGGGCCGTACATACTTATACCTTTGAACACTTAGCATTTTCTTTCGTAAAGCGTCTTTCGTTTCTTTTCGTGAGTGTCTTAAAGCATTTCTTGTATCTTGGAAAACTCTAGAAGAGTATGAACGTAACACTTACCTGGACTCCATGCTATTTGCATGTCATGCAGTCCATTCATGTGCTTGTCAGAAAGCAACTTACATGCATACACATAACCTTAACGTCATTCTCTATCTAATGCATAATCAACTTAAACTAGAAATAGAACTACGCTTTACTCAGAACACTCTCCTTCTATCTCGTGCACTTATGTGCCCTTTACTATGCTAAACCCTTCGAGAACCACTTACGGTCACCACATCTTCCAACTCAGAGTCTTGCCTTGAGTGCTCATCCACTAAAGTGAACCCACAATTCACCTTAGGATTAAGACACTAAGACATTCATCTTACTCTTCTTACTAACCACATTCGACGCATGATTCCAACCGATAGAATCACGCACCCCAATCCTAACAATACACCCGTCACTACCTTCATGCACGTTAGCCCACACTAAATCCTCATTCTCATCCATACAAGCCATACGGCTCTAAGCCAACTCTGAGGTTTAAGCACCGTGTAACTGTGCTAAGGACAGGTTACCCATTACATATGGTGAATCCTTCCGGCACATGTGTCTAAACAGATTACGCATGTACCTTACCCATTTATCACCTAAGATCAATATATGACACGTTGATCACTTGCTTGTATAAACAAGCACCATACTCCGATATCAACCTTCACTTAACTCAGCTAGCATGACTTCACGCTATCCTTCCTTTTTGACAGTTCATCCCAACACTTAACACGACAAGCGTCATTCACAACTACGCCTTATGTCACGTCATATAGCTCGAGATTGCTCCAAAGCTACATTGTGACCTTGTTGCGTTACCCAACATTCTGCTACGTCAACTCCTAACTCATCACGAGTACGAGTCCTCACGTACTCCCGTCACATCATGACATCTCGTCACATTCCTGTTGCTCCATTCCTACACTCTAACATTTCACATGTCACAAGCATGACTGCCAATAACCATGTCACTTCGTGACGTTGCCCAGTCATGCTTCCGCTGCGTACTCTTACAATTGTCCTGTTACTTCTCCCATCACAAGCAAGACTGTCAATAGTCATGTCACTTCGTGACATTCCCCAGTCATGCTTCCGCTACACACTCTTACACTTGTTATACTACTTCATGCATACTCCTAGCCATAAGTCCATCACGGTGACACTTGTCACCTCAGACTACCAACTACACCATAACTACTTCGGGACACTGTTTCACAGTTCCCAACACTACCCATCACATTCCACGCCCATCAATCACACAACCATCCTTATCTCTGTGACACGCCACACGGAGTGTTGCTACCTCGCGGAGTACACTCCACGTATACTCCCTTCACATACGCCACATCACCACTATGGCATACCCGCCATATGGTGCATCACTATACCACATTGAGTACACTCCACGTGTACTCCCTTCACATACACCACGCTACATCACCATCATGACATACCCGCCATATGGTGCATCACTCCATCATATGGAGTGCACTCTATGTGTACTCCATTTACCTGCATTACGCCACATCACCATTATGGCATATCTGCCACATGGTGCATCACCCCGCCATACGGAGTACATTCCACATGTACTCCCCTCATATACCATACCCCACACAGAGTACATTCAGTTTGTACTCTTCTCGTTCCACACGCCATATCACCATTATGGCATATCCGCCACATGGTGCATTACTCCACCAAATGGAGTACACTCCACGTGTACTCTCTTTACACGTACCATGCCACATCATCACTATGTCATACCCGCCATATGGTACATCACTCCACCACATGGCGTACACTCCACATGTACTCCCTTTACACGTACCACGCCACATCACCATTATGGCATACCTGCCATATGGTGCATCACTCCACCACATTGAGTACACCCCACGTGTACTCTCTTTATACATACTACGCTACACAAAGTACACTCAGCATGTACTCTTCCCATTCCACAATATGCCAGGAGGGTATATTTTACATATACTCTCCTTATCTCTCACTACGTTACACACAGAGTACACTCTTTCCATTCCACATACACTACGCCACCATTACAATACAATTCACAACACAATACTGCACACTTCCCAATTATGCCCAACACTTACGACACAGCACATCTCCATCCAACACAGATATGCCCAACACTTCACTACACAGAATGCCCAACACTTCATCACACATCATCACATTACAATACCACAACTCTACAAATACCAACAGCAATGTCCACAACCTAGTCAACTAATCAATATTTAGCATAATTAACGAGGGATAGAGGGTTATACCATCGATGGGATAACCCGTATATTGCTCGTTGATCGTCACAGCCGATGATGTCGGAAGTGTCGTACGTGGCGGCTAACCCACGTACGTTAACTGTTTAGAAATTTGGATCGCTAGGTGTGGTCTTGGAAAGGCTTGTGGTGGTCTTGTGATGGTGGCAATGAGCGTAACACGACGGATCTAACCGTGTACAGTGGCGGTTAGCCACGTGCAGTGGTAGTCCATCACGTGCAGTGACTACCCACCACCCAAAGTGGTGGTTTTGGACCTAGGGTTGGGCTGAGGGGTTGCTGGTGGAGCTCCTTGTGGCACTGGGGTGGCGCCACGGTGGCTCACAGCGGAGGAATGGTTGTGTAAAGGAGAGGGAGAAGTCGTGGGAGAGTGAGAAAGTGTGCATGCATGGGTGGTAGATCGGGGCCGTGGATGGCTGGGATGGCTTGGTGGTGGCTTGAGGAGGCTGAAGGTGGCGCTAGAAGCAGTGCACGGTGAAGCCGTGCATGGGTCTCTACGTGTGTGCTACGGGGAAGGTGGCTGCAAGGTGGAGGCCAAGCTCGCTGGAGGGTGCTGGCCGATGGGAGGAGAAGTTACCGTGTAGGTGGTGGCACCGGAGGACGGCGCATGGTGGCGCAATGAGCACAAGCCCATTCGGGCAGTGCACGGCAGCGGAGAGAGAGAGAGAGGCTAGGCTTGGGAGGCTCGCCGGAGTGAGGTGCAGCGGGTGGTGCTGGCGGTGAGAGCTGCCGAAGCACAGCGGCATCGGGCTGAGGCGTGGAGCATACGGCGTGGAGATGGACTTCGTACAGTGTACACTTGGGAGAGGGAGGAGAGAGAGAGAGCGCTACGGGAAATGAGGGAGAAAGAGAGGGGGTCTAGGTATTTAACCCAGTCCCTTCATCTGGGGATCCACGTAACGATCTAACAGTGGATCTCAAACACTGATTTAAAATACATAAATATTAACTTAATTAAAAGCGCTTAGAGGAATTAAGATAGAATATTATTTTAAACTAACTTTAGTTTATAAAATAATATTCCTTTATAATTAATAAAATGATGAAATCTCACTTAACATATTTAAGAGAATAAAACCATTTGATTAATAAAAACTTTCAACATAATTTAAATCTCATAATATCTAAAATAATTTAAATCATTTTAATAATGATATTAAAATGATTTCTGGCAATTATAATATTTTTGGAACTCTTCAAGAATATTATAAGTGTCGTATTTAAGATCAAATCTTAATTCAATAACACTGGAAATACTCCTTATAAATATTTTGAACATATTTAAAACACTGGGCATGCCATAGAAGTCCCACGATATCTTTCGAGACATGCCATCATGGTTCGGCACACATGACGAGTCTCGTAGTCGCTAGATAGAAGGGGCAGACAGTCACAAAATCTCTGCCCACAGGATTTGCCTACATCATAAAGACGGAACGTACGTCAGAAAGAGAGAAGCGTACGTAAGAAGGAAGGAGCAGGGTATTACACCCTGCGTAGCAAAAACAGGTTTCGTTGTTAGGTTATGATTTGACAGTCGAATACAAGAGTGGGAAAACCAACATAGAAGTAGATGCTTTATCCCGGCTACCCTCAGTTGAAAACCTTCCCCGTCCAAACATTAAAGACCACTCTGTGACATCCCAACCTCCGCTTAGGATGTAACAGAGACTTGGAGTGTCGGGACATACAACACATAGTTATATACTCTCGTCCATGACAGTTAATATGCAATGCATCCTAGTATGCAATAGTAGCATGCAATAATCGTGGTGAGATTTAAGGGTGACAAAAAAATATTTGATGCTAGAATAAACTAAACATCTCAATGATTAATAATCCGTAATTAGATACTTCTTCACTTAGGAGATCCACATAAGTTCAACATAACGTGGGAGATAGAATCTCCCTAATATAGATACTACATAATTAGATCAATTCTCTCATCCGCTCTATAGTATATAGAGTCAATGCTATGAATGTCAATATCAAGTCAAGCCTCTTCTCCAAATCAAGCTTATCCTCAACCATGTAAAGCCAGCAGTTCATCCTGCTCATTGTAAGCTGGTCCTGAGACAACTTCTACCATTCTGAGGGGAATGGTAGTGAGACTACCACAGTGAGATTCCTTAAAATCTCAGTAGGTTAAACACCCAACTTGCACATAGATAAGATATGCATGTTTAATGATAAAGATGAGGTGCAATGCATGATGTGTAGAAAAATCTATATTTCTCTCCCATCTAGATTCCTAACAATTTTTAGAAAAATTTTAATACACATTTTCTTGTAGAGAACATTTATCACTTCATTTTTTTAAAAAAATGTAACATTTCATCGTTAATAAAGTTTTCATTAATAATAACGTAATGTATGGTATTGTCACAACTCCTTTATATGCACTGTAAGTATCTGCCAGTAACTGTAGTACAACTTATGTTAAAACTACGTTGTCTGCTGACTCGTTATCCAATGCATTGGTACCATAACATTTCATCATAACATATCATCATAACGTATGCACCCACCAATATTAGGTGTCATAAATGACTTTGCTCTGGCATTCTTTGAAAAGAATTCATTCAATCCGTTGACAGTTCTTTGTCAACCCAATGGTTACTATTCCATCCTTACTCACTCCAGAGTGGATAGAGGAGTTCCATTAGGATAATTCCTCATCATAGGCTTTGGGGTCGTAATAAAATTTATTTTCATTTAATGCTTGAAAAATATATTTCATAACATGTGCACATATTGTAAGCTTCATGAAAAATGACATTTATAAATGCAGTATGCTAAAATAGTGAGAATTTTCACATGTCAAGTAAGCAAGTAATCAAAATGATCAATAATGTATCATATGATGTTCATGCATAAAATGACATTTATAAAATAAATGTGGCGTTTATACAAAAATAAAAAATAAATTATCTAAAAGTTAGCTAGAAGCTAACTTACAAACTTTTTGGGCTTTTTAGGAAATTGGTGCAACTGTAATAAGAGCTATTCTAAGTTAGGAATTGCATATCTAAGGAAGATGTTCAAAATCATAAAGGTTTAAACAATATTCATGAGTTCATTCCAACACTTAGGCATTGAATAACACTAAACAATCCGAAAACCTTCAAATTGTGTGTATGCATGATGTTTCTAGCTTCTCTTTGTCAATGCAAGTTTTAAAGCCTAAAAGAATCATACATTTCAATGCCTAACATGATGATAATTGGTTTCTAAATGTTCAAAAGGCCATCCTTGGGAAAATAGATCATGATATGTCGAGGTTACTAACATACAAGTGGAAACTGAATGCTTAGATGATCAACATAAGATATTAACTTATAAATGTA
This sequence comes from Juglans regia, assembly GCF_001411555.2. Taxonomy (NCBI): domain Eukaryota; kingdom Viridiplantae; phylum Streptophyta; class Magnoliopsida; order Fagales; family Juglandaceae; genus Juglans; species Juglans regia. The sequence goes on along the minus strand of NC_049912.1, from coordinate 13,417,723 downwards.
TCATGACATGTTGGTTTTCCTCAAATTTAAACTTTCAATCAATCATCCAAGAGGTTAACTACACTTAACATAACATATCAAAGCATTTCATGACTAAAATTTCATACCAAAATAATATATATATATATATATATATATATATATATGCAAAACTCCAAATCTGGCCAAAATGCAACACTTTGAGTAAAACCTTTTCTAATTCAATCAAAACCTCATTTTCATGCAAAACTTCAAAGAATAACATGCCATTATAACACCTAACAAGAGATAAGGCAAGATTCTTACAAAAATCGTGACCCTTGAGCTCTCAAAATCAACTCACTTCAAAAACTTCACTCAAGCTACTCGGTTTCAACCTTTTCTCACACTTTGAATGTTTTGCTCTCAAGAACACCAAAGGAAAGATAGAGATATTTTTGTGAAGAAGTGAGGGATGAAGGGAGGTATTTATAGGACTCCATGGAGGGGTGATGGGTGAAGGGTACACGACAATGGTTGAAGGGTGTGGGAGTTGATTGGTGGAGGTGGACGTTGGTGGAGTGTTGAGTGAAATTTCAATGGTGTCAAATGATTAAATCATTGAATAGTGATCTAAGGCACTTGATTAAATCATGGTCAAGTGTTAGAAGATGGTCATAGGTGCAGTGGGCTGCATTTGTGCAGATTTTAAAACAAAATCACAAGGAAGCAAGCCATGGCCAACGGGTTTGGGGTTTCAAAGCTGTCTAGATTTTGAGTTTCCTTTGTCCCATTCTTGTGGTCTGATTTGAGGGCATAATTACCACCATTTAATATCTTTTCTAGTTGAGGAGAAGAGTTTTCCATGATATCATGTTTGAGTAGAAAATGAAGAAGAGGTTGGAAGGGTCATGATGTAGCCGAAATGTGCTTCATTTTTCATCACCAAAGTGCCCATCGGTTTTGGTCATTGTCTGGGCAGAATTCAAGGTTGTCATTAGGGTATTTTATGACATGTTTCCAGAGTAGAGAGGATGCTAATGGCATGTGAAGATAGCTGGTTAGGTGCAGAAAAGTTTCAGAAAAATCATTGGTATTTCAACTTGCAAGCTTCATTCTCTAGGCCAAATAGTTGGGTTTTTGGCTTGATATTTGGAACTGTTTTTGGATTCTTTTTAGTTTTGATTTTAGGGGATATAATGATGGTTGAAAGGTTCAGAATGCCTCTTGAAGAACTTTTGAAGAGGCGTTGGTTTTGGTGGCTTGTTGTGTGGGTCACTCAGTTTTGCACCTAGGAGCCGATTGGTGAGTTGTGGTGGCATTGACACACCATTGCTTCAAGTGACATGGGTTGGGTTGGGTTAATTCTAAACTTTAAGGGTTGTCTAAGATTGATGCAAAATAAGTGTAAAAGATAAAAAATTCAGATCTTAAATTATGAAGAAAAGGGTTTCAAGAAAGCTATGCAAATTCATGATGCTTGAATCACTATTCATGGGTGAGATGAATAGTAATCTTTACTCAAGTTAGGAGCCTTACCATGGTTGGAAGGGAACCCTAGGGGCGTGTGGTTGGGGTTTGGGTAAGATGGAAACCAATGGTATGGTGTATGTGGATCCCATTTGGAAGAGTGAAATGAAATACAAGGCTTGGCTTCAAGTGTTAGGCTTTTTATTGGGCCTTATGAACAAGCCTTTGTTATGGGCCTAGATGTGGAATTATCCATGGGCTTTATGTCCATATTTATTGGGTCTTTCCTTGCCCTCAATACTCCACTAGGTTGGGTTCCAACTTTGGGTCTTTCTTCAATTAGGCCAATGGCCTTAAATCTTACTAAATTGGGCCCAATAACCTTACCAGATTGGGCCTTATATCTTGTGTTTAATAAGTTAGGCTCATATGCTTGTGTCCAACAAGTTGAGCTTAAGCCTTAGTCTTTCTTCTTACCTAATAAGCTAGGGCCCTTATTAAACCAACCCCTTGGGCCTTTCCAAATTCATCTGAATTTTAACCAAATTACTTAGCCCATCAATGCCACTTGTCACTCTTCTATTGGCCTCTTGGTTTTTTTCCTCAAAAATCAATATTACACTAGAATTTTCTAAATATTCTAACTAAGTCAATAATGTAAGCTTCTTTGCCAACTCAAACTCTGAAATTTCTTTTTTCTTAAGAATCACAACTTGTACTTAGATAGGGTCATTGTTACTATGACCAAATCCTAAGGTGCTTTTAAGTGGGGTGTTACACACTCCAACACCATAGAAACCAACCCCCATACTACCACATAAAACCAATCCAAACAACCAAACATGCTACTCCAAGCCATTACTACAATGGAAGCACAATGGATGGAAGAATTAAAGAAGGCTTACCCCCAAAACCCCCAGTTGCAGTAGCTAATTAGCCACTACCATATGGGGATCTTGGACCCGACTCTTTATCAAGTTTGGAATTAACTACATTTTTACAAAGGCAGGCTTCATCTCAAATCATTGGTGCCTTTTTAGCAGCAGTTCCTGCATCAGTTTCATAGTAGTCCATTAGGGGGCCACACAAGGGTATAGAAAACACATGCAATAATTAAAAGGAAATTTTTCTAGCCTGGATTAAGGAGTGATGTTTGAGTTTATGTCCACGGGTGTGATATTTGCCAAAGGAATAAGGTTGAAACCCCCCACCCTACAGAGTTGCTTCAACCTTTGCCAATTCCTTCAAAAAATTGGGAAGATATTGTATGGATTTCAATGAGGGTTTACCCCCTTCAAGAGGCAAAATTGTGATAATGGTGGTGGTGGACAGATTGAGCAATATGCTCACTTCATGGCCATCACTCACCCAAACATAGCTTCGACAGTGGCAAGAATCTTTATGGAAATCATTTGAAATTACATGGCCTCCCACAGACTATTTTCAGTGATTGAGATCTAGTAAGCCATTTCGGGAAAGAGTTATTTCGAATTTGTGGCACAAAAATTCTACTCAATTTAACATATCATCCCCAAATAGATGGCCAGACAGAGGCCATGAACAAGGTACTCGAGTGTTACCTCAGGTATTTCTCAAGTGACAGACCAAGAGATTGGGTGTGTTGGTTACCTCTAGTAGAGTAATGATGTTGTGCACTCTTCTCAAAGTCTCACCATTCGAGGAGGCGTACGGCTAGCTTCCTCCTCGAATGCTACCATATGAACCGGGTTCCACCAGAGAATAAGCTGTCAATGAAGAGCTAAGAACCAGAGATTTTATTGCAACCGTAGTGCGTGAAAATCTACAAGAAGCATAATAAAAAATGAGATTTTTCATGGATCTAAAGCGTCCCGATCGAGAATACAAGGAGGGAGAATGAGTTTACCTTAGGTTATGCCCCTATAGACAGATGATGGTGTCCTTGCACCAGAACCTCAAGCCCCTATACAAGGTCCTCTAAGGGGGAGGGGGGGGGGGGGAGTGTTGTTACATCTAGCGGCTAATGCTTTGCTTTAGGGTTTCCATCATAATCGTTTTAAGTGTCTAGGGTCATTTATGTATTTTTCATGTTTTCATGTTTGTTGTGGGTCTTGACTAAGGCTATGTTTGGCTACCAAAGTATTATCAACATTTTTCAAGTATTCTCATACTTTTGAAAATATTTCACATGCCAAACAACTTAAAATACTCTCAATGGGACCCACAAACCCACTTCAATCTCTACTCATAACTATTCACATTCTATAATACTTATCACTATTATATATAAATAAAAAATAAAATCACTATAATATATAAATAAAAAATAAAATCACTATAATATATAAATAAAAATAAAATCACTATAATATATAAATAAAAAATAAAATCACTATAATATTTATCACTATTAAATATAAATAAAAAAAATCATTATAATATATAAATAAAAAATAAAATCACTATAATATATAAATAAAAAATAAAATCACTATAATATTTATCACTATTAAATATAAATAAAAAACACAAAATCATTATAATATATAAATAAAAATAAAATCACTATAATATATAAATAAAAAATATTTATCACTATTATATATGAATAAAAAATAAAATCACTATAATATATAAATAAAAAATAAAATCACTATAATATATAAATAAAAAATATTTATCACTATTATATATAAATAAAAAATAAAATCGCTATAATATATAAATAAAAAATAAAATCACTATAATATATAAATAAAAATAAAATCACTATAATATATAAATAAAAAATAAAATCACTATAATATTTATCACTATAATATATAAATAAAAAATAAATCACTATAATATTTGTCACTATTAAATATAAATAAAAAATATTTATCACTATTATATATAAATAAAAAATAAAATCGCTATAATATATAAATAAAAAATAAAATCACTATAATATTTATCACTATTAAATATAAATATAAAATAATATCATTATAATATATAAATAAAAAATAAAATCACTATAATATATAAATAAAAAATAAAATCACTATAATATATAAATAAAAAATAAAATCACTATAATATTTATCTCTATTATATATAAATAAAAAATAAAAACACTAAAATATATAAATAAAAATAAAATCACTATTATATATAAATAAAAAATAAAATACTATAATATTTATCACTATTATATATAAATTAAAAATAAAATCATTATAATATTTATCATGATTATATATAAAAATAAAATAAAATCACTACAATATTTATTAATATTAAAAAATCACTATAATAAAATCACTATAATATTTATTACTAAAAATAAAATCACTATAATATTTATAGGACCCACACCTTTTTTAACTACCTATCTAAAAGTCAACAACTCAACATACTTCACACATCCAAACAACTCAAAATACTCTCAATGGGACCCACAAACTCACTCCAATCTCTACTCATAACTATTTACAAACATTCTCAACACTTCTCACTACCTAAACGTACCCTAATTCTCAGCTAGTGGGCCCGTTATTAGTTATGGGTCAAGTGGTTGAAGTATGTGAGTAAGGCCTTGGGCTGTGTCAAACGTGCAGAAAGTGGTATGTTATTTTTGTATCTATTTATATCTTGTGATTATTTGAAATGAAGCCAAGAATTTGCATTCCAGAATTTACTAGGTGTTGGAGGCCTTGGCACCTCGAATTGCCAACAATATTTACAGACTTTTATTTTTAAATCACAACACTCATAACATGTTATTTTGGAAAGATCTTTTTTTCTCAATTGCAAGTTCCATGTGCAAACATATAGTACATTTTGGATCAAGTTTTGGTGATTGATAATGTTGGTGACAAAACTGACAAGTAATTCCATTCATAATAACTTTATGTAGCCTGAAGATAGCAGTGACTTGTACTCTTGGGTATGGTAACATTAACTGTTTGGCCACGAAATGAGGAATTGTGCTTTTTGATGAATTACAAATTTTTTTAATGTGTTTTCTATTAATTGAATAGTTATGGCTTTTCACAAATATTCTTTCATTTTAGTCATGAACTTTTATAAGTGTTCTTTCATTTTAGATGTGACTTTTCATAAGTTTTATTTCATTCTCTATAAATAGGAAACCCAACTCACAAATTTAATCACTCAAAACGCTTTAAAAAAAGTTAGAGAAACATTTCATCTTTCATTTTGTATTTCTTTCTTTGAGTTTTGGTTATTCTATATCGGGTTTGAGAGTCTACTTTTATATGTGCTGAAAAGGAGATTAAGGGGACTGACGTGGTATCTTGGGAGTAGACTGTCAAAAAGTCTAATGCATGTAAAAAGTTTGGAGGCATCGTAATTTACTCTAAAGAAAGCGTCTATCAAAATGTGTCTCATCACCGATTTCTCTCTTTCTAATTTATTCCTTAGTTTACAAAGTGTGCACGCGCACACACGTATTATATATATTATCTATATTTTCTCAACAATAACAACTTGACGAGAATCTTATTAGAAATAGGTACTTTCTACACAAAAGAAAGGCACTCTAAAAAAAATAACTAATTCATTATTAAACTCTCCCAACTCGTTGAATTTGTTACCATAAACAAAATTAAATTTGATTTAATCATCAGAGTGTGTGTTGCTGGTCCTCCAGTGATAATGTTTTTTTGGCAGGTAGAACTTGATCACTATCCATCCATACAAAAAATTGCATAACAGTTGAAGCCGTCTAGATGATAAAATATTTTTCTTTTATTAAAACGGCTAGGCTTGAGAGAAAATTCCCTCCTCATCAAAGGGATTCTTGTTCATCCATGAGGAATTAATATTTTCCCACCAAAGATCTTAATCTTTCTTCCTGATCATGTCTTCGCTTATCTTTATCATATATTTCCTACCTTCTCCTGATCTGAGTCAACCTTCCTCATATATGATACAAGTACAGATTGTAAACGGACCAATTTCTATCATATCTGGTGTGTTATGGACGTGTTTCATACTCTCATCAATGGCTTCAACAACCTGTATCAAGAAATAAAAAGGGCTCGGTGTGGTGGAGGACACCTCCATAAGTCAGAATAGAGTGTGTAGAGTACTTCAATTCTCAAATTGTTCAGAAATTATCTCTGGGGTGTGTTCTGACCTTTATTCATATAGGCCGAGTGCTTGAGTGGAACGGCTTGTATTAACGCTTGACATGCTCTAATCCGCACTGGACAACAGACTGTTAGGGACTCAAATCTGCTGTCCGACAAAGGAGAAATTGATGCACTGGATGAATATCTTGGATAGGTATCATGCCTGGGATTGCTTCGTCCATTATGCTAATTAGTTGCCATTAATGATGTTTGGACTTGAATTTTGCATTAGCTCGTTTTGGCGGTTGTAGCTACGGTTTTTGCTGAGCGGGCTCTCAGATTTGGGTTCATGGTCCTTTTAGACGTGGGTTCTGGCCCATTTCCTTTAAGGGAATATTTGACCCAACATAGTGTATTTCTTAAAAAGAAGTCGGTTTTCTTGGTCCATTTAAATTAATGCATGTAGAGTTTATGCTTCTGAATGAGAGTGAGATGAAGGGTAGTTTGTATCTTTTCGATATGTACAAGATACCTCTTTAACTCTGTCTCTATTTGTCTTCAGAACTTGCCCATCCTTATTTTTTTGATGTGATAATTGTTAGCAGATACTCACCAAATTATGCTTCCAAGTAAAAAAGCAGAATTAATACACAAGAGGAGATTCCAAGGTCATTTCCTCAGGGACAACAGGTTCAACATGCTTAATCATGCAGATATATGAAAATAGGGTAGCTTAAATTGGCAAATGGGTTTATGAACATTGATTGTTGTGTAGGGATTTACAAATAGGTAGACGAGATATGTGCAGTGATTATAGACAAGATGTCGGATGTAAGACTCAGGTTGACAAAAATGATGAGGAGTGAGAGTTGCTTCGAAATCAGTATTTGACTTAACAGGGAACAAAAACCCTAAAAGCATTTATTCAAGTTTCAAAAGCTTTAATAAAAACCTTACTCACAGTTGGAAATCAGAGTCTAGACTAACAATGATTTAAATGACAATTTCAACAAACACTTGGGATGCAGGGTTAGGGTTCACAGAAACCAAACACAAATCGAGGTGAAAAATATCCTTCACCTGCAACCCAAGTTGCAAATCTAGCCCATAATCATCATAAAGATGATGATTACCAAGCTTCACAAAAACCCTAACGGGAATGAACAATCGAGACAAATAGAGACCAAAATAAACCCTAGAAAAATCACCAAATTGACTCTCCCTCTCCATTGTGCCTTCTCCCCTTTTATCCTTCTCTCCCTCGCACCCTCTTCTCTCTCCTCTAACCGATTTCCTTCCACTTTCAAGGATCTGCCCTCGAAGGGTTCCTTCCACTCCCCCTCAGTCTTCCCATGTGCCTCTTGGTTGGATTCTGTCGAATGGAGTGAGGTGAGATGGGGTAAGTCTTTGTGAGGCTTGGGCTGAAGTGGGCCTTCGTGACTTTGGGGCTCTATCCCTACAAAACAGCCTATATTAGTTTAGATTGTAGAGTCTTTCTTTTTTTTTTGTTTGTATAAACAATCCTCTTCTTCATCTCTAGGATTGTCTGGGAGTTTCCAGCGGACAAAGCGAGATGAGGCGACTTGGTTCGACGCCCTCCTTACCAAGGAGAACATCAATCGTTTCCTAATCTCCCCCAACCAATCGCAATTTGATGGAAAACCATCCTTGGCTTTCAGGGAAATTTTCCAGATTTGAGCACCTCCCACTTCACCTAATCACCAAGCACCCAAGCCAACGCCTCTCACCCCTTGGCCACCTATAAATACTTCCCTCCCCTTCTCATTTCACCCACACCATAGCTCCAAGCATCCTCTTGAGCCTTGAGAGCATTTCCCACTCTTAGAGATCAAAAGAGTGCAAACCGAGTGAGTTTTGGTGAATTTTTTACTATTCTTGTGTAAGGCAGTCTAGAGAGCTTGGAAGACCACAAAATTTGTAAGTTTTCTTCCTTTTGATCTTACCTAGCATGTCAAGCTTTATTTCCAAGTATTGGTAGGAAATTTGGTTGAGTTTTGAGAAGGTTATGATGTTTAATGCAAAACCAGGTCAATTAAAGGAAGGTTTGAATGATTAAATGTTTTAAATTGGAAATTTATCTATGGCATGTCCAAAGCATGATTTTACATGATCTAAAATTGTCCTAACATGATTATGGGAGGTTAAATTTGTGATTAGAAGTATGTCATGATAGGTTTTAAATCTATCTTGTTTTGATTATCAAGCAAGAATCGATTTTAAGCATATTGGTAATTAAGGATTTCTTAGCTTTGATTAAGTATTGGGATGAGCTTGACTACTCAAGGATTAAGCTTCATAATGTCCCTAAAGATGTTAGTGATCATTAGTGATTAAAGAAAATCTCATATGCATGCATTCATAGGGATCAATAGTTGAAAATACACATAGGCATCAACTAGGATGCATGCCACGGGTTGGTACTGATTGGACACGTTCCACTTTGAATTTTTAAAATCCAAGGGCATATATGGTTTTAGAATACCAAAAATATGAACTCCATGAAATTTGGTTAAATTTGGAATTCGTTTGCAATTAGTGAAAATTTATGACCTAAATGGCAATTTTTTAAAGTCTATGGGTATTTTTGTAAATAGCTAATTTTTGAAGCCTTTAATTTTGAACCTATCCATAAGAGTATTAACCCTAACTTAGTATACACATGATTTACGCAGATACGACGCTAATTTCAAATTTTTCCATAAGTTTATAAATTGGCCTCTAACTTACACCTTGATAAATTATTTATGAATTATTGATAAATGTTCATTTATATTTCAATTATCATTTTGAGCATAAAATATCATGTTATATGATACATTGAGTGCATACTTACAGGACATGTGAAATTTTTATCATTTTTGGTATATTGCATATAAATGTCATTTTTCATGAAACTTGCTACATATGCACATGTAATGAAAAATATTTTTCAAAATATTGCATAAAAATCATTTTATCATGATCCCAAAGGCTAGGATGGGGAAATTTTCCTAGTGGAACTCCTCTGTCCACTCTAGAGTGTTTAATAATGGAGTGATAACCCCTGGGTTGATGAAGAATAGTCAACAGGCTTTGAATGGGTTCTTTTTAAAGAACGCCAGAGCGAAATCAACATGTTATGGCACCTAACGCTGGTGGGTGTACACGTTATAAATTTTTATGATGTTATATTATTTACCGATGCATTGAGAACGAGTCTATAGACAACGTAGTTTCAACGTAAGTTATACTACGGTCACTGGCAAGGACTCACAGTGCATATGGGGAACTGTGATATTACCACACGTTATGTTATTAATTAAGATAATGATGTTATGCTGATGAAAGTTTATGATGAAATTTTTATGAAGAAGTTGTCTTTTAAAAAATGATTACGAAATTACTTATTGAGTAAAAACCCGTGTCTCCATATTTTTAAAAGATGTTGAGGAATTTGGATGGGAGACATGTATACTGATTTTCTGCATCTCATGCATTGCATATTTATAATTTTTTATGATTGATTTATCTTTGTGTCAGTTAGTTGTTTAACTTACTGAGATTTTGAGTAAATCTCACCCTTTTATGGGATCACTAACTCGGAATGATAGAAGTTGTGTCAGGAATCGACCAGGACGAGATTGATGGAGCACTGGATTAGCATGATTGAGGAGGAGTCGGATCTGGGGTGGAAGCTGGACTTAATTTTGAAGTTCATAGCCCAAGTCCTTGATGTTTTAGATCACATGAAGAGAATGATATGACTTTGTATATAAGTCTATGCTACTTTAGTATTTCAAACATGATGATTATCTAATGAAGTTGTGATGTTTTAGTTATTCTGTCATATTTTTCACCTTAACTTTTTATTTTTGCTGCGATTATTGCATACTACTTGTTGCATACTAGGATGCATTGCACATCAACTGTCATAAACTAGAGTATATAACCTTGTGTTGCATGTCCAGACGCTCTAAGTCTCCGTTCCATCCCAAGCGGGGATTGGGGGCGTCACATCCACTTCCAAGGTGATGGCTCTCAGCCTCTCCTCCATCTCTGCACATCTCCTTTCCTTGCTACAGTTTGCTTGTTCGCCCACCGTGACAACTTTCGGTTGCGGGTTGCTTGGGATTGCGTCATCACAAACATGCGAAAGGCACGTTGAATAGATCCCACAGACACCAACTGTTAAGACGTGTTTTGCATCCCAATGACTGCGTCCACTCTAAGGAGTATTCTCTTTTGTACCAAGGGACACCTCCAGTGCTAAAATTAGTTCTTGTGTATGAATACTTGAGAGACAAATTGATAGCAACTAGTGAAGACTTTTTCTCTTACCTTTGGGTCCTTTGCCTCTTGCCTTTTGTATCCTTTGCACCCTAAGGACTGAGTCCCATCTACTATAGGCCAACAGTCTTTGGGTTGACCGTCCTCGACTTGGGGCATACTACTGCATTTAATACAATAACCCTTTTGGACCTCGAGGCCATTTTGGCCTATACCGAGCTCATTCTCGTGAGAGTTCATATCCATGCAGTTAACTCGATGTGCCCTGTCATAGGTCTAGGTGAACTTCCACCCCCTCTGATGTAGGGATGTACGTCCCACAGGCTCTCCTTAGGTGGATGCCTTACTGCATTTAATACGATAACCCCTCTTAGGATCTGGGCAAATCCTTCTTGACAGGTGTAACACCCCCACTTAAAAATCCCTTAGGCCTTGACCTTAGTATCCATAATCCTAGTTAATTAAGAGTTTGGCTATTTGAGAATAAGAACCTTTTTTGGATATTTGAGTTGGCAAAAAGGTTGTATACTTTTTGTTTAGTAGGATTATTGGAAGAATCTAGTGCAACATTGATTTTGAGGAAAATGAAATTTTTGGAGTTTGATTGGTTTAGTAATATTATTTTGGAGAATTTTTAGTACTTTATTAATTTTGAGGATAAATGCCAAGAGACCAATGGAAGAATAACACATGGCATATTGATGGGCTAGGCAAATGGGTTAAATATTGGACGGATTTAGAAAGTCCAAGAGTGGTTTAGTAAGGGCCCAAGCTTTTTAGGTATAGAGTCTTAGGAGAGACACTAAGGCCTTAGGCCTAACTTAGAAGACATAAGATTTTAGGCCTCACATATTAGACACAAAACTATGGGCCTGACTTATTAGACCCAACTTAGTAAGCATAAGGCTATTGAACCTAATGTAGTTAGATTCAAGGAATTGGCCCAATTGAAGAAAGACCCAAGGCTAGGACCCAACCAAGTGGGCTATTGAGGCCAAGGTTAGGTCTAATAAATCTGGTCATAAGACCCATGGATAAGCCCACTCCTTGGCCCACAACTAAGGCTTATTCATATGGCCCAATAAAAGCCAACCCATGAAGCCCAAAACTTGTGTTTTATTTAATTCTTCCAAATGGGACCCACATACACCGTACCATTGGTTTCTTTTCTCCCCAAGCTTACCCCACATGCCCCTAGGGGTATAATTCAACCTTGGTTAAGTTTTTAACTTGAGTTAAAGATCACTATTCATTTCACTTATGAATAGTAATCTAAACATCATGATTTTTCATAGTTTTCTTGAAACCCTTTATATTTTTAAAATCTAAAATTCTTGTCTTTTGCACTTATTTCTGCATCACTCTTAGACAACTTTTGAAAGTTAGGATTAACCCAAACCATGCCTCATGAACTAAAGACATGTCAATGCCACCACAACCCACCAATCAGCTACTTGATGCAAAACCAAGCAACCCCTTCAACAAGCCTTCAAAGCCATGCCCCTTCCATAAGTTTTCTTGAATATTTTTTACACCATTCAAACCTCACGATTTCTCCTAAAATTAGACCTAGTGAGTGTACAAAGTAGTTCCAAGAAACAAAAACAAAAATCCTATTATTCACCTAGGAAGCTAGTTGAATTCAAATCGGCTGCACCTTGATTCTTCAAAGAATTTCTGCACCTCTTTCCCTCACTTCCCAACACCACCACCCTTGTCATTTTGTCCCTTGGAATTTTTTCAAAGCACTCAAGTGATTTCGTGTCCAATTACCCCCAGTCCAACTGATTGGCTCAAAGAGAGGCACACCTTTAAATCACTCGGCTTAACCACCTCTCGTTCCACCTCTTTCATTTTATGGTCAAGTATGATCACTTGGCAACCACTCATGCCTCTCTTCCTCACTTGAAAATGCCTTCAAATGATTGTCATAATTCCCCCAAATCAGACTATGAGGATGGGACAAAAGAGGATAAAATATCTGGACAGCTTTGGTGAAGCCAAAATTGTTGGCTTTCAACTTGTATTTTCTTGGGATTTTTGTCCCAAATTCTAGAACTACTCAGCCCCTGCACCTATGACCATCCTCTAGCACTTGACATGAGGTAATCATGCATCTTTAGATCATTACTCAACTAACCAAGCAATGGAAAAATTGAAAATACACTCAATCATTCCACCACCCACACACACCAATCACACTCACTTTATTTCAACCAAACCAACACCCCTTCACCTCTCACCCCCTCCATTTGAGTCCTATAAATACCTCCCTTCACCCCTCACTTCTTCACACACCTCCCTCAAGCATTCTTTTCACAACCCCGCCCCGAGAAGGGTGGGATCGCGACGTACATACCTGTCATTTACTTTCCATTTTCTTTTTTCTTTTTCTTTTCCAGTAATATGCGATCAATATGGACATGACACACGTGTACTCTAAATTTTTAATTTAATAAAGGGAACACCTGATAAACATTATATTCAAACATTCATCCATAAGAGACTCTCAGAGTCCATCCCAACATAAAACATCTATATAGAAACATAACCCACCATCCATAAACATAATTGTTCTAGTTAGGGAAGACCCTAAGCGTCTGTCTCTCCCTCTGCAGTAATGCCTTGCTCCCTAGCCTTTTCGTCATTACCTGGACATTTAAAACATTTAAAACAAAAGTGATTCGAATATTCAGTAAGCAGTATACCATGCAGTTAATTTATTAATCACATAATCTTTTCTTTTGAAAACATGCATACATAAACATTTTCTAATCGTGACAATGCTTTCATGCATAAACAGTTTAAGGAATAAGCCATACTTTCATGCATAAACATTTTAAGAAATAACAGTGCTTTCATGTATAAACATTTTAAGAAATAACTATACTTTCATGTTTCACTTTCTTTGGCCGGTACACACTATTATGTCATGTGTGTTAGGGTTAGCGTTCTTCTTTTGGACTTGGATTTCACCCGTGGCCACAGGTTGAGAATCTCTTTCAGTTAAGGGGCAGCACTAGGTGCACTACCAGTACTACTTACCCGACATTGCAATCTGCCCATTCATTTGGTACCATTTTCATTCATATGGCCATTACGTAGTTTCATACAATAAAACATTAGTTCATTCATTCCTTTCTTTCATTCATTCATTTCAGTCCTTTCAGTTCTTTTCATTTAACAGTTCATTCATGAAAAAACGTCATTTAAAAGCATGAGCTTAAACATCATCTTTCAAGGCATCCTTTAAAACGTCAGTTCATGGCATCCTTTAAAACGTCAGTTCTCAAGGACATTTTAAAACGCCAGTTCTCAGGGACATTTTAAAAGGTCAGTTCTCTGGGACATTTAAAACATAAGTTCAAAGGGACATTTTAAAACACTTTCTTTGCATCATTTAAAGCATCGCTTACAGCATAAGGCATGAGACATTCCTTTCATTTCCTTTGCAATCAAAACATTTTCATCATCCTTTTTAATCCAATGCACATGCATTTTTATGAACAAGATACATTTTCATGCTATACAATATATAGGAACAACCAATAAGTTTCTTGAGAGAGCATGTATGAAAATCTAATGATTTAGGACCTTCATGCATGCATTACCTTATACACATACACACAATTATAATTGATAGGGTGCTTAACAGGGGCTATCAAGAAAGGGCTTGTACATAATATATACATTTACTCTTTCTTCAGAAGAACATTTGAAAAGAGAGAGAGAGAGACATCATTTCATAAGAGAACTTGGTGTAAGGAGTATGGTCATAACTACTTACCTCTATGATTCTCAATACTTCCATCATCAATATAGGTCCTATTCCAATAAATAGCATAAGCGAGTTAATATTTATACAATATTCTTTAGCCCTCATTTTAAAAGAGAAAGCCACGATACTACAATCTAACGTCCCTTCTATGCATTAGCATTAATCCAAATGACTACTTCTCACCTCAACTTATAAGAGAAATAACTTAAATATTAAGACATGCTAGTTGTCCATGGAAAGACTATTTTAAAAGTTTACATGAAAAGTAATTAAGAATTCATAGGCTTCAAGCAAGGTCTTTTTGGTTCAAGCTCACTTTGAGTTGTGGACATTAGGAGATAAAATCTGGAAATTCCCAACAATGGGCTTTAAAAATAGATTTAGGCATCTCAAGTAGGCTAAACAAGCTTAGGAAACATGCCCTTTAAATCAACTTGTGGTCCCTCATTATAAAAAGGTTAGCTTATCAATATTTTGGACTCTTGGGTTAGATAGAATTTAACGAAACGAGTGACAACATAAACGGGCTATTTTTACATCAAGACATGGGATGACATGGACTTAGGAATATTTGGAGAGCTTTACATATCATAATATATCATGCATAATTAATCTCTTATACCTAAACCAACTATGCTATAATCTAATCACACAAGCAATATTTAAATAGTTTAGATAAAACCTTCCATTACAATTAAAGTAGCATAAAGTATAGCAAAGTTTCCCATTAAGAAACTTTAAAACCTTTAAACACTTAAGCTTATGATTTATTCACTTAATACATTTCAAAGGCAAGATATAAAATTATAGAACCAAGCAAAACCTCTAAACCAAACCTCTAGCATCCTAAAAATAGATTATCAACCAAACCTCAACACAAGGCACATGATACCAATATATATAATTTAAAATCATTATAATCATCACCTATGATTAAACCAAGTTTAATAACAACATAGCATTTTCAAAATATAGGAAAATACATAGCAAAACAGCTATAATACCATTTGATTTTGGCCAAAAACAGGGTATGCATATTTATTTGCAATATAGGAATTTAACTACATCAAAACACAAGCTAAAACAACTTAGTGAGCTTCCAAAATCACACTAAAATCAAATGAGTCAAATTATGATTTTTACCTTAAACTCTTAGCCCCTTTCAAAACACAAGTGGAATACCAAATAGAGGTATAGCCTTGTGGATGAAGAGCCAAAATGATATAACTGTTTTAACCCCAAAACTGAAACATTAAGGGTAAGAAAATGGTGAAATTCGAAACCCACCTGTAAATCATACTAGGGAATAAATTAAAAGTCTATTACCTTCAAGATTTCACCATTTGGAAGATAAAATCAAGCTTTAGTTCTAAGCTTTGAGGCAAAATCGAAAATGGGTAGAGATGAGGTACACAAGGCTTGGAGATGGAGGAAGATGTTTTCTTCCCTTGTTATGGAGTCACAAAGCTTGAAAGAGATGAGGGAAACTTGCATTCTTGAAGATGGAAAGAGAAGAGGAAGGAAAGAGATGAAGGTCGGCTATGGCTTGCTTGGAGAGGAAGATGTAGTTTTCTCTTTTCCTTGGGTGAGGGTCGATGGGTTGGAGTAGATATGCCTTAGGATAGTTTTTGTTTTTTCTTCTCTCTTTTGTTGCCGTAACCGATGGGTGCAAGGAAAGAAAATGAATTCAATTGCTTCCTTAGGAAGCTTACCAGTCTAAGGAAAGAAAAAAGAATTTTGTTGCTTATCTTGGAAGCCTACGGGTTCAAAGGGTGAGAGGAACTTTTTGTTTTAGTCAAAGCTTATCCCATAAGCTAGGGAGATGGATGGTGGAGATTTATCCACCTCAATGATACTTTTCACCAACCAATCCAATGGTAGAGAATAATTGGGTCATTTCCTAAATGAATAAAATTAATCGGTTCAAGGGAAAATATTTCAAGGTCTTAAAAATAATATCCTTGATTTATTTAAAAAAAACCATATTTTAAAATAAAACATACTCATCTTAAAATAAAATAATTAAAAAAAATACTTTATCTCAAAATATTTAACTTAAAGAATTAATAAATGACGTAAAGACCTACGTAGTAGGACTCGGGTATTAAAATTCTCTTAGCATTCTTGAGAGCAAAGTACTCGAAGTGTGAGAGGAGTGTGAAACCGAGTGGGTTGAGAGTGATTTGATTTTTGGAGCATCAAAGCCACGTTTTGGTGAGTAATCTTATCTATACTTTTTTGGGTGTTAGATTAACATGTTAGGCTTTAATTTATGACATGAGAATGAAGTTTTGATTGAGTTATATAAGGTTTAACTTGAAGAGATGCGGAGGAAAATAATAGCTTCTCTCTCCAAACCCTCTCCCTTCTCTCTAAACTCCCCCAAACTTCAGAATCGGCTCGAGGGGTGGGAGCTTAGGCTCCTTCCCCCCTCACTCCTTCCCTCCCCCTCTCAGTTTTCTTCTTGTGTAATGTTAGATTGTGTTTTTTTATTTTTTTTCAATCCAAATAAAGGGACAATTGCCGATCGTGACTTTTCGGCACCCAATAGCCAACACGCGCCCCACCAGGAGGTTGTCCAGCCGCTGATCTACACAACCACCAATTGCGGCCCCAACTGGAGTGGAGCATAGCCCACATGCGCAGGACGAAAAATTCAGAGCTCGTCGGCATGTGGCCCTCACGCGCCACCAAGGAGCTCTCTGCCTTTGCAACACGTGGCTGCTCCCGTACGGGTGGCTCTGGATCTCACAAGATTGACTGTCGGTTTTCCCTCATGCAGCCTTTTTGTACACTATTTTTTCCTTTTTACAGTATTTTCACAATGTAGTTTATTTTATGCCCTGTCTTTATTTTCAAGAAAACAAAAAACTCAAAAACGTTGTGCGTTCGGACTTAGGTCCGAAGGGTGTCATCCCCCCTCTACTTAGGCGGTGATGATGGGGTTGGTTTCTCCATACTCCGATTAGTCGGGTATGGAGTTTTGTAACTTGGTTACTGCAAGCTCTGTCATGGACAGAGTTGTGCTATCTCTTAGACTTCAGTCTTTAGAGATTTACCGTCTGGACTAGACCATGTCAGTCACGAAAGTGTACTGGGAAACTACTAACGTTTGTAATTGGCTTGTTTTTTAAGTCAACTTTGTATGTCCTCCTTTAATAAATGGAATGAGATCCGTCGTTATAAAATAATAATAATAATAATAATAAAAAAATTAAAATAAAAAAAAAAAACCTTGAAGAGATGCATTTTGGTTCAGATTTTGAGTTTTGATTGAATAAATTATTTTAGGATGAGATTTTAGCCATGACATATCTTGATATGATTTTATATGTTTTACTAATGTCTTGAGAATTTTATTGAAGGTTTAAATTTGAGAAAAATAGCATGTCATGATAGGTTTATAAATCCATAACTTGTGTTGATCATCTAAGTATTTGGTTTGCATTTGTATGATAATGATCTTGGGATATCATCTTCTATTTCCTCAAGGATGGCCTTATGAACCTTTAGGAACCAATTATCATAATATTAGGCATTGAAATGCATGATTTCTTTAGGCTTTAGAACTTGCATTGACAAAAAGAAGCTAGAAACATCATGCATACACGGTTTGAAGGTTTTGGGATGATTTGGTGTTATTCAATGCCTAAGTGTTGGGATGAACTCGTGTGGCGTTATTCCAAGTTGTAAACATGTTCCAAGATCAGTTTTATGGATTTATATTTGATGGAATTTGATCACAAATGCAAGCAAAGAAGCTATGGGTTTGAAATTACAAAAATGGTCACCAAATTGCATGCTACGGGTTGGATGATTTGGACATAGTAGTTGTTTGGTTTTTGAAATTCTAAGGTTATATATGGATTTAGAAGTTAGAAAATATGAGGTTTGTGAAATTCGGTGAAATTTAGGGTCAGAATTGCAAATAGTTAAAGTTTAGGGCCTCAGTGGCAATTTTGGGTAATTGTAGGGGCAGTTTCATAAATATTGTATGTGCCCTTTTGATTATGAACATCTTCCTAGTTATGCAATTTTTAACCTAGAATAACTCTTATTACATCCGCACCAATTTTCTAAGTACCCGAAAAGTTTGTAAGTTAGCTTCTAACTTACTCTTAGATAATTTATTTATGATTTATGTATAAACGTCACATTCATATTATAAATGCCATTTTAGTATGAAATGTTATATGATACATTGAGTATTTGATTACTTGCTTACATGACATGTGAAATTTTCACCATTTTTAGCATATTGCATATAAATATTATTTTCACATGAAACTTGCTATATATGCACATGTCATGAAACACATTTTTAAAGCAATGTATGAAAATAAATTTTGTCACGACCCTAAAGGCTAGAATGGAAAACTATCCTAGTGAAACTCTATTATCCACTCTGGAGTGAGTGTGACGCCCCTAACCTCCGCTTGGGATAGAACGAAGACTTAGAGCATCAGGAAATGTAACACAAGGTTACATACCTCCGTTCGTGATAGTTAATATGCAATGTATCCTAGTATGTAACTAGTAGTATGCAATAACCCTAGTGGATAGAAGGGTGAAAACAGAACTTATGCCAGAAAACTAAAACATCTCGGTGCATTACTGATCATTATAAGTTCAAAGTCAAATCGTAGCATAACTTAATACAACTAAATATTAAAGTTTTTAAAGTTAAATTAATCGTTTCATGCGTTCTAAAGCATGAAGGACTAGAGCTATAACATGATGATCAAATCTAGTCTCCTATCAAGGTCAGGCTCCTCCTTAATCAGTCGAATCCAGTGCTCCATCTAATTCATCCTCCTCGTATTCTGAGACAACTTCTATCATTCCAAGTGGAATAATAGGGAATCCACAAGGGGTAAGATTTACATAAAATCTTAGTAAGTTAACAACCAACTTGCATAAAGATAAATTATGCATGAAGAATGATAAATATGAAATGCAGAAAAATGTGCGTGTCTCCCATCCAGATTCCTCAACATTTTCAGAAAAATAGTGACACATATTTTCATTTAGAAAACATTTTTACTTTAATTTCCAAAAGATAATATTTTCATCATAACATTTCATCATTTTTAGCAATTCATAAATTAATCATAACGTGTGGTATCGTCACAGTTCTTCATGTGCACTGTAAGTATCTGCTAGTGACCGTAGTATAACTTATGTTGAAACTACGTTTTCTACAAACTCGTTCTCAATGCATTGGTAATATAACATAACATCATAACATGTACACCCACCAACATTAAGTGTCATAACGTATGGATTTCGTTCTGACGTTCGTTAAAAAGAACTCATTCGAAGCCCGTTGACTGTTATTTGTCAACTCAGGGGTTACCACTCCATTTTTAAATACTCCAGAGTGGACAAATGAGTTTCACTATGATAATTCCCCATCCTAGCCTTTGAGGTCGTGATAAAAGTTATTTTCATGCTAAGTTAAAAAATGTGTTCTATGACATGTGCATATATATATAGCAAGCTTTTTATGTGAAATGACATTTATAGATGCAATACGGTAAAATTGTAGAAACATCACTGTCATGTAAATATACACTCCATATATCATATAGCATGATATTTTATACTCAATGTGATAATTGAAACATGAATGAGACATTTATCAATAAATCATAAATAATCTACCAAAGTGTAAGTTAGTGGCCAGCTTACAAACTTCCTGAGTACTCGAAAAAAATGTCATAGCAGCTGAAATCAAGTGCATACTAAGATATGATTAATACTTCTATGGTTGAGATTCAAAATCAAAGGTTTCAAAAATGAGTATTTACAAAAATACCCCTAAACTCAAAAATTGTCATTAAGGCCCTAAATTTCCAGTAATTGCAAACGAACTCCAAATTTAATCAAAATTCATAGACTTCATATTTTTGGCATTCTAAAACCATCTATACCCTTGGATTTTTAAAAATCAAAGTGAAACTTGCCAAAACAGTCCCAAACAGTGGCATGCATATGAGATTTTCTTTAATTAAAAATGATCACTGACATCTTTGATGACATAATTAAGGCAAAATTTTTGGGTACTCAGGTTCATCTTAACACTAAATCATGGCTAAGATATCCTAAATCTTTAGTTTATTCAACTGATTCATACTTGTTGATCAAAACAAGATAGATTTAAAACATATCATGACATACTTTTAATCACAAATCAAACCTTCCATAATCATCTTAAGACAATAATAAATCATATCAAATAATGTTTAAGACATGCTTTAATGACCCATAGTTAAATGTCCACTTAAAATCATTTAATCATTCAAACCACCCTTTAATGACCCAATTTTGAACTAAGCTTGATAACTTTCTCAAAACTTAACTAAATTTCGTACCAACACTTGGAAAAAGGTTGATATGCTAACTAAGATCAAGAGTAAGAAAACTTACAAATTTCATGGCCTTTCAAGCACTCAAGGCCACCTTGCTCAAGAACACTCAAGAACTCACCAAAAACCTACTCAGTTTCACTTTATTGCTCTCTAAGGGGAGGAGAAGTGCTCTCAAGACTCAAGAGAAAGCTTAGAGCTTAGGTGTGGAGGAAATGAGGGGATGAAGGGGCCTTTTATAGGCTGCCAAAGGGAGGGGACGTTGGCCTTGGTCTAAGGTGATTTGTGGAAGGTGGTGTAAGAAGCTGAAATTTCCAGATTTGCACTCCATCACTTGTGTCATCTTGTGCAGACCAAAACAGTGCCCTAAACCACCATGATTTCACTTCTATAGTTACTACATTACTCCTATGGGGGTTGGTCAAGTCTTGGTGCAAAAGAAATATAAGGAAAGCCAACATACCAACCATGGGGTTGATGGGTTCAAAGTGATTTTCTTTGGGCAGTTTTGCTCATTGTCTTGACTCATCCATTTGACTCATCATCATGGCTAATTTGTGCAAGTGCAAGGTCACTTCTTGAAGACCTTTTATGGCGGTAAAAGGTGGAGGGTTGGCTACCAAGTGATCATGGAGGTACAGTTCGAAAAAAGATGATGCAATGGAGGGTGGTTGCTAAAATTTTAGATTGCCTTCATCAGTTTGTGTCCTCTTGTACAGGGGGAATAGTGGCCTGAAACCATCATGATTTCTTCCTTACTGTGGCTACAATGGACCTACAGTGGTGGCCAGGTCATGGGGTAAGGTTTAGTTGATAAAAAGTCAAGCAAACCACCTATGCTAACCGGTGGGTTCAAGTGGTTTCTACTTGGCACATTTGAGCTTCGATTTTTGGATGGTTTTGGGTGGGAAAATCTGAGTCAAATTTATCATGATGGTCATGGGGTCCCTTGGGGATTAGGTGGTGAAAGAGGTGGTATGGGGTGGTGGCTCAACCAAGGCAGATGGTTGGTTAAATCTCAACCCAACCAGTTCCCACTCAAACTAGACTAAGGTGCAATCAATTTGGTTTGTGAAACCAATTTCATCCAAAGCTTAGTCTGGGTTTGAAGGGGTCTCATGAGGTGTCTAATGAACATATTACCCTTGAGGAAATGACACAAAATTATTGGGCCTAAGGGCAAAACAGTACATGCACTCAAATGGGATACACATGAGCCGATTGATGCAAGTTTGGGATTTGATATGTTATTTTCCTTAATGACATGTGGAGAGGTTTATCTAGGGTATTAGTAAGGTCTGATTATGATGAAATGGAATAATAAATAAAGAAAATTTAGGATTAAAAGGTTAATAAAAGATTAAGACGAAATTAAGCCTCAGAGCATGGCTTAATGTTCACTATCCTCAAATATGATGGTTAATGGTCTTAGCCAACTTTCAAAACTTAATTTGGGTACTTAGAGTATAATTTGGGCTTAAGAAAACTAATGGTATGGAGTATTAGGCTTTCAAGTTGAATAGTGAAATAAACCCAAACATAGCTTTGGGCCTTGTGGACTTAAAAGGGTCAAGTGTGTGGGTTCATGGCTTAAGGGCTCTTGGGCTATGCCCATGAATGCTCTAAGGTCCTAAAGGCCTCACTAAATTCACTAATGGGCTTGCTTCTCTAATCCTTAGCTTAAAGGTACTAAAGTGCTAAGATTAAGGCTAACCTCACTATCAACCATAATGTAAGTAATAACCCAAAATTAAAAGCCTAATCTAGAATGCTAAGGATTGATCCAATAGTTAATTAAGCGGTGTGTTACAATAAGTAAGAATAGAGTGGTAACCTCTGAGTTGATAAAAAACCGTCAGCGAGTTTCAAATGGATTCTTGTTAAAGAATGCCAGAGCGAAGTCATTTTTGGCACATAATGCTGGTGTGTGCATACGTTATGATAAAATGTTATGATACCAATGCATTGAGTTACGATATCTGTAGAGAAATACATAATTTCAATATGAGTTGTACTACGATCACCGGCAGGTACTCACAGTGCATATAGGGGAGCTGTGACAATACCATACGTTATGTTATGTTAATGATGGCTTTAATAACGATGAAATGTTATGCTTTTTAAAGCAATGAAGTATGAAATGTTCTCTTTTAAATGTCATGTTTTTTAAATGAGAAAGTCAAAAATGTTCTCTGAAAGAAAATGTACATTAAATTTTTTCTGAGAAATGTTGAGGAATCTAGATGGGAGACAAATATGAATTTTTCTACATAGTATGCATCTCATGTTTATCATTAATCATGCATATATTATTTCTATGCAAGTTGGTTGTTTAACTTATTGAAATCTCAAGTAAATTTCACCATTGTGGACCCACTACTATTCCCCTCAGAATGGTAGAAATTGTGTTAGGACCAGCATTTGACGAACAAGATGAACCATTGGCTTTAGATGGTTGAGGAGGCTGGAAAGGAGGCTGGACTTGATTTTAACTTTCGTGGCAATGGCTCTATATATTATAGAGCGGATGCGAGAGTTAGTCTGATTATGTAGATTCTATTTCCCACGTTATATTGAACTCAAGTGGACCTCTTAAGTAAGGAAGTACCTATTTATGGTTTATAAATCATTTGGATATTTTGTTCATTCTAGCATCAATTACTTTTATCACCCTTATTTTCTCTGCGATTATTGCATACTACTAGTTGCATACTAGGATGCGGGAGTATGTAACACTGTGTTGTATGTTCTAACATTCCAAGTCTTTGGTCCATCCCAAGCGGTGACTTGGGGGCATCATTGAAGGGTAGGTCTGACCTTCGGGTTAACCAGGAGGCTTTCCTACGCTGTTGACTTCAGATTAACCCCCATGGCCTCGTCTCTTTGCTGAATGGTGGGCCCTTTATATTGGGTTCACCATGATGGCCTAGTCCAATGGCCCTAACTAGGCCCTCATTTCTTCGGGTACATTTTGGGTTCAATAATTCTATTAAAAGTTTTTAAAATCTACCAAGCTTCTTCTAGGATTATATAAGCTAAAAGCTAAAATTTCTCGACTGGGCTCTTTATTTTAAAAACTTGCATCTCTCAAGACATTTGCCCCTAGAATTTATGTTCCTTGAAGCTTAATTACTAATGTATTGCTTGTATGGGCAAAAATGTTGAGGCATAAATGAAGCCCTTTTGTTATTTTTGAATATATATATATATATTTATATATATATATTATATAAAGCAAGGGAGATGATTACTTGGTTATTCAAGTTTGATATATGCAAGAGCATTGATTGAGTACGTATGTATGGATGGATGGAGGCCAAAGCGGAATGTGCCCATATCAAAGAGGCCTTTTCCAGGACACCTGTTCGGCTTTACGATTATTAGGTACTCCGCTCCTTGGGAAATGCTCAATTAACACTTAGGCAAGTACTTCTTCAGCACAAAGAAATGGTTTATCTCCTCAAGCTCGAGAACTACCTTGCCGAAACTACCTTGTCGAACAAGGGGGCATGGATGAACCTTGGTAATCAAAACAAAGCAAAATGAAAGGGTCTTCTTTCTGCAACCATGAGATTGAGAGAGGTAAGCAAAAGGGTCTTCTCTCTACAACTGGTAACGATGCAACTTAAGGTGCGGCAGCTCACTGATGGTGCTAGGTGGTTCCAAGGGGTCCTTGGTGGCTGTGGCATGGGTATAAATCATGAGGGAAAGGTGCAACATGTGAGGTGATAGGCGAAGGGGCAGAGTAAGTGCATGTGTGTGTGTGTGCGCACGGCGGGTCAGGGACTTATATAGTGATGTCGGTGGCACATGAAGACAGCAACTTGTGGGGTTGGTCGCATGGCATTGGTGCACACACTACAACAAATTTTGGTATTTGTGACAGATGAAACCATCACAAAAAATAAACAAACTGTCATAAAGAATTTTTTATGACGATTTGAGACCGTCACCACGACCATCACCTAAAAGGCGTCACAGAATATTTTTTGTGATGATTTACTGTTCAACTGTCACAAAAAGTTTTTTTTTTTTTGGAAGTTTTCCGTGAGATGTAATGTTCGAATGTGATGATTTTTTATGAAATTTAAAAATTGTCACAGAAAG
Source organism: Juglans regia (assembly GCF_001411555.2). NCBI lineage: Eukaryota > Viridiplantae > Streptophyta > Magnoliopsida > Fagales > Juglandaceae > Juglans > Juglans regia. The sequence continues at coordinate 13,392,695 of NC_049912.1, read as the reverse complement.
TAACGTTCTCACATATAAACCGACATTGGAACGTTAACCCAACTAATTAACGTTCGCACGTAAAAAAATTGACGTTCGTTGTCTTTGCTTTGCACGAATGATATTTACGTTCGAATATTAACTCGATAGCGTTTGAATGTAACATTCGGATGTTAAAGGAGAAGAGTTCGAACATATAATTTTTAACGTTCGGGTGTTAGTTTGTCGTTCGAACGTATCAATTCTCATCATTCGAACCTTTAGATTGTTTGTGTGTTAAAACGTGCAAACGTGGTGTCTTACATTCGAACATTTTGTTCAAATTCGCTGGCATTTTGTTCGAACGTAAATCAATGTTTGAACGTTTGTTCTTTACGTGCGAAAGTTATGATCAGAAATAGTAATTTCATAAAATTAAAAAGTATACAAATTGTTTCATACTACACCATAAATATAACAACTAATAATATCTTATAGAGTTGCAAAAGTAGACAATAAAAGTTTCTAATACTGATAATGATAATGATGATTTGATCATTTTTTTTTTTCTGTGCTCGAGCTTGAATCAATAAGCTTAACTTTTAACTCGAGCTCGTCCCACAAACGAGTTCGAGTCGAGCCGAGTTCGAATTGTTTATTTTTTTATTTTTTGAATAAGATTTAATAATTAATAAATAAAATAAAATAAAATAAAATAAATCTAATATTAAATTTAAACTAACAAGTAGAACATCTATTGAATTATAAAATTTTAAAAAAAAATTATAAATAATTAATATCAACTAGTTGATATTTATCCAAAATAACAATATATTATATGCGTGTATATATTATTAATATATACACTTAATATGATATTATATATCTATTTCATATATGGTTCTCACATGCTAGTATATGAAATGATTAAATTTTATCGATCAATTATATAGAAATTATAAAATATACTTATGAAGTATATTCACTATATAGACATAAGTAATTATATTACATATTATATATTTAATTATAAAAGTAGTATTCTTATATTATTTGATAATACATATATATATGTATATATACATAAGTGTATATATATTTATCAATATATGAATGAGTTTTAATCGAGTCGAACTAACAAGACGAGCGGATATTAACGAGTTTTAGTTGAATTGAGCCGAATTTTATTAAATATGTGTCATTTACAAATTAAACGGATATCTGCTTTTAGATAACCTGGCGTGAATAAAAATTTATTGGATGTCTTATGTGACATAATTTTATAGGTCTTTATTAAAAATGGTTTTTTACCCGTCCAAGAGCTTTTCCCTAATAAATATGCGAGAAAATAGGGACATTTTAGTAATTTAAAACTTTTAACATTTAATTCATCGTTATATTGTGTGCAGAAACTCCCAGAAGGTCTAGTGCCAACGAAAAGCTTGAATCGATTCGGAGCCAAAAGGTTAGCAGTTCCATCTCCAAAACTCTATTTCGTTGCAAATCTGATCCTGGATGCCCTCGTTCTTCTTCATTTACTATACTTCTCTCACCACTGAGAAAATTTCTGAATTCTTATATGTAGGCTTTTCTGCATTTCTGTACATCGAACATTTCTACTACTCCTTTATTGGGAAAAAATTCGGATTGGCTATCCAGAAACTAAGTTCTCAGATTGGTGCCTGTGTCGATTGGAATTGTGGGCTGTGTAGATTTTCCCCTTTTTAGGGGGGGTTTTCAGTTTTCTTGATCGGGGTCTTTTAATTGCTGAATTCTTAGTTATTCTTGTAGAAATTGTAGTACTGACTTTATATGATCCTGTTCGAAGCACTCTAGAGAAAGAACAGATAAAGTAGAAGTGGTTGCTATACATGGGGAGGCCTTTATTCTATGAGATATTGGAAAAACCAGCCACAACTTGTATTATAGGCGTATGTAGTGCAATATGGTTTTACATACAGAAGAAAAACATTGGGTATTCACATGTGGGTTTTAGTTATGAAAACGCCATTGAAGGACACCATTGGCGGATAATAACTTCAACTTTTTCCCATGTAAGTGTTCTTCATCTTGTTTTCAATATGAGTGCACTTTGGAGTCTGGGGATAGTGGAACAGTTGGGGAATATAGGCCTTGGTGTGGTTTATTACCTACATTACACGTTGGTCTTGGTCGTCTTATCGGGTGTGTTAGTTTTTTGGATGTACCATACGTTGATTCATAGATTCAAGCTTGAGCATTTCCGGAGAGTGACAGCTGTTGGATATTCTTGTGTTGTTTTTGGGTGGATGACAATTCTTTCTATGAAGCAACCCTCTTCAAAGTTGGATCTTTTTGGATTTCTTTCGCTTCCCATTAGTTTCGCTCCATTTGAGTCGCTCATTTTTACTTCACTTATAGTTCCACAAGCAAGTTTTCTTGGTCATTTATCAGGAATCATTGTTGGGTATGCCATTGGATGGGGTTTGATTAATGGGATGAACAATTACTGGGCGGTAACCATGTTGGGATGGATTGTGCTTGTGTTTGTGTTCAGTTTGAAGCGATCTGGTGCATATGATTTCAGCTTTTTCGAGATTGAATCTATCACGGATCCTTACTTGCCTTCTGTGCGGTTTCCAGCATCAGGTAATGGTAGAACCTTGCAGATGAGTGCATTGCCAGTTGGAGATGTTGAACTCGTGTAATTTCTATTCAGGATGCCATGTCTATGGATGTGGGCTTGGCTGACTCAGGAGTTGTGTTATTGTATGATTTTGATGTGCCAAACTGGACAATTGCATGTGAAACGGCTATAATGCTCATTGGTCATCAAATTATATATTGTTTTCTCGTGGTAATGCAAGTTTTCAGGTGCAACTCTTGAACTCGTTTAGGTGGCAGTGAATGTTGGTGCTACTCATTGCGTTATGGAAGTTTTCTGGTCATTGTTGCTGACTAATAGAATATGTTATGGTTAATTTTCGGTGTAGCTTTTGTTAGTTGAATAGCTTCCACATACCATTGTTTTCTCTTGGTAATGAAAGTGAATTTGTTTAGGACAATGAACGTGCATTTCTGAGTGTTTTTTTCTACGATTAAAAAGCCTGAAGGCAGACCTAGCATTTTCTGTTCAACCACCTATTGCTTTTAATTTCATTTTTTTAGTCTGTATTTATTTAAATCACGAAAAAAGAATCAATGTGTAGAAGACCCCAAACTGTGAAAAAGCAAAAATCATTTTTTTGTTTTTTCCCTTTATTTTGAATTGGATCTTTAATTTCATTTTTTTTTTTAGTCTGGATTTATTCGATTTTTTCAGAGTCCTACTTGAAATGTATATGTATAAGATGAAATCATGAAAAATGAATCTGGTTATATGACAATGGGTCAATGAATCAATAGTCCATCGTCTCTCTGGTTAAATAACTCGGCCGAATTGTGTGGTAAGACAATTTCTGCTACTTTTATCCTTGAAGCACTTCTGTTGAAACTCAAAAAGTTAAGCTTTGGTTTGAAAATGGGTTTGAGTTCCTGATTATGACCTTTTGAGTTGATAGTTGAAGTTATATACTTGGTATTGTAATTTGGTTAGACATAGTTGTTAAATCTTTATCTTTTCTGGTATAGTGACCACCAAACAATAATGTTCCCCCTTCTCTCTCTCTCTCTCTCTCTCTCTATATATATATATATGTTCTCTGGAAATTTTCATGGTTGAATTGAATGTCTGATTGGTGACCTTGGGTTGATATTTGGATTCATGCTCCACAAAGAAGATTTCAAGGGTTAGGTTAGTTAAATTATAAAATATCACGAGTGTTTCAGTGAACAATTCTGGCGCAAAATAAACATGGAGTTGTTCTAGATTAACAGCAGCTTTGAACTGTGAGCGTGCCTTTCCGCCTCCTGTGAAGACTGAATATTGTGGGATGGCTTGTTGCTCAAAATACTAGAGGGATGCTTGGAGAATGAGATAGAATGTGAATTTTGTGAATAATAGTAAGATGGTTTGTGAATAGTAGTGACATAGTTCGAATTAAGTATTTATTGAATTTTGGGAAAGGAAAGAAAAAAAGTTGGAAAAAAAATATTATAAAGTTAACATATTATTATAATATTATTTTTGTTTCGAGATTTGAAAAAATTAAATTATTTTTATATTTTGTTTGAAAGTTTGGGAAATTGTAATGATTAGTTTGGAAAAGTTATAATGATTAGTTTGAAAGTGATTGTGTTTGAGTGATGTTTGAGAAGTAAATAAGATGAAATCGAAAATTATTTCCAAACAATTCCTGAGGAGGTGGGTTTGGATGGCGAGATAAGAATTTTTTATTTTAGATGAAAGTTTAAAATATTATTATTGTTTTGAGATTCGAAAAAGTTGAATTGAGATTTGAAAAAATTTAATTATTTATTATATTTTGTTTGAGAATTTGAAAAAATTGTAATGATATTATGATATGAGAATTTTGTATCTCATCCTAATTGCTAAACATTCGTGTTTGGAAACAGCCAAATTGACGAAAATGGTCTTTGACTCCAAATATTTTAACAGGTCGAGAACTAACCTGAGCACTTACATACTATTTGCATTATTGATTACACTCATCCCATGATGTTCTTCCCCTTTTTATTTGTTTCTGTATTTTATTTATTTATTTATTTCAGAGTGCATTAAAAGCTCAATTTCTGCTTCCAAGAAGGTGAAAAAGTACCTGACCACTCAAGGATAATTTCATGTTTAACACACAAAATGTGAACAATGTAGGATCTCCCTCCCAAATGCTCTGCAACTCTCCTAAAAAATGACACATTCCCCTTGACGAAGGAGAGAGAGAGTCAAAATCTTATTGCGTTCTCTTTTTTTGAATTTTTTTGTGATAGATGTATAAAATGAATCTAAAATATTTTATATATCTTTTAAAAAAATTAGACTTAATTAAAATAAACAAATTTCAAAAAACTAAATGTTTTATCTTTTTAATAGATCCCTTATATTATTCATGCTCGTTGCGCAGGTATGTAAATATTATATTAATAAATAAAAATTAGATACCATGTCTTCATCTTAAAGAAACTGATCAATAAGAATGATAATTTTTAAAAATTTACTATACATCAGTTATTATTTACTCTCACATCTTACACTTATAGCTTTTTTATAAAGTGTGAGATGCTTTTCATAGGGGAGTAAAGCTATAGAGCAGGTCACTGTAGCACATCAGCCGTAGCACACCTGAGTTGGCTTTTTTTTTTTTTTTTCTTCCCTTTTTTTTTTTTCCTCTACACAGCACATCAGTCTACTGTAATACATCAGCCTGTCCACACGTCAGGTGTGTTGCGGCTATAGCCAACAATAGGCTGATGTGCAGATTTATTATTTCATATGGTATGAGAGAGTTTTTCATAGAATGTGGGGTGATGAATAGTGACTGATGAGAAGAATTTTTCATATTTTTAAGACGAATGAAGCACAGGTGGTGTACAAGTAGTCTTTAGAAAAAATAAAAGAAAAAGAAAAGAATATAAATAGTGTAAATGAAAAGGGTTAGGTTTGGAGACGAAGAGTCCCAGTCATTATTCCGTCGAGTTGATATTGAAGTCTTAAAATCTGCGTCCTTGCTCATAAGGAACTGCCATGCCATCTGTATGTTTAGTGTAGTAGTAAGAAAGAATGCCAACAATAGACAAGAACCAAAAGGTGGTTCATGTTTTGGTGATATTTTTCAAGATTCTGCTGAGCTGATATATATTTTAATTGATGCTAATTACTTTCTCGTGTATGTTTGTTTCCTTTAGTAAGAAAGAATGCCAGCAACATGGCCAACAATAGACAACCTACTCCCAACCACAAAACCCATCACATATAATGCATGCTAGCTATCAACTTCTTACCGTATGCAATTCTACCAAACTAAAGTACTATCTATCACCATAAAGACCTGGAATCTCATTTTCCAACATCCTGGCCAGTATGGAGAAGATCATCAAGAAAAACCCACTCAAAGATGAAGCTTTACTTCAGCATCCAATCCTTTTTGTTCTTGTTTTGGCCTTGGGTTTTGTTATAATGGATCCTTTCAATATGGGTCCCCTAGGAGGCCATGAGTTTATGCCTGTGAGGCACTCAATTGCACCATACAAACAAGTCATGGAGAATTGGCCTAGAGACAATCAAAGCCGGTTAGGACTCGGGAAATTGGTGTTTGAGAATGAAGTCTTCGGCCCTGAATCGTTAGAGTTCGACCACTTGGGGCGTGGCCCTTATACAGGATTGGCCGATGGACGTGTTGTTCGATGGATGGGTCAAAGTGTTGGGTGGGAGACCTTTTCACTCGTGACACCAAATTGGTGAGTCTCATTCGTGTTTTACTATATCTCGCATGTTTTACCAAAGAGAAAATATATTTGTAATTTTAAATTGTGCAATCACCGCATAGTCGTTTTAAAAAAGTGAATAAAACATGGGACTCGCATGTAAAAGATTAATTTTTTAATAGTAGATCTTACTCTTTTTCAAAATAATTATACAGTGTTTATATACTTTACGATTATATGTAGAATTACTTAATAGAGACTCACTAGAAAAATACCACTTATTTATAGTGGGTAACATTTTTATCAAAATATTTGCATCCTCAAAACTTATTCAAATCATTTTTCATAGTTGATTGGCCTTGGTAGATGCTAATTTATGTGTGACCCTTAAAAGGTCAGAGAAGCTTTGTGCTAAAGGCATCGATTCAACCACATCTAAGCAATGGAAGCATGAGAAAAGGTGTGGCCGTCCCCTTGGCCTAAGGTTCGATAAAGAAAGTGGAGATTTGTACATAGCCGATGCTTATCATGGCCTTATGGTTGTTGGGCCTGAAGGAGGACTTGCAAGATCTCTGGCAACTCAGATAGAAGGGAAGCCCATAATGTTTGCTAATGACCTTGACATTCATAAAAACGGTTCCATCTTCTTCACAGATACTAGCAAAAGATACGACAGAGTGTAAGTTTAAAAGTGCATATAAGATATTTGTAATTGTGCAATTGTGTAATTATTGTGTAATCATTTTGAAAAAAATAAATAAAATGTGAGATTCACATGAAAAAAATTAAATTTTTAATAATAAATTTTTTTTTTCAAAATAATTACTTGGAGTTTACGCACTTCACGATTATATATAAAATTATTCTTCCTATTAATAATAAAAGCTTTCATATGCCAAAAAGAACGAAGCATATTGCCAAAAGCTTTCAGATGGATTTATGTCTTTTCTATTTTTTTTCTTATTTTTTATTTTTTGGCAGGAACCATTTCTTTATATTGTTGGAAGGAGAAGCCACTGGTAGACTTCTCAGATATGACCCTCCAACTAAAACAACTCATGTTGTCTTGGAGGGGTTGGCTTTTCCAAATGGAGTACAATTATCCAGGGACCAAACCTTCCTCCTCTTTACTGAAACTACCAACTGCAGGTACTTATCCCTTCCCTCTTAATCCATCTCATTTAAGGCTAGTCTACATACGGTTTCCATTTGGGGACTGCTCATGTAAGTCCATACTGTTATATTTAAAAAAAATTAAAATTACAATAATATTCTTATAAAATGATGTTTTTTTTTTCCTTTTCCCCCCATTCATCAATGAGACTGTGCACGCAGTACCTCACTCAGGACTGCAAATAGAATTTCTCTTTCTTCAAATGTGGATTTTCCACTTGTACAAGACTTTTGGGATATGATAACAATTAAATAACTTAATATGAGCTAACATCATATCATAACAATAGTTTACAAAAAGGGATGTCAGGTTGAACCAAGATTTTGTTGCATTACAAAGTTGAAAAATCTCTTTATTGCAGTCCAACCAATCTGCTACTACTTTGGACACTCAAAAATCATCCACCCCATTTTTCTTGACTATCTTACAAAAAGCCAATAGCCTTCCGGCCGAATGGCACCACCACCCATGATTCTTAGGGATCATTGGGTCCATGCTTTGGGGGTTCAAAACCCCAGCCACTACTAGAACTGATGTCCCTAAAAGAAAGTACCTAGCAAAAGAAATACTATCTCACAGAAAAAGCAATTATTATATGTACTTGATTATAAATTCATGGCATTGTGACAGGCTAACAAAATACTGGTTGGAAGGTCCAAAATCTGGAACCACAGAAGTGGTTGCTGACTTGCCAGGTTTCCCAGACAATGTAAGAATAAATGAGAAAGGTCAATTTTGGGTAGCAATAGATTGTTGCCGAACTTCCGCACAAGAATTTCTCTCACACAATCCTTGGATACGAAGTGTCTACTTCCGGCTGCCAATTCGAATGAGCATCTTAGCTCGATTGATGGGGATGAGAATGTACACAGTGATCTCACTCTTCAATGATAAAGGAGAGATTTTGGAAGTTCTTGAGGATCGAAAGGGTGAGGTCATGAAACTAGTTAGTGAAGTAAGGGAAGTAAATGGAAAGCTATGGATTGGCACTGTGGCTCACAACCACATTGCCACCCTCGCTTACCCCTTGACTAATTAAGGCCTTAACTTCAATTTGATGAAAGGGGTCATTGGTGTTTGTATTTATTGTTTAGATATTAGATGTTCGACTTGTTTTATGATTCGGGTAACAATATTGGTGGTTAAATGACAAGCATGGGCTCTTATATTTGTAGCTTTTTGGCCTAGCCGCAACATTTTGTATTGATTCTATGGTCAAAATGTGTTGAATTATGAAGCACTACTTGACAAATGCCAGCAGCCACGGCGCAGCCCAGAACGGCTAATCATGAATGCCCTCGCTCTATGCTTTCCCGGAGTTAGTTATTCAAGAAGACTAATCATTTAAATATGCCTTTGTTTCCAAGAGCATTCAATCTTCTCCATATCCTAGTCCTAACTAATGATTTAACTAATGACCTCATCATCTTCTAGTCCTAACTCTACTTAACCTTTCTTAACTTAAAGACCATGAATTAGGACCCCAATGAGGTCATACCTTTCCAACATTTTACATTCAACATCATGGTCTTACACCTCCCTTGCATCCTTTTACATATATCACACTCCATTTCTAATTCATAAAGTGAGCTCCCATGCTTCACTTTAACATCCAAAGCATCACTCCAGCTTTATAACTTAATCCCACTACACCATGAGCTCTGTGCTACAAATATAATACCCTTCTTCCATACATACACAATTCAATCGAACACTTCCTGACATTCAATCTCAACTCAAGTCTCATTCACTTCTTTGCATAGAAACGTATAACACAATCCAAACCAAACATATATGTACAACCAACCAAAAATACATATGTGCTCTACCCATTTATCACCTAAGATCAATATACAATCCATCAAAACACACACTGGTCTTACAAGCTTCATCCACACACAACACATTCAATATATAAAAATCTGTCCAACATAGTTACTCCACATTCTCATGCATTTTCAATCCATAAACCACTTCAAATAAGCATACCTTGTCCAATTCTAACATAGAAATTAATACACGCACATATATCAATTTATCATCCATTTAGATTCAATATACAATTCGTCAAACATTTAATATATAAATCTGTCCATGCCATCAATTTCTTGCACGTTTAAACTCAATATATACACCAAGCTGCCAACTTACACATCTTTGAAAGCTCAAACACAACCACCTCTCTTAGTCTATGAAATAGAACACCGCATCATTCAGCCACATACATATATTAGCCCATAAAAGAGATATATTCTAGGGTGATGCTACTGCACCGCCTACCTTTTATTGCTGGGGCATGCCCGCTAGTGCAATCAGGTGGAAAGTAAAAACACACAAATTCACTGGCGGTAATTTTTTTAGACCTTTAAAAAAATAAAAATACATTTGCAGTCAAATCCATGTGGAAAGTAACATTTTCCAAAGAGATATGAAGGGTTACCTAGTGTTATTCTAAGAGTTGAGTGTGCAATGGTGGCTGAACAATCTTTACACGTGCATAGAACATAACCAAAGCATGGCCAAGTTACTGATTTGGTGGCTTATACAAAACAGAAAAGTAAAAGGGAAAGAGGCGCCAAGAATATAGGACTATGTCTTGAAGCTAAAAGCTTGATGTTTAGGTCCATTCAATAATATAAAAACCATCTTACCAACCATTTTCCACTTATTAACGTGTGCACTATAGTCTTCCCTTAGCATGGTCGTACACACACTCTGGCTCCCCTTGCCACACTGTAGGTAACGACCGGGCGTATGACTTCGTAATGAGCGACGCGTGGCTTCGTGTCCCATCCTTGATTGTGGCATCCTCTAGCCTCTGCCAGTTGAAAGCTCACAACTTCAACCCTTACCATCTCGCTCAAGCCCATTATTGCCTGGGACAACCTAGGAGACATCACTAAATTCTTAGACACTCTTGAGTAACCAAAGAAGCTCACACACCCACATACTCCTTTTATAACAAGAAAATAAGAATTTATGTAAAGGATAAGATAAAAAAAATTTAGCAAAAATGGTCAATAATTCTTCATAGTGACATATTATACATGTGGAAAAATATCAAAAATAGGACGATAACATAGTAAATCATAGCACGGTATACTCATAGTCATTAACCATCATTGTTAGCATTGTCGCAGAGAAGAAGAACCTACCTTAGTAGTGAGTTCTCACTGAATCGTTTATTGCTAGTCTGATCTTCCTTGGCTTGGTGAAGACTCTGAGTCTGAATATGTGAAAGTACGAGCTCGATTTGTGGAGTTAGGGTTCCACTTTCTCTTTGAAGATTAGAACGAGAGAGAGAGAGAGAGAGAGAGAGAGAGAGAGAGAGAGAGAGTTATGAATTTTCAGAGATCTTAGATTTAAGATTGAAGATACGGTGCTTTTATATTGAGAAATTTGCCTCTTACTGGCCATACATTCTTGATGTAGGTTGGCTAGTGAATCGGTGAGCATCCACTATGCAGGTGTACATCGAATGGAAGGGGTGATAGGGACGGAGGAGATGTTCTCTGTGTGTCTCAAAAGTTTGACCAAGGAGATGGGAATCTTAGCCTACAATTTGTGAATGTCACCCATTTGGTGGAAAGCTTCTACCCATGGTTCGTGATCCATTTGTCAGACTTGTGTTTACTTTTTCTAAAGTGATGCTTTACTTTAGAAAGCTTCTACCCATGGTTCGAAATTACCCGGTGTTAATTTCGTATTCCTTTTGGTCGTCCAAAGTGATGCTTTACTTCATTCATTGTTATTCCTTTCTGACAATTTGCCCACCCAAGGTAATGCTTGCTTAAGTCTAGTTCGCTTAAGACGTTTGCCCACCTTGACCATTTGATAGGGTATTTCCTTGTGCCCGAGATTGTGAGTCTTTGCTTAGCCACACTTGCCTGTTTGCAGGGTGTTCCTACCTTTGAAATGTGCGTCCTCACCCGCTATAGTATGTACACGACTTGACGTTTACTTTATATTTGGATTGGTTAGTCATTATCAGAGTAACCCAGAACTTTTTCATCGGCAAAATGTTAAAAAAAATTTTCGATACCTTTGTGAGACAACATATTTCGTTCTTTACTATTAGGGTGGAGACATGAGACTGAAGGGTTACAGCGATGCTAATTGGGCTAGTGATAAAGATGAGGTAAATTGACAAAGGTGATACATTTATACTTATAGGGGAGAGATCATTGGAGGTAATCTAGGGAGATTGTTGGCAAACACCTTTAGAAACTCCTTGACGATAGGAATCTCCCTTACTAACTTCATCTTTGTTGGTTTAAGCACTACTTGAACTAGGTATGCTTCTACTCAATGTGCCAAATCTCTCTTAGCTCGTAAGGCTAAAATCACCCTTGGCATCACCCTAAGCATACTACCTGTGAATTACATTTCTTCTCCTCCAAGCAGGTGGAAGCTAACCACCCAACTTCGGCAATTTATACCAGTGTACTACTGAAACAACCAATCCATTCCCAAAATAATGTTGAATCCTAGCAGGTTGAACTATGAGGTCTACTTCCAACACTCTTCATCCCAATTCTAAGGGATAACTCATGTCAACTATTGTACACACTACCACCTCCCTAGTCAGCAGAGCCACTGCCACAACCTGGGATGAACCCGAGTCAAACAAAGCGCATGCATAGTACTCGTACAGTTTGACTCTCCTTGATATGATCCAATATTCTGAATCTTAATGATGCACTACTTCATATGATGCAAAAATTCTCAATTAAAGCGAGTTCATACTTGTGATGACTCTTGCTTCTTGGGTCTCTAGGGTCTCCTCATCGGTCTCTCCAAGAGTCAAGGCATACACATGCACCTGTGCTGACTGCATTTGACCTGATCTCCCTTCAGCTAGGTAGTCCTGCCTCCTTGGGCTGCTCTAGGGCATTCATTTGCGAAATTTTCTACTTGAAAGCATCTAAAGCACCAGCCACCCATGTGAATTCCTAGAATCGCCTATAAACGTGTCTTTGATTTGGACACAAACTTTTGGGGTGACCCGGAACTAGTCTATTCCTAGTGTATCTTCTTCATTTTTGGCCTATTGGCATGGTCGCTAGACTGTGATGCTCACATTTAGCAATAGAGGCTACTTCCACTAGCTTTTGGAAATCTTGTATCTACAGGTAGGCTACTTGGGAACGTATCTACAGTTACAATCCATCTTGAAAATGCTCCACGAGCATCTCCTTTATGGAGATGAGATGCAAGGCAAACTTTCCTAGCTCCATAAACTTATCAGAAAACTGTTTGACAACCATACCACCTTGAATCAAACTAGCAAATTTCCTAGCCTTCTACTGCTTTATGACAGCAGGGAACAAACTCCTTAAATCTCTGTCAGGTCACAGACTTCATCGATCTTAACTCCATTATCATCAACTGGCTCTTTGTATCCCACCAGACTGTAGCTTTCCCTTGCAACGGGTAACTGGCATAAATCACCTCGGAAGGCCTTCTCAAGATCCTTGATCCATTTTCCCGCTTTAATGGGTCCTACTTTTTCAAAAAATCCTGGGTACTGATAGGCCAAGAACTACTCGTACGAATAGCCTCTTTGCTCAACACGTTGGTGGTGAGTTTTCTACTGTTGCAGTGTTGTTACAAGAGCTCCTACTGCTATTGCAGCATCTCCACCATTCGATTTATTGCTTGGGCCATTGTGTAGTTTCTATCATTATGAGGCTAACCCTCCTCATGCACATCTTCCGGTCATTTGTTTTAGGGGACTCTTGGTCGTACTATGATGTCTTTCCTGCCAAAGATCCAGGCCCCATCACTTTTGGTTGTTCCCGAAACTACCAAGATTCAACCTAAAGATTAAAGTCTAGCTCTGGTACTATACTTAGGTGACCTATGGATTTACCTAAAGCCATAAAAGCTTTGATATCATCGAGTCTATGATGCTATCGGCCCTCGCTTATGATTTGGCAGAAGGCCGTAACATCGGGATGCGCATCGCACGAGTTACACTCCTTTCGTACTGTGGGACTTTGTGTGCTTGTATGTGGCAAACGTATGTAAAATTAATCATAGCGGAAAATTTTGAGATACATGTCATAACAATTAATCTCAGTAATAGAGAAATGAATTTGTCACATCTAATTATCCATAAGCTACAACTCCAAAAGTTAGGGCAATACAAGCCATAAATTGTTCATCATCTAGCTTGCAATAAATAACATGATTACTACAAAAAGGCAATAGCCCAAATCATACTACTCCTTGGGCTTGTAACAATCTAATCCAGTATTATTAAGGATGAAATATGAAAACTTTATTGGTCCAATAATTGGATTTAAAGCCCATTTAATATTTATGGACTGAGTGGGCCTATTTAATTGGTGATAGGCTCAAATGCTATTTTAAAAGTCCAAAAATATTTATTTGACAAGTTAGACTCATTTTAGAATTTAAGATCATCCATTAAGAGTTTTCTTATTTTAAAGTTATCACTAATTGAGGAGCCCTACACAATCTCAATCACTCATAGTCCTATGTTAAATGAGCTCCTAGATTATGTTCTATTCCAAATTCTATTATCGATTGATGGCGACTGCATTTTCAGAAAATTAGTGTCACGACAGTCATTAATCGAGTCCAAGTTGAACTCTTCGGCACCTCTCCCAAATCTCTCTATATATTTCTTTCATTCCCTCTATTATCTCCCCAACGTAGTTGCCAAACTGAGATACCCAAACCACCAATAACCTCCTTTATTCATTCACTGACCTACTCAACTGGCAAACACCAAAGCGATTGGGAAACACACGTCCGAGAACCACCAAGCCTCATGGTGGCAACCACGTAGCTCATTCATGCAAAACGACCAAAATAGCAGCCCTTCCCATTGGCATCAAGCATCTAAAGAAGAAGCAAGCCCCAATAGCAATCGTCGCAACTAGCAAGTTGTAGCCACGAACCAACCATGAGCCATTGCACTTCCTCAAGCCACATCCCTCATCCCACGAAAGTCGTGTTAATGCCTTAACTTGCACAACAGACCAGAAGGGAGGAAATAATCATTCCAGGCCCACGATGATGATTCGGACTTCAATACGACGTTCTTCGCATTCATCTATAACATAAATAATAAATAAGTGAATAAAAGTAAATAAAAAGATACACATAAATTTACGTGGTTCGACATAATGCCTACGTACACGGGTTGTTTGGGGGCAGAATTCACTATAATGAGTGATTTTACAATTTCTCATGACCTCACATATCTCACAATACAATGGAGAAATTTAGGGGAGATCCTTTGGAGTCGTTATGTATGGTGGAGTTTGGCATATAGAGCTTTTGTGGCGATATTTTGTATAGAGAGCTTGTGGAGAGTCTGTCAGATTTTTGAGGGATCTCCTCATATATATAAAGGTCTATTTCCTTAAAGTGATTGAGTCCAACTTGCCTTGTGAAGTTTTTTCCTTTCAAAAGTCTGAGTCTCTTTCCTTTTAGGAGTCTGTGTGACTTTTCTTTTAGGAGTCTGAGTCAACTTGTCCTATTTCTTCATGACTTTATCTCTTAGCTTAATTTTTTTATCTTATCTCGAGGCTAAATTATAAGCTGTTGATTTGACCCCTACAAGCCGCATCGGATGCCACCATATGAGACGTCCAGCACAAGCAGCCACTGTAGGCGACTGCTCATGCACGGCAGAAGTAGCCAAGCCCACTGCCTTACACCACCATAGACCCATGTCCTCAGCCATTGTAAACAGCCAACAGAAATGCCCCTATTTTTTAACACCTGAAACAGAGCAAGTTTCCTTACTCCTCAACTCATCTCCGCCCTGCACGATCGTTCACCACCAGTGAACCACCACAAGCCATTCTCCTCCAAGCTACACCGTCAGGAACTGCCAACCCTAGCCCCATGAAGGCCTCTCAAGTCACCACAACTCAACCACACATTGTCGTACATGACCCTTGCATGGAAGTAGGTTACCCACCTCGTTTAGCCACAAGCTACCAATGTCAACCCTGTGGGCCTCCAGCCACCAATGTTCCTTCACCCTGAGTAGAGCCCTCACTCTCACTCTCACACTCTCTCTCTCTCTCTCTCTCTCTTCGAGAGCCCTCCCTATCTCTCGAACTTTCCCTCTGGTTCACATAAACGCACTCTCTCTCCACGTCTAAAAGGTGCCCACGTGAGGTATAAGTGTCTAATAATAAAATTACGTATCCTACACAATAAGTGATTTGTTTATCATTTATGATGATATTCTTGTGATAAGAACAAAGAGAAAATAGACTATAGACATGGAAATATTTTTAGGGTTATGAAGATTTTAGGTTTTAGGAATAATAGGTTATTTTTAGCATTTTAGGTTTTAATTGTTAAGTATATATTTAATTAGAAATTTATGCAAATTACATGCCAATTTTATAAGTGATTGTATGTGCTGAAAATATTAGATTAGCATTATAAAGTAAGTAGCTTGATCATAAATGAGGATTAACATACGTTAGCTAATCATATATATTATTATTAAACTCAATTATCTGGAAACCAGTGTTTATGACATATCATGCTATTTGCAACAAGCATGTCTCATTCTTCATAATTCATGATCATGTTTCATTCCGCATATTATAGTTATGTACGTATCATTCATCTCACGTTATATAAGACATGTAAGCTTTTATAAAATCAAGTGTAAAATAAACTCAGAACAGTTAATAAGATGATTATTTAGATGCATTGTACCAATGCGATTTTATAAGTGGATGTGCAAGTAGGGCTGAGCACCGACCTATTCGGAGTCGGAGGGCCCAGACTCTGACTCCGACTCCGACTTTGTCGGAGGTCGAATCCGACCTCCGACTCCGACTCCGCGATGTATATTATCCGATCCGACTCCGACTCCGACTTGTCGGAGCGGAGTCGGATTTTTTTATTTTATTTTTTTGTCTTTTTTAATTTCATATTTGACCCATTTTTAAAAAAAAAAAAAAAATTTGTGAGCTTTCAAATTTCAACTTTATCAATATTACAATCTAAACTAAATAGAAGACCATGCAATATCAATCTAATGTTATCATTATAATTTATATATATATATATATATATGAAGATTCATAAAAAAATATATGATATATATTATTATATATGAATATTAAAAAAAAGACACCGACACTGTATACGAAATATTATTAATACACTAATATACTTATATATATATATTAATATATATAAATATATGTAATACACTAATAGTATTAGTATATTAGTATTAGTATTAATATTAGTTATACTAGTAGTGATATTAGTTATACTAATAGTTATATTAGTATTAGACTATTAGTTATTATTAATACTATATATTATACTAATAGTGATATTAATACTATATAATATATATAGTTATAGTTAAAGTCATTTAGTATAACTATATTAGTATAAGTTATAGTGATTTAGTATAATTATGATACTACAAGTTATAACTATAGTCTATATTAGTATTAGAATTAGTTGTAGTGATTAGAATAACTATATATTAGTATTTGCTATAATGATTTTAATTTAGTATAACTATATAATAGTATTAGTATATTAGTATTAGTATTAATATTAGTTATACTAGTAGTGATATTAGTTATATTAATAGTTATATTAGTATTAGACTATTAGTTATTATTAATACTATATATTATACTAATAGTGATATTAATACTATATAATATATATAGTTATAGATATAGTCATTTAGTATAACTATATTAGTATAAGTTATAGTGATTTAGTATAGTTATGATACTACAAGTTATAACTATAGTCTATATTAGTATTAGAATTAGTTGTAATGATTAGAATAACTATATATTAGTATTTGCTATAATGATTTTAATTTAGTATAACTATATAATAGTATTAGTATATTAGTATTATACTGACTATATTACTGATTGTATTAGTATACTTAATTTCTAATACTAGTATATCACTATAGTTAATAACTTAATAGTATCATATAGTAATATAGTATTAGTAATTGATACTATTACTACAGTAATTTATATAGTCATTTATATATAGGCTTAAAGTGGTTTACTAATTTATATATAGTAATTAATACTATTAGACTATTAGTAATTTATATGAATAATACTTTAGTTATTATACATTAGTATTATATGTTATTATAAATTTATAGATTAGTGTTTATACATTAGTATTACAATATTACATGTCGATGTTATTATTCATCTTAGTGTTTATAGTATATTATATATACATTAGTTATTAGTATTATATGCTATTATATTTATACATTAGTAATTTAGTGTTACATGGTAGTAATATTGTAAATTTGTAATAGTATGATATTTACATATAGTCATATACTAAACTATTATTAGTCAATTTAGTCTATATATTATAGTATAAATATATTATTTAACTAGTATATTATTGAGTTTAACTAACTATATAAGATATAGTTGTATAAAATTTAAATAATTAATATATAGAAAAACACATATTTTATAAAATATGTATAAAATCGGAGGCGGAGGCGGAGGCGGAGTCGGAGGGAGACGTCGGAGGCGGAGGCGGAGGATCGGAGTCGGATCGGAGCGGAGTCGGAGTCGGATCATCAATGGATCCGACTCCGACTCCGACTGTCATGAAGAAAAAACCTCCGACTCCGACTCCGACAAGTCGGAGCCGAAGCGGAGTCGGAGCGGAGCCGGAGCGGAGCCGGAGCGGAGTCGGATTCGGAGTCGGATTGTCGGATTTTTGCTCAGCCCTATGTGCAAGTCACAGACGTAAGCGTGGTCCACCACAGTATGCTGAAAACTATTAGCGGTTCTTCTTATGGCCACTGGATGTGGAGCCGATGCATAACCTTGCACACATGATTAAGTGTGTTGGCCAGTAAGATAAGTATGATAGGTATGATAAGTCAGATAATTCAAAACAAGTCATGCATGACATATGTATGAATGATCATGATTTTAAATTTTCAGCATGAAATATTTTATGAAAAAAACTTATGTTATTATATTTACGTTGGGATGAGTTTTGTGCTGAGTTTTCGACTCATTTTAATTTTATTTCATGTTTTTAGACCACCTGGGTGAGAATGATGATGATTTTGAGCAGGTAAGTCAGGCTTAGACGGAGTAGTTTGATTTAGTTCTAGGCGTCTTAAAATAAATTATCTTTATGACAAACAGTTTATTTAGTTACTAAAGTTTTTTTGATTTAATATAATTGGGTATATGTTTTATTAAATAATTTTTTTATGAAATAAATATTTATTCTATTAAATTATGCAAGTCTCTTGCCTGGCTATTTTTGTGAAAACACGTGACATCCCTAACCTACGAGAAGGGAGTGTTATAGGGCTACATTGGATCCTCTTAATCAAAATCACCTTTGTTCCCTATAGGTACATCAAAACTTATGGTTTCAAGGAGCAAAACTATAGTGGGGTACTGTAATGAGATCTAAAAAAAAAATCTCAGTAAGTTTTATTTCAGAACAAAAATAAAAATGCACAAGTATGTACTAAAGAGAAAACAAGAAGGGAATTATTTATATCGAGCTGAGGGCCTCCAAGTAATTAAATCAAGCATCCAATGCCCAAAATGTCTCATAGGTTTTAAACCGAGAACCCCAGATCCATTCAACAACATGAAATTATCTTACAAACCCATTACCATTTATTGATGTGTGCACCACAATCTCGCTTCAAAAAGGTTGTACACACACCCTGACTCACTTTACCACATTGGGTAACAACCGCATATGATTTCAGTATGAGCAACGCTTGGCTCTGCACCCCGTACTTGACCACAACATCCTCTAGCTTCCGCTAGCTGAGAATCTATGGCTTTAACCCTAGAGCATTACCATCTTGCCCGTTGTTGTCGCTCAATGACAACTTAGGGGACGTCACTCAATTCTTAGTCACTCTTGAATAACCAGAGAAGCTCCACCAAGATAATATCTCATTTCAGCTAAGAATCTTGATTCACTCAAGCACCCACACACTCCTTTTGAAATAAGTAAGCATTTTAAAAAATAACATCAACTTTTAGTAAAAAAATAGCTAGTAATCATAGTGATATAGTACTCATGAGGATAATCCAAAAATCAAGGTGCCATAAATCTATTATGCATCAACATTCTAAGGGTAATAAAAAAACTGAATCACAATATAGCATGCTCATAGTCATTAACTTTCATTGTAAGTGTTGTTGAGAAGAAGAACCTACCTTAGCAATGAGTTCTTACTGAGTCAATTGTTGGTGACCTAGCTTCCCTTGGTCCGATGGTGACTCCAAGTGTACAAGTGCATGCGAGTATGAAATCTACTCGTAGGGTTGGGGTTGCATCTTCTCCTTGGAAGGTTAGAGAGAGAGAGAGAGAGAGAGAGAGAGAGAGAGAGAGAGAGAGAGAGAGAGTGTGTGTGTGTGTGTGTGTGTGTTTGGGTTTTGGAGAATTTAGAGTGTACGAGTGAGGCTAACTAATATGGTGCTTTCATATGGAGGGGACTTCCGTCACAGGTATATCAGTTATCGACATAGGTTGGTTGGTGAATCGGCAAACATCCATGGTCCAAGTGTACTTCGAATGGAGGGAGTGACAAAGATGGAGTGGATGTGCTCTGCACGTCTTAGAAACTCGACCAAGGAAATGGAAAGCTTAGTCTACCACTAGTGAATGTTGCCCACATAGTGGAAAGCTTTTGTGTATGGTCGAGCACATGGTGTTCAAGTCCTTGATTCCTCTGAACCACGAGTGCCTCTTGTGAAATGTTTTCATTTAAATTTTGGAGATTTTCGTGAGAGCACTTGCTTTCGAATTTCTTCCCATCACACCCTACTCATTTTGATCACTTTGTTCATTCATTCTCCTTAAAGCACACGGTTGGACCTGAGTTTTGGCTCAGATGGAGGGTAGGCGAGGGACGCATCCCTAGTAGTACTTCACTCAGATTTGTATTTCCTTGTTTGTAGAATATGTTTCGATATCCAGCTTATTTACCTTTGCCGAACCAAATACCTTTTGCTCACTTTCGAACTTGCCCAACTAACCATTTCTCACCCAATGTTAACTCTGCATACCTTTGGTCACCTTGTCATTGCCTGCCTAGAAGTGATGCTTGTTCCACTCACTCACTTTTGTTTACTTGAGCCTTTTCTCACCCAGGGCCGTGCTTGCCTAAGCCTCTTTCACTCGTGTTTTTTGCTCGCCTTGGTCATTTGGTAAGGCCTTCCCTTACGCCAGGGATTACGAGATATTGCACAGTTGATTCGCGTGGAGAGTTCCTATGTTCAAAGGGCACAGTCCTCACAGTTATCAATATTTTAAGCATAATCTTTCTTCATGCTAAGTTTTAGCTTATAAAAGTCTTCTTCTTCCTCCAAATTCATTAAGTAGACAAAGAGTCACTGCAAATACTAAAACAAATACTGACTTCTGGGGTGACAAGAAGTCACTGCAAAAAGTCATAAAATTATTGCAAAACTTAGGGATGAAAAAAAAAAACAACAGGTGAACCTGACCGATGGGTTCGGTTCGGTACTGGTTCCATTTTTCTCAAAACCACTCTAGTTTCAATTTTTTTTTTAACACCGGGCCTGTTTATATATATATTTTTTAATTTGTAATATTATATAAATATTTTTTATATGATTTTTTATATTGTATATAACTTTTATATATAATATGTATAAAATAATTTTATATTATATGCTAAATTGCTAATTAATATAACATAAAATTTTAATCTTAAACATGAACATTTGACATATACACTCATATAAAAGTGTATGTAACCATCATATTATCATTAAAATATTATTATTATTATATATATATGTACTAATACTAATATTATATCACTATATATTATAATATATGATAATATATCGTTATATTATCATTATATTATTATGACTAATTACCTCCTCATTTTGTCCCCTCATTTTGACCACTCATGTATTTAATTGTGTTTTATTTTTTTTAACTAACTAATTAATGAAGTGACTATTAATGTGTATTGGCATTTTTTTTTATTTTTTAAAAATGTAAAGATGTTAAAAGAATGAAACAAAATAATAAAAAAATGGATTTTGCCTAGGAGAACGCCAACGGTCACTACTTGGTGGCACCCTAGTAGTACTCTATTATTATATACTATAATATATATATAGTACAAAAACTTGACTCACTAAAAAATGAGCAGCACAAAGGCTGTCCCAAGTGCAGGAGGATGTTGCGTAATAATTAGGAATAAATTTCTAGATCGTCTCCTCAGGAAAAGTTACTTAAAATCAAACTCGTTTAAAATTGTGAAAATATTCACAAAAAGAAAATAAAAGTGGTGGTAAGTGCAATGAATGAAAGAGTGCAACGGAAATAAAAAGGGCATTAGTCATAGACTAGATTAATATTTTTATATTTTTTTGAGTGTCGGAATGAACTGTAAAATACTAACAAATTGAAATTAATAATCAAGAAACCAACTAAGCTAAACAATCTTAATTAATCAGAAAATTATTTAATAAAATCGAAATTATTTAAGTCCTAATTAAGTTTTAATCAATCTAATATGCAATAGAACTAAGAGATTAATAAAACTAAGCTAAGAATTAAACTAGATTAGAAAGTAATTGACAAAATACGAACTGAAAATTGAAAAGCCCCAAAATCAAGATTCTAGGGTTCATCCTTGTATTCAAATCACAAATTCTCAAAATCAATCCATAGCAATTGTAATCACTGTTAAACGAAAGCTTAAAAGAGTAAGAAAAATAACTACATCAAACTTAAACATATTGAAAATAAAATATCCAAAATCAAATGATTCTAAATTAAAAATATAAAAAATACACTATAAAATTCAGACTAAAATTAAATAGAGATTAGGGAAAGAAAAGAGCAAGCCAAATGGATGGAGATGAAGATGGAAAGCAGTAGAGGAGGCTGGAGAAGCTGTAGTTTGGACCCCTCGAGATTCTTCAAGCCGCGACGTTCTTTTCCTATGTGCGTCCGTTTCTCACGAGCAGTTCAAAACGAAAAAGAAAGAAATAATTCATCTCTCGTTCGCATCATTCAAACTCAAAAATGTGTTGGGTCAAAATCCAAACGAAAAGAAAATGGGCCCACATGTGTAAAACTCTCTTGGCCAAAATATGTGATGCGTCCATTACTTTCCAAACCAAAAGACCCTTTCTTTTCTTCTTTTTTTTTCCCAGCGTGTGTGCTATGACTTTCTCCAAAGTTCCAAACCAAAAACTGGGTCCCACGTGTGTATGAGTCCAGTGAATAAGAATGAATTCCCCCTCCTGGGTCCCGTGTGCAAATGTGAATTTTGTTCTCTCTTTTTTCATGCTTTTCATTTCTTTGCCTATAAAAAAAATAGAAATTAGAAAAGAAATAAAATAAAATAAAATAAAAAGGAAGAATAAAATATCAAAAATATGTTGTGCATGTGAAGGAAAATTATCCAATTAAATCACAAGTTATAAAATTAAGCATAAACCATGTTATTAACCAATTTAAATCACAACATGGATTTATGCATCTTAACTATTTTTCCATCTAAAGTTAATGATAATGTAATGAGATAAATAAAATATATTGGTTCTATATGTATAAAATATTCAATAACTTTGCTCAATCATATATATACCAAAAAAATCGGACCGAAATCGATAAAAAAAGAATTACTAATTTAGGGGTGTAATCGGTGAAGTATCAATTCTTCAAATTTCAAAATTTGTGTATACTGACCCGATTTTAAAATATATCCAAAGTTAAATCGAACCGAACCGATTACACCACTATCAAAACCCAATTTCTATCATGAAAAATGTCGTGTTATTGAGTAGCACAAATGTCTCGTCATAAAGAGACATTTAGCGTCAAAGTTTTATTTGCCACAAAAACTAGATTTTCTTGTAGTTAAAACTTGAGCGAATCTTTTATCCATAACTTAAACTATTGCTTTAATGTCCTCAAATTCCAATGCAATTGACTTCTAATGAAAAGGACCTGGTCATGAAATTGGATAATTTTTTTATTATTATTTATAAAGGGATGAGAGGTTTCAAATCCATATTTTCTATTTAGGGAATTTGGTTATTTACGATCAAACCATCAGACTCTTGGCTGGACAAAGTTATTCTAAGTATTGATACTTAGATATTTTTAAATAGAGCTTTCCATTGCAAATTTGAATCAATTAAAGGCAACTAAGTTTCGGTCAATCGGATAGGAATTCCACCAAATCAACTACCTTATCTTCCAAGTAGGGGTGGGCTCCAACTCCGACGGAGTCAGAATGCCCACCTCTAACCTTCGACTTCGACTAGGGTCAAAGGTAAAAAGTTGCTCTGACTTCGACTTCGACTGGAATCAGAGTTTAACTCCAATCGGAGTTTGGAGCTTGGAGTTGGAGCTCGGAGCTCCGATCGGAGTAGAAGTGGGCTTCCCAGCAATTGGGCCCTGGTTGCCCTACTCAGATTGGGCCTGGGCCCACGGCCCAATATCCAAGCCCCATTCTGAAATTCAAATTGGGCCACTCTTGTTTAAAAATATTTTTTAAAAAATAAAATAATGTAAGAAAATCTAAAATACTGTAAAAAAATAAGTTAAAAAAGCTAAAATTTAAATACAATGACTAAATCAAACTACAAATCGCAAACGATAATTTTAAATTTAAAACTATAAATCATAATAAATTTAAATTTACAGCACTAAAATATTAGTAATATCATAGATTTTATTCAAATATAAAATAGTCACAATTTCCTACATTAGTCTTGATAGTCCATGCATTTGAGTCAATGACTAGATAGTGATTTTTACTTTTCCTACATGAAGTTTTATTTATCAGATGCACTATCTTTTCTTTAGTCATTTAATTATAAACTTCTAAACCATCAGCTAAGTGATATATGACATAAAATAGAACACATTATGCACTCACCTCCACATCTAACTCTGATGAGTTTTGCATGATGATAATTTTTAGAATTGAGTTTCTTACTAATAAAGGGGCCATCACACAATGTGCCCATCTCAGTCATCCACAATTAGTCTGGGGTTCACAGTTAGGTCTACAAAATCATATAAAATATAAATTAAATAATGAAAACATTAAAATTATGTAAAAAATCATTTAAAATCATAAAGTTACATGATTCAAGCCTATAGCTCTTGGCATCAATGGTATCTACTCTAATGGGCGTTGAACTTAATCAGTTTTATGTGCAAACAAGGGCGTCGAAGGTGGTCAGAGACAATGAATTTTGGTCAAATGTTCTCGTGTCCACGACCTTTTTTTACTAGGTCATGCTGGTGGATCGGTCTCAACATTCATCAACTCATCTTTCTCATTAAGCATATCAACGTCTTCTAGATCTATTAGAACTCGACTACTTGCACAGGAGGTAATGCCCTAGATAGGGATTTACGGCTCGAAGTACGTGTCGGTGACGCCAACAACTTTGCATCATCCTCTTGTGGAGAATCGCAGGGAGATGGTGTAGCATCCATAACTTAAGCAAATAAACTGAAACAATTAACAAACAACCGTCATTTAACATGTTATGAAAATTATCTACAAATTCGAAACATATTGAAAAGGAAAAACATATGTTCTATTTGTGTTTGTGATTTTAAAAATAAATAAAACACAAAAAAATGAACGTCCACTCGAGCCACACTCGAGTGAACAATTTGTGTGATGTTCGTTCAAGTAACACTTGAGCGAATGTCACCAAGAACAAAAACACCCTATTTTTCCAAAAGTTAAATCCCTCAATTCCTAAATTTAACAACCTAAAAATCAAAATTATTGAAATGCAAACAATAAATCATTGAGATGAATAACAAATCAAACACATCCACAAGATTCAAACCACAATGTTTAAATACAATGATTTTGAAACTCTAAAATTCTACAAAAAAACTAAGTGGTCGAGTGGCTTACAATTTATGATGAACTCCGAAATGTGGCTCGCGGCAGCCTTAGGTGACGACAGGCGGTGGGGAATTGAGAGAGGTAAAGCACAATGTAGAGACAAAGGGAGTTGCAGGTTTGTTGTGTGAAAGTAAGAAAGGGGTCCTACGTTTTGGACCCTCTTCTCCACGAAATGACATCATTCCACTAGAATGTCTCCCTACGTTTTGGACCCAACGTCGTTTAGTTACTTGACCAAAACGTCCCCTGCATTTTGGACCAGCTTGATGAAACGACATCGTTTCTCTTAAAGTGGAATGACGTCGTTTTGATGCATTTAAAAAAAAAATATATCAGAATTCATGTGAGCTCCGAACTCCAACTCCAACTCTGAATTCCACAAACTCTGACTCCGACGTAATAGGAGCCTTATCGAAATTCGGTCGGAATCGAAAAATCAGAAATTTTGCCCACCCCACCCCTATTTCCAAGCATGCTACATGCAGAGCTAGCTAGCTTGTGTGTACTGCCACCTCATTCCCCATGAGGCCAATGTGATTTCCCTCGTAGGACTTGAATCTCTTTGAACATTGATCTAATCTCCTTCACCACGTATGTACATTTCCGAACTAGTTGCGACAGAGCAGATTTGTTAGAGTTGGTTATCATTAGGGGTGTTACCGGTCCGGTCCTATCCAATCTGGTATGGTTTTGGACAAAATTTAGTATCAAACAAGTATGCACTAGTTTTGCATTTTTTAAAATTGATTACGCATCGGTTATCCTCCTAAATCGGTACCTCCGATTTTACCAGTTTCTGATCCGATTTTCCAGTTTAAATAACTTACAATTTTGTCACAGAAAAATCTGCTTATAAAAAAAACTACTTTAAAAAAATATGTTTTATTAAGAATCAAAATTCTACTATAAATATCTGTTATAAAAAAAAATCTGCTATGTAAAAAAAATTATGCTATAAAACAAAATGTTATACAAAACATCTGCAATAAAAAGAAAATTATTTATGATGGTAATTGTTAATTTGTTACTAATTTAGAGTATGTCAATGTACTAATACTATATGTTATACATTAGGGAATATTTATTATATATTATATAATAATACATTCAGACTAAATTATTACTAATACTATATACTATACTCATAGTGATATTAATACTAACATATTAAGTTAACTATACTATTATACATATCTTATACTATAACTCTTATAATATATTAATATACACTAATAATATATATATTATATT
Source organism: Juglans regia (assembly GCF_001411555.2). Taxonomy (NCBI): domain Eukaryota; kingdom Viridiplantae; phylum Streptophyta; class Magnoliopsida; order Fagales; family Juglandaceae; genus Juglans; species Juglans regia. The sequence goes on along the minus strand of NC_049912.1, from coordinate 13,366,059 downwards.
ATTATAATGTTACTACTACAATGTGTATATATATATTATAATGATATAATGATACTAATACCATATGTTATGGAATATATATTATATATTATATAATAATACATTGATACGAAATTATTAGTAATATTATATATTATACTAATAGTGATATTAATACTATATAGTAATATATGGTCATAGTGATAATTATATAATATCTTATATGTAATTATAATATATATTCTTATATATAATCATAATTTATATTATTATATATATATTATATAATATAAAAATATTATATATGATATTAAAAAATTTAATTTAAGTAATATTATAGTGAAATGGTCCGATCCCAAAAATCATATAACCGGACTGGTTCCGGCAGTTTTTGCATTTTAGAAATCGTTTTCGGACGAAAACGGTCCGAAACTGGACCGGTTCGGATCGGTCCAGTCCGGTTTTCCTGTTCTTCAATTAAAATTTACACCCCTAGTTATCATCACCAGATATAGTTTTAAAATATTCAAGTTTTACGTATTCATTTAAAATAATAAGTTTATTATTAAAAAAAATATTTTTTATGTAGATCTTAACTTTATCTATTTTTTAAAAAAATATATAAAATTTGCACATTTTATAACTACAAATATAATTTTTCGTCATTTGAATCCCCTTGCCCTACCCATCTATATTTAACTTCAAAGTACTACTTATATATGGAAAAGAAGAAAAAGGCAACGAACTTAAAACTTGACAATTGATTTCTAATTATATTTGTAGAAGAAGAATTGAAGAAAGAAGGATAAGTGTAAAATGTAAGCCCTAGCAGAGCACAGGAAGTGTGAAACCCTAGCAGAATAAAGGTTGAGAGAGAGAGGGCGAATCTTCTGGAAGAAGTGAAAGAAAAATTATTATTGTAAAGTGTGTTTATATCCGTGTATATTAGCAGTATTTATAGTAATATATGAAGAAATAAAAACATGTGACTAACATGTGATACAAAGATGAATAAAATGAATAATAGAATAAAAGAATTAAATAATAATAGAATAATAGAAATTGTTGAAAACCAAGAGGTTTAGTTAACACATCAGTAAGTTGATGATTAAAAAATAAGTGAAAAGTCTTGATAACTCCAGCTTGAACTTTTTCCAAATAAAGTGCCAATCCAACTCGATGTGCTTTGTTCTTTTATGGAAGACTGGATTGGCAACAATGTGTAAGGCAGCCTGACTATCACAAAAAAGTTATGCACTATGAGAATGAGAAATATCAAAATCACATAATAGAGTGAGAAACCAAATGATTTCACAAGTGGTAGAAGCAATGGATCTATACTCAGCCTCTGCAGAAGATTTAGAAACAATGGTTTTTTTCTGTCTTCCATGAAACCAAAGAATCCCCAAGAAAAACACAATAACCACTTGTAGATCTTCTATTGTCAGGACAAAAGGCCCAATCAGAATCAGCAAAAGCTTTGAGGGACAATGTATTAGCAGGAGGAAAGCAAAGACCATGGTCAAGAGTGCCTTAGATGTATTGTAAAATTCTGTAGGCTGCTTGTAAATGAGGTTGCCTAGGCTGAGCCATGTATTGACTAAGCCTGTTGACAGAATAACATAAATCTGGCCGAGTTATGTGAGGTAACGAAGTCGATCTACAAGTCTTCTATAAACTGTAGGATCAGCCAGCAACTCTCTCAATCCTTACTCAACTTAAGGATTGTCACTAGGATGAAGAATCTCCATAACGTATTTTCTTTGACACAAAGAAATATCAGCAGGAGACCAAGCCACTTCCAAACCAAGGAAATATTTGTGCTTACACAGGTCCTTAAGTTTAAACTTCTCATCAATCAAAGACTTCAAAAGCTCAACAGATTTCATATCATTATTAGCAATGAGAATATCATCAACATAGATAAGAAGGGCAATAAAAGATGAACCCTCAGTCTTAGTAACAAGAGAATAATCAAATTTAGATTGTTGAAAATCCATACTGAGTATAGAAGTTGAAAACTTGGAGAACCACTGCTGTGAGGCTTGTTTCAAGCTATAGAGTGATTTATTCAACTTGCAAACTTGAGACCCCCGTTAACATGAAAGCCACGAGGTAAAACCATGTACACTTCTTCAAATAAGTCCTATTGTAAAAAAGTATTACTTACATCAAACTGTGTAAGATGCCAACCTTTCGCAACAGCAATGGCCAAAAGAGTTCTAACATTAGCTATTTTAACAACAGGCGAAAAAGTTTTAAAATAATCCAATCCTTCAGTTTGGATGTAACCCTTGGCAACCAACTTTGCCTTATCTTTCAATTGAACTATTAGCATGATACTTAATCTTATAAACTCATTTGCAGCCAACAGGCTTCTTACCAGGAGGTAAAGAAGTAACAGTCCATGTATTATTAATTTCCAAGGCTGCAATCTCAATTGACATGGCATCTTTCCAATAAGAGTACTTGACAGTTTGATGATAGAACTCAGGTTTAGTATCGATAGAAATGGACATGACAAAGGATTTATGTGAAGGAGAAAGATTAGCATAAGATAGAAAATTGAAAATATCGTATTTAGGAGATGAAGACAAAAAAGAAGAATAATCTGATGAATTAGAAATTGTTGAAGGATCTGAAGTAAAGTGTGTAGAAGAGGGATTGTAATGAAAGTTTTGCAAATAACCAGGTACCTTTCTGATTCTAGAAGATCTTCTAGGAATATCATAAGATAATGGAACGGTGACATAAGGCAATGGGGAAGAAGAATCAACAGAGAGTGAAGAGACATTTGAATGAGGAGGTAAAGAATCAACAGAAGGTGAAGAGACACTTAAATGAGAAGGTGAAGAATTAATAGATGGTGAAGAGAGGTTAAGAGATGAATCAACATAAGATGTTGTTGAAGGTATAGTTAAAGAACCTAAAAGTTGAACTTTTCAACTGGAAAAATAGAAGAAAAATCAGTGGTGTTTTGAGAAATAAAAGGAAAAATATGTTCATGAAAAAAAACATTTCTTGAGATGAAAGATTGATTAGTTTTAAATGAAGAAGTTTGTAACCTTCTATGCCAAAACGATAACCAAGAAAAAAACAAGTTCGAGCTCTAGGATTAAACTTGGTTCGAGATTTTTGTAGAGTTGAAGTAAAACAAAGACAACCAAAAGTTCTTAAATGAGCATAAGAGGTAGAAAATTTGAACAAAAGCTCGAAAAGAGATTTATGTTTTAAAAGAGAAGTATGAAGCCTATTAATGAGGTAAGTTGCAGTTAAAACAACATCACCCCAAAAATTAATAGGCAAATGAGACTGAATCATCATTGTTCTAGCTACATTAAGAATGTGCTAATGTTTTCTCTCTACAACAGAGTTTTGTTGAGGAGTCTCAACACAACTATGCTGCTGTATGATACCTTTAAAATGCAGAAAAGAAGCAAAAGAAAATTCAGTGCCATGATCAGTGCGAAGTGATTTTATTTTTAAATGAAATCGTGTTTTAACCATTTTATAAAAGACTCTAAAAATATGTGAAATTTCATATTTATGCTTAAAAAGATAAAGTCATGTAGCACGAGTTGAATCATCAACAATAGTCAAAAAATATTTGTAACCTTCAACAATAGGTACAGAATATGGTCCCCAAACATCACAATGAACAAGATCAAAATGGGCAGCAAACAAATGAATATTATTAGGAAAATGTAACTTCCTTTGTTTAGCCAAAAGACAAATCATACAAGGATTGCATGGAATAGTAAATTTAGGAACAAAATTATTCACAAACAACATTCTTGAATTAGAAGGATGATCAACCCTATTATACCAAAGCTCATAATTAGAGCATTTAGGAGAAATGAAACACACATGTGAAGATATTGTTTCAAGTAAACAAATAGCATATGTACTAGAAAAAAAATTAGGTTTAGAAACTGAAAGACCTTATTGTTGCAATATAGAAAGGCCTCACTGCAATCTACCCACTCCAATCAGCCTCCAATGAATCAGGTCCTATATTAGACAAGTGTCAAAGGAAAACAGAAAGCAGCAAGTTAATGATTGTGTTAACTTTTGCTAATGGAAATTAATTTTAATTTAAAGGTTGGAACACATAGGACATCATGTAAAACAAGATGTTCAGAAATAGACACAGAGGCAATGTATAACAGACACAAATTGTCCATTATGAAGCTTCACAGAAGCATTAACAAAATTGGTAATGGAAGTAAAACAATCAATAGAATGAATCATATGATCAGTGGCTCCAGTATCAAGAATCCAAGAATTTGAATTCAATGTAGCAGACTGAGCAATAAAAATAATAGAATGAGTATTATTTTGAGGAAAAATAATACCGAAAAATTATTTGAAACAACTGCATTGACAGCAGAAGGAACTTCATCAGCAGATTTAGAAACTACTGAAACTGAGCCTCATTCAATGAAAAAGGAGAAACAGCTGAGGAATTGCTATCATTGAGGACAACATTATTAGCCATAGATTGTTGCCTCTGCTTTGGTTTGTAGCTTGGGGGAAAGCCACTCAACTTTTAACATTTTTGAATCACATGACCAGTAATTCCACAATGTTTTCAAATTGGTCTATCCTTCTTAGAAAAGGATTTAACAGATTTGGTTCTATCATTTTAAGAAACAAAAACATGTGAGTCAACAGGGGTGAGTCAACAGAGGCAAAGAAACAACAGATATTTCTCGTTGATGTTCCTCTTGTAAAACAAGAGAAAAAACTTTATTAAGAGGAGGTAGAGGCTCCATAAGTAGAGTCTGTGCACGAGTAGGTGCAAAGGATTCATTCAATCCCATCAAAAATTGTAAAACACATTCCTGTTGAACATAACAGTTCAACTTTTGTACTGCTCCACAAGAACAAGCATAAAAAGGCTTGTAATTAATAAGTTCATCACAAAGGCCCCTAAGACGAGTAAAATAATTACTCACCGAAAGAAAACCTTGAGAGAGAGAGAGGAAATCAATTTCTATAACTGAAAAATGCGAGGTCCATTTTTCTGAGAAAATCGTTTCTTAAGATCAGACCAGATCTCACAAGTAGTTATAATATACAAGATACTAGGAGAAATTTCAGGAGAAACATAATTTAAGATCCAGGATATCACCATATTTTTACATCGAAGCCATGGAGAAAAAAGAGAATCCGTTGAATCCGAATGTTTAGTAATGAATTCATCAATGAATCCAAGCTTATTCTTCGTCGAGAGAGCCATAGACATCAAATGAGACCAGGCATGATAGTTCTCATCGAGAAGAGGCTGTATAACCAAGAGAACACCAGGACTGTCACTAGGATGAAGAAAATAAGAAGAAGTGGCATCATCAGAGATGGATTTGTGAGATGGCACCATAGAAGCAATGAAAAAGGACATCTAATACCATGTAAAATGTAAACCCTAGCAGAGCATGGGAAGGGTGAAACCCTAGCAGACCAAAGGGAGAGAGAGAGAGAGAGAGAGAGAGAGAGAGAGAGAGAGAGAGAGAGAGAGAGATGGCAAATCTTTTGGAAGAACTGAAAGAAAAATTATTATTGTAAAGTGTATTTACATCTGTATACAGTATCAATATTTGTAACACCCCGCTTAATTAACTTTTGATTAACCCTTAAGTACTCTAGATTAGGCTTTTAATTATGGCTTAATCACTTTCATTAAGGTTGATAGTGGGATTAGCATTAATGTTGGTACTTAGTGTTAATGAGCTAAGGATTAGAGAGGCAAGCCCATTAGGAATTTTGGTGAGGCTTTTTAGGACCCAAGTACATTCATGGGCCTAGCCTAAGAAAAAAAAAACTTGAACCAAGCCCTTAGGAAATGAAGGCTAGTCTTGGTCCAAGTATAGGAAGGCATAAGGCTTTTGGTATAGATTGGACCTTTGGCCATTTTCAAGCTCATATGGCCCATAGCCATTTTGGACTCATTTTACCATTCAAACACCAAAGGCCCAATATACCATACCATTAGTTTTCTTAAACCCAAATCACACTCAAAGTACCCAAATTAAGTTTTAAAAATTTGCTAAGGCTATTAACCATCATATTTGAGGTTAGTGCACTTTAAGCTATGCTTTGAAACTTAATCATGCTTAATCTTTTCTTAAACTTTTTAATTCAAATTTTCTTGAATTAATACTTCCTTAAACCATGATTAGAACATGTTAATACCCTAACTAAACCATTCCACTTGTCATTAAGAAAAAATGACATAACAAGCCTAAACTATGCTTTAATCGATTTTGTGCATTGCCCTGTGTAATGCTTGGACTGTTTTGCCCTTGGGTCCAACATTTTTGTGGTTTATTCTCAAGGGTAATATGGTATTTAAACACCTTATGAGACCCTCCAAAACTTATTTTGAACCTTGGACAAAATTGGTTGCATCAACCAACTCAAAGAACCAAACCGGGTGCACCTTGGTCTAGTTTGTGTAGGAACCAATGAGATTGAGTTTGAACCAGCCTCCTGCCATGGTTTGCAACACTACCCCACGCCACCTCCTTCTCCACCCAATTACCAAGAAGTCCCATGACCATCATGAAGGATTTTGACTCATTTTTGCTGTCCAAAAAGATCCAAAACCGAATTGATTTTCTGCCACTACAAAACCATCTTCATCCACCTGTTTTCAAGAGTGGTTTGAGGGATCTTCTGCCATCCAAATGATGCCCCACGACCTGGAGTCATCTACAAGACCCTTGCAGCTACTGTGGTGAGGAAATGATGGTGGTTTAGGGCACTATTCCATTATGCACAAGTGACCTAAGCTCATGCAAGCAAATCTGGAAATCTTCTAGATTTAAGCACCTCCTACTTCACTCAATCACCAAGCACCCAAGCCAACGTCCCTCACCTCTTGGCCACCTATAAATACTTCCCTTCCCTTCTAATTTCACCCACACTATAGCTCCAAGCATCATCTTGAGCCTTGAGAGCATTTCCCCCTCTTAGAGATCAAAAGAGTGCAAACCGAGTGAGTTTTGGTGAGTTCTTGAGTATTCTTGTGTAAGGTAGTCTAGAGAGCTTGGAAGGCCACAAAATTTGTAAGTTTTATTCCTTTTGATCTTATCTAGCATGTCAAACTTTGTTTCCAAGTGTTGGTACAAAATTTGGTTGAGTTTTGAGAACGTTATGATGCTTAATGCAAAACTGGGTTAATTAAAGGAAGGTTTGAGTGATTGAATGTATTTAATTGGAAGTTTAGCTATAACATGTCCTAAGTATGATTTGATATGATCTATAAATATCCTAACATGATTATGGAAGGTTAAATTTGTGATTAGAAGCATGTCATGATAGGTTTTAAATCTATCTTGTTTTGATCATCAAGCATGAATCGGTTTTAAGCATATTGGTGATTAAGGATTTCTTAGCTTTGACTAAGTGTTGGAATGAACTTGATTACTCAAGGATTAGACTTCATAATTTCCCTAAAGATGTTAGTGATCATTAATGATTAAAGAAAATCTCACATGCATGCATTCATAGAGATCAATAGTTGAAAATACACATAGGTATCAACTAGGATGCATGCCACGGGTTGAGACTAATTGGAAAAGTTCCACTTTGAATCTTGGAAATCTAAGGGCATAGATGATTTTAGAATGCCAAAAATATGAAGTCCATGAAATTTGGAATTCATTTGCAATTAGTGAAAATTTAGGGCCTAAATGACAATTTTTTGAAAGTCTAGGAGTAGTTTTGTAAATATCTAATTTTTGAAGCCTTTGATTTTGAACCTATCCATAAGAGTATTAATCCTAACTTAATATACACACGATTTATGCAGCTAAGACGCTAATTTCGAATTTCTCCGGAAGTTTGTAAGTTGGCTTCTAACTTACACCTTAATAAATTTCTTACGAATTATTGATAAATGCTTCATTTATTCTTCAATTATCATTTTGAGCATAAATTATCATGTTATATGAAATATTGAGTGCATACTTACATAATATATGACATTTTCAGTGCATACTTACATAATATATGACATTTTCACCATTTTTGCATATTACATTTATAAATTTCATTTTTATATGAAATTTACTATATATGCACATGTCATGAAAAATATATTTTTTTAAAAGCATAGCATGAAAATAATTTTTATCACGACCTCAATGGTCGGGATGAGGAATTATTCTAGTGGAACTCCTTTGTCCACTCTGGAGTGTTTAATAATGGAGTGGTAACCCATGAATTGATAAAGAACAGTCAACAAGTTTCAAATGAGTTCTTTTTAAAGAACGCCGGAGCAAAGTCAACATGTTATGACACCTAACGCTGGTGGGTGTACATGTTATAATTTTTATGATGTTATGTTATTTACCAATGCATTGATAATGAGTCTATTGACAACGTAGTTTCGTATATACTACGGTCACCTGCAGGTACTCACAGTATATATGAGGAACTGTGACATTACCACGCATTATGTTATTAATTAAGATAATTATGTAAGTCTATGATAATGAAAGTTTATGATAAAATTTTTATGAAAATGTTATGTCTTATCAAAATGATGACGAAGTTACTTATTAAGTAAAAACCCGTGTCCCCATATTTAAAAAAAAAAAGATGTTGAGAATCTGGAAAGGAGATATGCATACTGATTTTTTCACATCTCATGCATTGCATATCTATCATTTTTTTATGATTGATTTAATTTTGTGTCAATTAGTTGTTTAATTTACTGAGAGTTCGAGTAAATCTCACCCTTTTATGGGTCCCCTATTATTTTACTCGGAATGATAGAAGTTGTGTCAAGAATCGACTAGGACAAGATTGAAGGAGCACTGGATTCGCATGACTGAGGAGGAGTTGGATCTGGAGAGGAAGCTGGACTTAATTTTGATATTCATAGCCCAAGTCCTTTATGCTTTAGATCGCATTAAGAGAATGATATGACTTTGTATATAAATCTATACTACTTTAAAATTTCGATCATGATGATTATCTAATGAATTTGGGATGTTTTAGTTATTCTGGCATATTTTTCACCTTAACATTTTATTTCCGCTGCGATTATTGCATATTGCTAGTTGCATACTAGAATGCATTGCATATTGACTGTCATGAACGTGGGTATGTAACGTTGTATTGCATGTCCCGACGCTCTAAGTCTCCATTCCATCCTTAGCGGGGATTGGGGGCGTCATAGTATTTATAGTAATACATAAAGAAATAAAAATATGTGACTAACATGTGATACAAAGATGAATAAAATGAATAATAAAATAAAAGAATTAAAGAATAAATTTAATTCCTGATAATAAGAAAATAATTAAAAAAATTAAATGAAAATAAAAAAACCACACTTTACTCTCAAACTATTAGTCTATTTTTAAGTATAAATATCCGACTACCAAAATATAATTTTCATCTCCAAAAATAAACCACACTTATAATTTTTTTAAGATCTATAGTTGAATAAACAAAAATAAACAATGTTGTACGAGATAAATGATTTATAAAGACAGGAAAATTGTAAGAGCAAAAAAAAAAAAAGTTATTTTTATCAAACAAAAAATGAGATGAAGTACAACTTTTTCAAAAAAAAAAAAAATAATAATGCGAGGAAATGCAGTATGGATTATATATATATATATGAGAGGTGGATTTTTGAACTCAAATTTTCTGTTTAAAAAATTGGATCATATGCCATCGAAAAATTCTTCTTATAAGTTATTATTCATCATTTTATATTTTTCATCTTATAAAAAATATCTACACATTTTATAAAAAATATTCTCTTATTTTATAAAAAATTTATAAATTTAAAATATGAAAATGAAAAATGGATAATGGACAAATGATTATTCGTATCTGTCCAAATAAATTTAGAGGTATACACTACAATTATTCTTATCTCATTGTATTATTATTTTCTTAGTTATTTATTCGACACCACCAGGTATCCGTCGGACCGGTAATTTTCCTATTCAATAGCGTACGAAACGGCGCCTCTCCGAACGCACTCGTATCGTTGTTTGTATCCTTTGTTCATGCATGATAGAACAAGCTCCGGACAGATTGCCGATGACTGATTTCTCCTAGTGCTTCTCACAACCATGCTCAGGCTTCTCTCAATCTCCTCCAAATCCAGCTCTCTACGAAAGCCAAACTCGTCGTTCTCCTACACATCCAGCTACTTGCACACGCATCTTTGCAATTCAGCGAGGCCAACTTCTTCCCCTCAATCCACTTCTTGTATCTCTACAGGCCCGTCGGAGTCTCTTATAAACCATTCCAGTTTCGCAAATCTAACCAGGCCTCCAAATGGGTATTCGTTCTTTCACCGTTTGGAGCGAAATTTCGGTTCCTTCAGCTCCCAGATTGGGTTTCGTACGGGTTTCTCATGTGGATATTGGCTGAATTGTGCCAATTTGAGGATCTTTGAGAGAAATGGAGGTGCATTTTTGAGTGTTCATGGTTCTGTGGGTCGATTGAGGAGCTTCAGTAGTGAATCGGACCGGGAGTCTATGGAGTACGATGTTGTTATTGTTGGGGCAGGACCGGCCGGGTTATCAGCAGCTATACGTTTGAAGCAAATCTGCTCTGAAAAGGGTGTTGATTTGTCGGTGTGTGTAGTTGAAAAGGGTCCTGAAGTAGGTATTTTACACCTCACTTTGATTGGCTTTGAATGGGTTGGCTTTGTTTAGCCTCAGTTATCATCTAGTTAGTCACCTTGTTCGGAAAATGGAAATATATAAGTTAATGGAACGTAGCAGTATAAAGGATTTTGATTAAGTTGTCCAAAAAACTTCGAATGAGTTCATTTTTTCCTGTTCTTTCCCTTCTCCCGATTTTCATATTTTTCAGAATATTCTTTCGTGATTTGAATGATTAGTCTCTTTGTGTATCTTTAGACTTGTGCTCTAATGCTATCCAACAGTACAAAAGGAAAAGGATGTGATTCAAATACTATTTGGTATCTCGGAGGAAACCTTACTGTCACTTGTCACTTGCATCTCATGTTAGGGTGCTGGCTCTAATTTACATCTGCTTCCAGTGTGCGAGTTTCCATCTTAGCCTTCACTGTCCAAGATCCCTACCGCACCATTTGTGATTGGTCTGATTATCTGTGTATTGTCTTGTAATCTAAGAACGTTGATAGTATGATTCACACAGTGATCTCTACAGTGTGAAATCACTACTTATTCCAAAAGGTTAAATTGATGGAAAGAAGTAGATTTAATTATATAAACATACCCTTAATACTCTCCCTTACGTGCAGGCTAGACTTCCCTCCAATAAATGGACCCAACACTTAGCATATTTAATTAAATGAATAAATTGTAGAGTCAAAGAACCTGACTCTAATACTATTGAAATCACTATTTGTTCCAAAAGCTTAAACTAATAGAAAGAGAGAGATTTAATTATGTGAATTATATCCTTAATATAGTGGATACGGAACAAAGCTGTTAATGCTGTAAGATTTGCAAAGTTTATACGTAGATAAAAATGAAGTTATAAATGGATGCATTTTTGAAAAGTTGGAGATGGCACTAGTTGCAGACAGTATGGGAAAAAAATCCATTAGAGATGTTACTTCGCAGGTGATCACAGGTGATATATTGAGGGGGAGGTTCTGCCGAGCTGCGAGAAAGACAAAAATAAAGCATGAATTATTCTAGACAATGATTTAGAAGAGATTTGCTGATAGAATGCATTGCCTGACAAAGAAAGCTTTTGTCTTTTAGGTTGTCTCTCACATAGATCAGACAGTTTTTCTTATAAATATTTGGTTATGAATTAGAGTTTGTCATTTTTTTTTTTCTGTTAACTTCTGAAACTCATGAAGTATGACAGCATAACTAATGCATGATGCATAAATGAGTTTAATCAGAATCTCTTCTTTCCAATACTTCAAATGTGACTTGTTCATCTTTCTTATGAGGTCAATGCCCTTAAACAATTCTTGCCCACAGCATTTTTCATTTCCATGTTATACTAGGCGCTCACATCCTTTCTGGGAATGTTTTTGAACCCCGGGCACTAGATGAACTTCTTCCTCAGTGGAAACAAGAAGAGGTACCTCTTTCTTTTCTCTCTAGTTTTACTTCAACTTGTTTTTTCCCTTTTTGTATATTGATGGCTGTATCAGTCTTTTAAAACATAGGTTATGCATAGCAACTCACTGAATTTACTTTAGGGAGATAGGGCCAATCTGCTATATACCAACTATTGCTCATGTTACCTACATGGGATTTGTTATATCATCTATGTGGGCCCATTGAACAAAAAAATAAAGTGTTGTTTCATGTGGGAAGCTATATGGTTTGAAATTCGGAATGAAACATGTTCCAGTGGCCCTGGAGCCTAATGTTGGTTCTCCTCCTATGAAAGATGGAGTCCTGGGGTTCCACTCTCCATGGGCTGGATTATGATTTAGCCTTTTCATGCTATCATTTGGAAGGGAAAACTGAAAAAATTAAGAAAAAAAGGTAAAATCCTCCTTTCATGTTCTGAACTCCATTGCAAATGACAATGTCAAAGTCTTACTCATAATAATATATATCCAGAAAAAAAATATTTCTACAATAATATTTAAAGTCGTGTTTATATATAACTTTGGGAAAAAGTTACTGTTATATAATTTGATCTAGTGATTTCCAAGGATGCGGTGCATGGGACCGGGGTTTACTCTGCAGGGGTGGGTCCGAAGGGCCCTACCTTGGAGAGGTTCCCCGACATAAAAAAAAAAAAAAAAATTGATCTAGTGATAGCTCCTTTTTGATCCAGTTCAGAAGTGTTATCCTATACCTGCATGTTTTCGTCGTGTACTCTGGTTCTGCACAGAAATAGGTAAAATGATTAAATGAGGAAGGAATGTGGTTTATCTGCTAATAATTAAGCACAAGGAACAAATCATTGGCTGAAGTAATGTTTAAATTTACTTCACTTTTTCTTTCATTTAATTTTAATCTATATTCTCTACCAAATTTACCTGCAGGCACCCATAAATGTTCCAGTTTCTTCTGACAAGTTTTGGTATCTTACAAAGAATCGTGCAATTTCACTTCCTTGTCCTTTTAATAACAAAGGGAACTATGTTATAAGGTAGTTATATATAATGTGCTTGTATAATGCATGGGGCAGTTATTTAGAAACATTTGTTTTAAGCCGAACACAGTATTCTTTTGGCTGGTTAAAATTATTTTGTAAACATCAAAGAGAGAACCTCACATTCATATTGCATTATTATTATTTCATTTGATATTTTTGTGCTTTGCAATTCTCTTGGAACTTGAGCTCTGAATTAAGTTACCGCAATATGTAACTGAAATCTACCTGGAAATGGTTCTGGGAGATTCTGTTATATGCTTATTATGTCTCACTGTGACTATTATGACCCTTGACTTATGTTTAATAGCTGGTTTGTAGTGGACTTGGCAGAGCCTTGTCGGTGCCCTAGTATTTTGCTAAAGTAGACAATTAGAAAGAAGACTGGAATGGGATCTTTGAACTACTAGTTTGGCTTATAGATATCTAAAATTGGGCTTTATATCCTTGTCGACCCTAAGTTCCTTTCATCTTTCGTATGTTCCATTTGGAATCCTTCTTTTCACATTAAATGATTTAAATTTTCTGAACAAGCTCTGTTTTGGCCCTCTGATGTAGTTTAAGTCAGTTAGTACGTTGGATGGGGATGAAAGCTGAAGAATTGGGGGTAGAAATATATCCTGGTTTTGCTGTTAGTGAGGTACTCCTATTTTTGCTGTCTTTTTACCACTCAACATGCTACTGGACAGTTGTAATTGAAGCTATGTAATGGGCCAGATATTATATGATGCAAACAACAAGGTTATTGGCATTGCAACTAATGATATGGGAGTTGCCAAAGATGGTTCAAAGAAGGAAACTTTTCAGCGTGGCGTGGAATTAAAAGGCATCTCTCTCTCTCTGTCATGCACACAAGCACGCACACAAACACAAAATAGAAAAAAATTTAAGCATGAAAAGGCTCCCATCTTCCACATATATGGCATGCTGTCACTAGACGTTGGTCTTGCCATTTTTGACCTTGTCATGTAACTGAAATACTGTTTCTTCTTTTAAAAAACTGAGTAACTGAAATGCTGGTCAGTATCCTGTGTTCATTTGAGGATCTATACATGCTATGGTTTTTTTATTGAACAAGGTTTCCAGCTTTTTCGTGATGTTTGGTAGGGAAATTATGGGTTTTAAGTTAAATAGATGTACATGGGAAGCATTTGGTACCAGAATGGAGAAAGCTAAAATACATGACAGTCCACTAAGTGGAAGATTAATATGTTTTAGCATGCTTATATATTGATTAGATGTTTCAGGTATGATATTTGGATAATTTTTTCATTGTTTAACTAAACAGAATATTACATATGCAAGGGAAAACATTTTGAAGCTTGTGTGGTTAGGTCTTAATGTGTGAAACCTCCATAAACTTTATTTCTTTACCGATAAAAAAAATTTATCACAAAATTTAGCCGCCGCATGGTGGTCAGGTTCAAGTTGTAAATTTAATATTTCTAGTTAACGACCAATTTCTCATTGTGAATAAATACATAGTAAAAAAAACTATACACTGTCATGGCATTTTCTGATTGTTTAGGAGGTAATGTGTAGCTTATATTTTCTTTCATACTTTGGACATCCCTGCGGAGGGGAGGTGAAACCAGATATGGGTGAAACATACTTTTCACTAAATGGTAATATCGATTATATTTAAATGTACAGTATTTACCATTTCAATTGGTAATGTCTTTTGACATGAATTAATGTTAGGACATGACCCCGGAATGTGGTTATACTCACAGCCTGATTTTGCTCTAAAACCTTCGGTCCACTAAGGTTTTTTATCTTTTGATACTGCCTCATGGAAAGTGGAATGATGTTTTGAATGATTGTGTACCAGAGCTGAGTTTTTTGATTTGGGTTACTAGATCTTTGGTAAGCAGATTTCAAGCAGCTCCTGGATTTCAGTCACTATTTTCTTATGCGTGATCATTGATTTCTGTTCGATACCTTCATGACAGTTTGTCACAGTATTATCTGATCGATCTTTTAGTTTTGCTTGTTTATAAAAATATATATTCCAAACAAACAAAGAACAGGTGGTTGCAGGAAAAACCTTTTAACAATATTTTTACAGACAGGATTATTTCAATTACCATCACCAAGCTTGATTTCTTTTTAGTCACTGCTTAATGTGAGTTCTTTGGTGAGGCGCTATTCTGCATGCTCTTGTTCTACTAGCTGCCAAGTTTGTTTGCCATAAGCCTTCTTGACCAACACACATTTCTACTTCTGCATTCAGCAGCCACTTATAGTTTTGGAGTACATAAACAATGATTACTTGGATACGAGGAAGTTTCAATACTTGGGTTCTTCCACCCGCCTTAAAAAACAATTATTAACTGTGTTAAAAAATACTTGCATGTCAGGCCGAGAGCAGCTCAGCGGTAGAAACAAAGGGCAAGGCACTTGTAGGAGACAAAAGACCTCAGGTGACATTGGGAGAGTTGGAGGGGGTCTTGTGGGATGTCAAATCTCAATTGAAGGGAGTTATGGATTATGTAAGAGATCTAATGATTAAAGTGGACAAGGGGCTGAACCTAGTTGTGGGTTCAAGTGTGTCGACAAAGTGTGCCGGAAAGTGTGTAGGCAAAGGGTGTGTCAACGATAGGGTCGTTGGACATTGACATCTTTGTTCATGCCAGTGTCACTATGCCTTCTGAGGGCATTGTAGGGTCTCAGGCACCAGTTGCAGATGAAGTTGGTCCTTCTATCCAGGGTTCATTTGTAGTTGAAGACGGGGGTCCCTCCAAGATTTCGAGTATTTTGGAAGAAACAGTTGAGCCTCTTTTAGAAAATGCAAACGGGGTAATAGAAGGTAGTGCTTCCCTTCTTGATGGAGGGGAGGAACCTGTAATGGTAATAGATGGAGGGGACAACAACCATATAGCTGTCGAGCAACCATTTGGCGGGAAGGAAATTATCGATTTGTCATTAGTGCCTTGTGTGGGGGAAGGTTTAGAATTGTCGTTGGTTCCTTGTGTGGGGGAAGGTTTAGAGTCGGGAGTGCAGTCGGGTACTATGTCTGGGGATAATATCATTCCTCTGGTTTCTCTTCCTCCGATTAACGATATAGCGGGTTTAATATCGGATTGGATTCTGAATAAAGATAACGGGTTTCTACAAACCCTGGGACTTTCATATGAAGAACATGGAGAATATGAAGACCAATTTAAAGCACTACTCACTGTAATCGAGGCGAGCCACGTGCTTGAAATCAAATCTAAGTTTAAGAAAAGCAGGGAGTTAAAAAATCTTTCATGGGCAATCAACTACGATGCTAAGGGAGGTAGCTCAAGTTGAGGGAAGGTTAAAGGGAGGGCTTTGTGAAGATGTTCTCGTAGTGGGATGTTCGGGTTGAGGATTAGTTTTATAGAATCTAGGGGATGGGGTCGGGGAGATCTAACGATAGTTTTCCAATTCGGGCTTGGTATATTTTGGGTAGGTTTTCATGGGCTTTTGGGTCATTAGAGATTCTCTTGTATGAGCTAGGTGTTTTCTTGTATATGTCCAGTGTACTTGGTTACTCCTATTGATATATATATATATATATATATATAATATTATTACTTATAAAAAAAAAAAAAAAAAAAGAATATTTGCATTGATGCATAGAAATGGTTGCACATGCATTATGCACATGTTTGTAGTTAGACCTTGATATATTCATATATAGCCACAAATAGGCTCGAGAAGAACAGATAGATATTTTGTTAGGAATTATCTTGTTAATGTTTTTTTATTTTTGTGTACAAACTAATATAAAACTGTGAGAGCAATATGCAGGGAAAATAACGCTTCTAGCTGAGGGCTGTCGAGGATCATTATCAGAGGTTTACAGATTTATTTTTTATGTATATGCTTCAATAGGGTGTAATGGTCTCTACATTTCTGGACTTTGCTGGTCAAACTTTATTGTGACATCACTTTGTTTCACCTGGCAGAAAATAATGAAAAAATACAACTTGAGAGAGAAAGTGCATGCTCAACATCAGACTTATGCTTTAGGAATTAAAGAGGTAAACTGGTTTTAACATCAGTGGTACCTATAATGAGTTTTGTTCTTGTCAATTCATATCTACTTAGTACAGGATGCATCGCATATACTTTCTTTAATTTTTGTGGTTTTAATGAACCTCACATATTAGCTTTATTACATCCTATTGTGTGTTGACATTTGTATATAAGGTTGTAAACTTTTTGGCTATTTGCGTCTTTATGCTTAGTTGGTAGCACCTCTTTTTACTATTTTTTTTTTTTTTGATAATTAAGAGATAAATATTATATATTTGAATGAAATAGGCATAGCCCATGTACACATGAAGTATACAGAAGAACACCTAAATACATTCTAAAAGCGATAAATTAAAGACAAGAATTCATGAACAGTCCCCATGCAATACAATAGCGGAAAACCAAGACATTAAAGTGAACACTTTTTACCATTTCTCCCCTTAACAGATAGCAATGCATATTCTTTTGCAATTTTATGGTGGAAATGCACACTCAACCAATCACTGCTTTTGTGCTGTGGTATCCAAACTACCACTTTTGGCACATTGCTCCCTCAAAAGTGACTTTGGGTACCCTAGTGCAACGTGTCAAGTGTATTTTTCTCCAATTTTACTTTCCTGCTATGTTGATCATTCTTCTTAAAGATTGCACAGGCCCTTGAATGGGTTGTAAGCACTGTTTTAGGATCCATATTTTTCCCTTTGAAGATAAGGAGCGTTCTTTGTATGAGCTTAGAAGTTTCTTTTTCTGTACTTTATTTCTTTGGGCTTCATCTTGTGTTTTTAACGGAGCTTTCTTTAATGAGTTTCTTGTATCACTCTCTAGCTCCTGATTTTTGTAACTAGGTGTTGCTGTTGGTATACCTCCTGTGTACTTGCGCTATGCCTATTTACTCTCAATACTTTACTTATGAAAAACAAAAAGTCCCTTTGAACATTTCTTTTAGGCAGGCTGCATTCAAAGTTGCAACCTGGTACTTGATCAAATCTCACCCACTGGGTCTTGGAAGAGAAGAATTTCCTTAGTTTTCACCCAGTTAATGCATAAAAGTTCATCTATGTAGCTTGAGCCCAAGTTTCAAAGCTTTCTCATGCTCAGGTCTGGGAGATTGAGAAGGGAAAACACAACCCTGGTGCTGTGCTTCACACTTTAGGATGGCCCTTAGATCAAAAGACATATGGAGGATCGTTTCTGTATCACCTTAGTGATAGCCAGGTAACAATGGCTCTTTCTTGCTAAATCCTCTTCATTTGGTACTGATCCAACCAAGATGCATGCTTTTTTGCTGTTCTTTTCTCTTCTTTTATTGCAGCTATCATATTGAATGAAAGGTTGAAGAGGGCATACTGTATTATTTCTATGCTTCCTCCTCTCTCTCTCTCTCTCTCTCTCTCTCTCTCTCTCTCTGTATGTGTGCCTCCTTTTTAACGCCCTTATGCCGGTAGTGAATGAGAGGTGAATGATCCCTGGTTGACAGGCTAGATTCCAGGATTGTTTTCTTCACCTTCTTTTAGATATCAAATGTGAAAATGTGATTGTTTACGGAATTCTCAGTCTCTCAGGGACTATCTGTGTGTGTATAATTTTATTTATGGAGAAGAGGGTGAATGGGTGTGGTAAATATGTAATATATTTAGTGTCTCAGACATTTGATTTATTTGGTTGAATGACTTTAGTGTGTCATTGTCTCATTCTTTTGGGTAGTCAAAGTATACGCCAGTTGTTGCTTAGGAAACTCCTTTCCATTAGCTTTCATGTGACACTGTGCATCTGTTTAAGAACAAAATATTTCCCGGATAGAATTTTTGACATTTTTTTCTGATGTTTGGTGCAATCAGAAAATGCAAGTCAATGAAAACTATTTTCTAGATAACAGACGTGAAACCATTTCCCCACCCTGCATAGCAGCACAAGAACAAAGGGATAACAAACTCTCTCTCTTTCTCTCCATTACAAATTGATCCTCTCTCTATTTCATACTGATCAATATGATCTACCACCATTTTGCCACCATCAGTATGATCTACCGCCATTTTGCAACTCATTAGCTGTAATATTTTAGGTATGTGGGTTCTTTCTTTCTAATTTTCCTTTTTCTTTTTTTATACTTGGATTAGGCAATTGACTCTTGTGGCACCTATTTTGTGGTATTTGAACTGCATTTGAACCAGTTTTGGAGTTTTTGTAATCCTATATCTGCAGTTATGGCATATGACCTATCTTCTGATTGATGATATATAGGCATCTGACAAAGGAGTGTATTTTGAGTTTAAAGTGAATGCATTTTTATGTTGAATAGGAAAAAATTGAATCTAGTATTGAAAGAGGTTATTTTTGATGATTAAATTGGTTTAGGATTGGCTTTCAATTGAGTTGTGTTGTTGTTTTGTCTTTTCATTTTTCTTTTCTTTTTTTAGTTTTTTTCTATGGGGATTTAGGTATAGTAGTGTGTACACCAAACAGTACAAATGGTTTACAGAATCCATTTTAAGGGATTCAACCAAACAACAGTTTTTTTTTTTTAAATTATTTTCCAATGGAAGACATTTTATGACAACACAAATGCAGTTTAGCCCTAGAAAGTACCAATTCTTGCTGCACTTACCCATTAATAACCACTTTATCCATGTAGAGGTACTAAAAAGTGTCTCTTCAGTAATGGAATTGTTTCATCTTTACTAGTAGAGTTCTATACTAAATCAATGCTTTGTTGAGTTTTAACAGATGAATACCTGTTCAGATAACAACAAAATAATTGATTTTATGTTGTCATCTTTACCATCATTTCCTTATTTTTTTTTTGAGCGGAGTGAGCTTATTTTTAAACAATGTTATGTCAAGGCTTGAATTTTCATTGTCAGACATGAATTAGTGTAGAGATTTAGACAAGTTCCAATCATGTCTTCACATTCATCTCATTGTCATGGTAGGCCAGGTGTCTGACTAAGACATACCTGCCCCTTATTCAGATGATTATCTCGTTACTATTAATTTATTATTGCTAGCCAATTTTGTTAGCAGCTACTGTTTCTGTATTCAGTGTATTTACCGAAACATTACCATATTTTTAACTCTAAGTGATAAAAAATCTTTATCAAAATAAAAATACTTGAATCTGAAAATTTGGTATCATCCTTAAGCTTTTCGGTGGTACTTCTGGGAGTAAAACACACATTTAATTCAATGTGTGATTTATATTTTCTATCATTTCCCTAGATGCCATCCATTATTTTTTTTTTAACAAGTTTAATTGTATATCATTGACATGAATTTTCCATTACATAATTCTGGATCTGAATAGCCATTTATTCAGTTTTTTTTTTTTTTGTTTGCTTGTACAGATTGCGATTGGCTTTGTGGTTGCTTTGAATTATCACAATCCTTTTCTGAACCCTTATGAGGAATTTCAGGTAGAAATCTTTGTTTCTTTTGTTAAATAGCACTAGTGATACTCGGAATGCTACTCCCATGTGCATTCTGTGGTGTATTTGGAGGGAGAGAAATGCTTATAATTTTGAAGGGTTTGAGAACTTAGTGTAGGATTATATGGTTGGCTGCAACTAATTGTTTTGATTTTTCAAATTTGTTGGAACTGATTGATCTTTTAAATTTTTGATGCTTTTCTCCCTTGGTTTATCTCGTGTACTTCTCATGTACTATGAACGTGCCCCTTATTTTCACATATATCTAATATGTATCTTACCTATAAAAAAATGAGTTATGCTACTCATCATCCCACACCACACGCCATATATATTTTAATATTAATTTTATTTTATTCTTGTTAAACTAACTGAGTTGTTCTACTTATTATCCATAACATACTTGTTATGGGAAAAAAGAGAAAAAAAAAAAAAACTAAAAGAGGTGTGATGTGTGGTGTGTGTGGGGATGCTAAGTACAATTATTCTAAAAAAATATAAATGTCATGCAATGCTTATTGATCTAAAGTCTTGCATCATATTTTCCTCAATGCAATAAAAAGTCTATAGTTAGTTACGTGAGAACTAACTCCACTTTCTGGGCAGAATTTTCTTTTTGCCTTTCAGGGGCATGTTACGGGGTACAGAAATAGTGTAGCATTGACTATCTTAGAAAGCAGCTATAGCTTCCTTGTTTGTGGCGCTTCTATATATTATTACCCTACTAGGAATCATGAAAAAAATATCAATAATTAGATCAGCATTCATTTCTTGAGATTTCGAGTGGAAATAGCCAATATGATTGTCAATGAGATAGTTAATTTTTGCACTGGCCTGCATTATTTGCTATAGAAACTGTGAAAAAATCTTTGCCTGAGATGATCCTATTACCTATATTAAAATATAAAATGTATGTATATTGAAAATGTATGCAATTAAGTTGACTAATTATTCTGTATATAATAATTATTCTGCGTGGACAGTTTTTGGTTGGAGACTGCTTGCCATAAACTTTAGTCTGCCGTTGTTAGAGGCCATCCTCTTTTTCTTTTTAATTATTATTTATTATTCTAAAGGGTTGCTGGAAGATAAAACATGATACTATATTTATTTTAATCTTAGGAAAAATTAAATTTATTAAACTTGTTTGACAATCCATCAATAATTGAAACTAATATAATGAGCAGTTATTAGCCTGACATAAACACTCTTAAATATTACTTGTTTTCTGAAACTACTGTTATTGATATAAGAGAGGCCGCAATGAACATAAGCAAAAAGTTCAGTGGGTGTGAATCCTGGGTGAAGGGTGGGGGTCCGGATTGATAATAAATATGCAATTTAACAAGAGAAAGGAAAGCAAAAATGGAATATCCTTTCGTAAATGGAGTTTAGGTTGTGGAGAGCCCCAAATTTCTTTTGGCTATATATTGAATACGTCAACTAGTTTTCTGTTTAAAACATTCCAAAAATGTGTTGTGATGTCCATCCCAACTCTATCATTTAGCTGTGGATACGACTGTTTTGAATCTTATGCATTGGTTTTTCTGCTGTTAGAAATTTAAGCATCATCCTGCCATCAAATCACTCTTAGAAGGTGGGAGCATTCTCCAGTATGGTGCTCGCACTTTAAATGAAGGTGGTTATCAGGTATGTCAGCAAGACTTGTATTTCCACATTCTATGTACAGGAAACCAACATCACATAGAAAACCAAAGCAAAGTTATCTTTCCAAATTTCCTGCAGCTACATTGTATCTTGAGGATCTGGTTTTTTTATGGAAAACTTTATTTCCCACAAAAACAAAAAGGTTACTTATGTGATTACTTGCCTTTGCCTACGTATCAAAATTTTATTCAGTAGTTAAAGGTGGTAGGGGTGTAACCGGTCCGGTCTGATCCGGTTTTGGATAAAATCTAGGACCGAACCGGTATGTACCGGTTTTATATTTTTCAAAACCGATTACGCACCGGTACTTCCGGTTTTACCGGTTTCCGGTCCGGTCCGGTCCGGTTTTCCGGTTTTTTTAAAATGTAAGTTTCACAATTTGTCATTAAAAATTTGTTTATAAAAAAAAATTTTTGATTTAAAAAAACTATTTTATACTTTTATTAATATATTAGACTATATAATAGTATTAATATTAGACTATTGGTATATTTATAAGTTATATATTAGTATTAGTTATAAACTTTTAGTGATTTAGTATTAACATTTTATGTAATAATTTATAAATTATAATAAAAAATTATTTCATATATGAATATATATATTATATATAAAATTTCACATAAAAATTTATAATTATACATTATATATAAAATTTATATATATTAATATTTAATATATATAAAATATTTTGTATAAAACTTATATATAAAAATATTATTTTTTATTTTTTTTTAATCAACCGGTCCGGTCCGGGCCAAAAAATCCCGGAACCGGAACTGGACCGGAACCGGCCGGTTTTTACATTTTAAAAACCGGTTCCGGACCGGACCGGTTCAAAACCGCTAAAACCGGTCCGGTTCAGTCCGGTCCGGACCGGTTTTCCTGTTTGAGTTTACACTCCTAAAAGGTGGCATGATCTAATGACGAAGCATCCAGCTATTGAGTACGTATAGTTACCAATCAAGTTGAATTCTGTCACATTCACTGAATAAGAAGCACTTGGAGGGATAAAAGTTTCTTATTTGTCCTTTGTTAGTGATCCAACAGTTAATTATCAATGATAGGTACATTCTTTGTTGCTTTCATGTGTTATCCAAATACCAATGATGCTAGTTAAATTTCAGTCTATTCCATATCCAGTTTTCCCTGGAGGAGCAATTATTGGATGTTCAGCTGGATTCTTAAATGTACCAAAGATAAAGGGGACGCACATGGCAATGAAATCAGGTATCACTCGTAATCATTTTATTGAATGGTTAATCTTTAATCCTAGTGCTGCTTGAATATCACTAACGAGGACATATCAAGTTACGACAGAAGTTTGGAGTGGTGAAAATGCTATTGGACTATGATTTACAATTCTTTATGATTGATTATCAATTCTTCTAGTATCCTAAGCCGAAAGGAAAAAGTTAATTTAATCACTTAACCCTTATTATAGCATTCTCCCTCATGGAATTTCAACATTTTAATTTTGATGTTAGTGGTGTTACATGTCAAAGTCAGTCAAAAGTATTGTGTGAATAGCCGAATAATTGGCCTTTGAGGGATCTGTATATTATATATGAACTTTACAAGAGAACTATACATGGAAAGAAACTAATTGCCGAGTGATTCTAGCATTCTAGCCTTGTATGGAAACTATATATTTTGTCAATATGCTAACTATACAAGCCTAAGTAAATGAAGTAAAGGTAAAATAAGGAAAGAAGAATAGAGGGAAAGAAGATTGATTATGGACGGCTTTATTGACAGTCCCCCTCAAATTGATGTGGGTTGATCAATAAGCATCAATTTGCTACTTAAAAAGCATTGTCGATGGCGAGTGAGAGCTTTGGTGAAAATATCAGAAATTTGTAGTTCAGTGGAAACATGTGGAAGAGTGATAACACGAGCTTCAAATGCTTCACGAATAGAGTGACAGTCGACTTCAATATGTGTGCTCATGATATACATGATTGGCTGTGATCTAAATAGTACTCGTATTATCATCATGTAGAGGTGTAGGATCAGTCTCAGAAAAATCTAGCTCAACAAGCAAACCTCGAAGCCAAATAATTTTGGAACAAGTAAGAGACATTGCCCGGTACTTAGATTCTGTAGATGACTTAGAGACTTTGTCTTGCTTCTTACTCCTTCCAGGAGATCAATGCATCACCTAAGAATTCACACCAACTAGTGATGGATCGACGTGTATTAGCACAATTAGCCCAATCAGCGTTGCTATAAGCAGTAAGGCAAGGAGAATTGCCTGCAGGAAAAAATAAGCCATGGGCTGAAGTGCCCTGAACATAGTGTATGATCCTACGGACAGCAACCAAATGAAGACGACGAGGGGTTTGAAGAAACTGGCTAGCTTGCTGTACTGCAAAGGAAATGTCCGGTCTAGTAATGGCGAGGTAGACAAGACTACCCACCAAGTTCTGGTATAAACTGGGATCAGCAAGTAAATCACCCTTCTCTTTGCAAAGCTTGTTATTCAATTCTATGGGAGTATCAATAGAGGTGGCCTCCTGTAGGCCAGTTGTAGCCATCAGGTCACTAGCATACTTATGTTGATTGAGTGAAATACCAGATGGACTACGATGCACCTCATGACCGAGAAAATATGTGAGAGACCCAAGATCTTTCATATGAAAGGACTCAGAGAGATGAATCTTGAGTTGGCCAAGTAAAACAGAATCGGAACCAGTAATCACAATATAATCAACATAAACCAAAAGAACAACAATACCTATGTCTGATTTCCGAAGAAACAAGGAAGTGTCATACTTGCTCTGCTTGAATGAGAATTGTAATAAAGTGGTTCAAAATTGGTCAAACCAGGCCCTCAGAGCTTGTTTGAAACCATAAAGGGAGCGACGAAGCTTACACACATGTGAAGTCAAAGAAGAAAACAATCCCAGGGGTGGCTTCATATAAATACACTCTTTAAGATCCCCTTGAAGAAAAACATTCTTGACATCCATCTAATGTAGTGGCCAATCGTTGGAAGCAGCAAGAGCTAGAATCGTATGAACAATAGTCATTTTAGCCACAGGAGCAAAGGTCTCTTCATAATTGACACCATATTCCTAATTATTCTCAAGTGCAACAAGCCGAGCTTTGTAACGATCCAAACTTCTATCAAATCGAACCTTGATTGAGTAAACCCATTTGCAACCCAAAGGAACAATTGTTGGAGGACATGGCTCAATGTCCAGCCTCTAGAGCGGCAATTTCTTCCTGCATAGCTTGTTGTCAACAGTCATGCTTGGTAGCTTGTGAGTAGGATGTGAGAATATCAAAATTGGACAATACAGTAGTAAGAGCTGAATAGAATTGCCAAAACTGGAAGAAGTAAACCCATACCTATTCGAGGGTACCGACACTCGAGGAGAGCGACGTACCAAAGGCATTGGAGGTACTTTAAATAGTCGGTTCTGGAGCATGGTAGGATCAAATATCAAGTAAGCCACCAGAAGAGACTGTGGGCAGGAGCGTCTCGTATACACAATACCTAGTTTAAAGCGAGAGCTGACTTGATGAAGATCAGAGAACTGCTGATCAAAAGAGGGGAGTACTACAATAGAAGGAGAGGGCATAGAGGACACATGAAAGAAATGTTGATTTTCAAAGAAAATAACATTCCTAAAAATGCGTGTACGATATAATGTAGGATCATAGCAAACAAATCCCTTTTGACACAGATTATATCCCAAGAATGCACATCTAACAGATTGAGCAGATAATTTATGTCGCTTCTGAGGAGGTAAATGAACAAAACATACACAACAAAAAATACGGAGATTATCATAACTAGGTTCCTTAACAAACAAGGAGAAATTGGGAGACTCCGTGTGTAAGACTTGGGAAGGTAAATGATTAATCAAGTGAGAAGCAGTTTTCAGAGCCTCGGCCTAGAACATGGATGGAATAGAGGATTCTAACAAGAGAGTACGTACCACATCAAGAAGATGACGATTTTTGCGTTCGGCTACTCCAATCTATTGGGGAGTAGCATGACATGAACGTTGATGAATAATACCTTTAGAAGCCAAGAACGCTTGACACTCAGTAGACAAATATTCACCACCAGAATCTGTGCGTAATGTCTTAATAGTTGCAGAAAATTGATTTCAGCATATGCTAAAAACTCAGTGAAAGTATGAAAACCTCAGATTTAGAGTGAAGAAAATAGACCCAAGCAGATCTGCTATGATCATCAATGAAAGTCCCATAATATTTAAATTTGTCATGTGAACTAACAAGGGAAGGTCTCCAAACATCACTATGGATAAGATCAAAGCAGTGAGAAGCTCTACTAGCATGCAAAGGAAATGGAAGAGTATTGCTTTTACTAAGTTTGCAAGAATTACACTCAAGAGATAAAGAAGAACGTTCTATATTACCAAGAAAACCAGAGTGCAATAAATGAGATAAGATCTGAGTATTGAGATGGCCTAAACGACGATGCCACACTATACTCAGATCGGGAACATTATTACAAGCAAAAGGACTTAATAGAAGAAACTGGAGAAAGTGTTGGAACAGGTAAAAATAGTGGAAACAAGCACCCCACTTTAGGTCCCTTCGCGATCGGCTCTCCTGTTACCTGGTCCTATACAACACAACCATCACCAGAAAAATTAACAGCACAATTGTTATCAACTAATTGACCAACAAAAATAAGATCCATGGAAAGCTGAG
The DNA here is from genome assembly GCF_001411555.2 of Juglans regia. Lineage (NCBI taxonomy): Eukaryota > Viridiplantae > Streptophyta > Magnoliopsida > Fagales > Juglandaceae > Juglans > Juglans regia. The sequence goes on along the minus strand of NC_049912.1, from coordinate 13,339,198 downwards.
GAATAAGAAACACATTAGTAAATTTAGAAGAGGCATCTTCGACAGTAGCTATGGGCAAAGAACTGCCATTGGCAGTCTGAATGATAGATTGACCATCATAGGGCCGAACATGACACAAAACGGTGGGAGTATTCGTCATTTGATTAGAAGCCCTTGAGTCTATGTACTAGAGTTTAGTAGAATTTTTACCTTGAAACTCCATTGCAAATAATGCCGAAATTAGCATCTGTTGCACCATTTTTAGTGTGCAGTAATTTGTTGCGGGAGGAACAATAACAAAAGTTTGAAATGCTTGGACCTGACGATTCTGGGGGCGGATACGACATTTTTTGATAATGTGACCCTTCTTCTTACAATAAGAACAATATTTCTTAGAACAATTGGCAGCAATATGCCCGCCCATATTCCTTGCAGCAGAAACACTGCAAATTTTTAGAATTCATAGGTGATCCTCATCCTTGGGCAGCATAAGCCATAGTTGCAGTCCCGGAACTGCCATGAGATTGCTCCAGAATAGCTTGAGTACTAAGACGTTCTTCGCGAAGTAACTCACCAAAACAAATGTCAAGAGAAGGAACAGGAGATCCAAATCAATATTTTCATGCTAAAGAGTCAGAAATGCCGAGTAGTAGTCTTCGATCGAAAGACTACCATGTTGAAACATGGCAATCACATGTTCTAACTGAAAGTGACGAGCATCATTAGCTTGATGATGAACATTTTTCAAGTAATTCCACATGGATTGAGCGGAGCAATGAGACTGCAAGTTGGTAACAATATGTGGCTCCACCGAACCAAGAAGCCAAGACATAATCCGAGCATCAAGTACAGCCCATGAAGGAGAAAACCTTTGACTTGCTTGTGAGAGGAAGCAGGGGGTACGAGTGATAAACTGAGCCAAATGAGTCACTCTATTCAGCAAGAGAAACCGAGAGCCACACACAAAAGCCGAGGAAGGTGCTGCGATAACCACCAAGACAAAGAAAAATGCTGAAATTACCACCAGAGGCAATCTGCGATAATCATGAAGGCACAGAAGTGTCGAGATGCCCCCCAGAAACAAGGTGTGAGAGGCACGGAGATGCAAAAGTGCCGAAATACCTGCCTGAAGGATGCTGCGACAGTCACAAAGGCACAAAAGTGCCTAAAACACCCCGACCAAGAAGCATAATTCCAAGAAGGTGAGAACTGAACGTCGGACTCACCAAAAAACAACCCAGACCAAGCCGAAAAACCCAGAACACCCAGATGACGCCAAAAAAATCCCACAAGATGCTGCTGCGAGAGAAGAACACCCAAACCCGAAAAAAATAGACGTGCTGAAAGTCTCCAAAACCAAGAAGGAAAAAAAAAATTGAAGGAAACAAAGAGCTTAGTAGTCGGCTCTTGATACCATGTCAAAGTAAGTCAAAAGTATTGTGTGAATTGCCGAATAATTGGCCTTTGAGTGATCTGTATATTATATATGAACTTTACAAGAGAACTATACATGGAAAGAAACTAATTGCTGAGTGATTCTAGCATTCTAGCCTTATATGGAAACTATATATTCTGTCAATATGCAAATTGACAAGCCTAAGTAAATGAAGTAAAGGTAAAATAAGGAAAGAAGAATAGAAGGAAAGAAGATTGTAATGTCCATTGACATTACAATATCATGGTAAGTCATTAATTTTCCTGTCTAAGTTAATATTGATAGCATCACTTACAGGAATAAAAATACTAAGATTAGTGTTAATAATCATCAAATAATTGATAACTTGATAAAGAAAAGGTCTTTTTTATCTCACGATTCATCAAGATCAAGAAATTCACCCATTCGATAAAAAAAGACTCTTGTTGATTGGATTGGAATGAATGAGAAAATAATAAGTTGCCCCATATCGAATCTAGCACTTTGGTTCTTCCTGGGATATTTTATAATACATATAAGATTAAACCCTGGGCCATACCAATCAAAATACTTCTTTTCAATTTTAATGTAAACCAAAATGTTAATAAACATAAAAGCATCACTAGATATAAGCAAGGTGAGAATGTCTTAATTATTATTCTAATAATTCAGATCAAAATAAATGTTATTTATAGATAATACATTGTTTTTAATTATGGTTTTCCTTTTCCACTTTTGCTCAATGAAAGTGCCAGAGCTTTATAGGTTTCTGTCTGTAAATTAGAGTTTTTTTTCTTCCCATCCCTTCTGGAATATTTAACAAAAGACAAAAAATGGAAAGAACAGAAGTTATGATTGTTGGATCAAGCGGGATCTCTCTCCCATAAACAAGTAGAGTATTGGGTCATAGGTTCAAACTTATGTGGGTGCTTGAGTTGTTTTAATACAGATTGCAGCAAATCTCAATAGCTATTCCTAGCATTTTTTCCCCTCAAGTATTTGATGTATGCATGGGAATAGATGACAAAATTATTAGTCTTTGATGACCTACCATGATGACTGGATGAACCATTGCGTGTAACTTTTACCTATCATTGTTAGATGTAAAATTTCCTATTTTTTCTTTTTCTTTTTTGTTGTTATCTTCCCTTCTTGTTATATATGCATACCTACATTTCTAGTTTGTTGTTATAATATGTACATAGTATATTACTTCTTGCAATACCATTATTAGATGTGAAATTTCCATTTTTTAAGATGCACTCATTACTTTTCCTTTGCATTGGGCACTTCTTCCTGAGGAGATATCCAATTCAAACTGGAAATATTTCATTTGGTGTTCCTACTCTCATAAAATCGCTCCCCAATGTTGCTTTTTTGGCTTTCCTTCTCTGGTCATTTGGAATGCCATATTAAACATAATGTACACTCCTGTAAAAGGTTCAGCATTCAGCAGTCAAGGCTCAATGTGCATCCACAAGATTGTTCATGTGTGCCTATTAGCAATAACAATACGGATGCTTTTTCAAATTTCCTGTTTCTTACAGGAATGCTAGCAGCAGAAGCTACATTTGATGCTCTTCATGAAGGTTCAAATATGGAAACATATTGGGATGCTTTACAGAACTCATGGGTATGGGAAGAGCTATATAGAGCTCGAAACTACCGACCGGTATGTAGCTATTCATTGTCTCTAAGTTTCCATCTACAGCCAGTAATTTGTACAGCCCATCTTTTCAAATTTTGTGGTTTTCCTATGTCTCCAGTGGTCGAACCATCTCCTGAAAACCATACCTCAATTAGGCACTACTTAGACTGATTATATCATTATGGTTGGTAAGTTCATTCAGCTCCTCCAGAATACATAGAACAGTTAACCCATAAATTATTGTTGTCTGAATAGTAGATGGTAGGTAAAATGAGTCATAGAATCGCACTCTGTCTCTCATTGATCTCTGACATGACGGGATTTGTTTGATGCACAGAGATATTAGATTGCCACTGCAGTTCCATTTATTTGAAAATTGTATGCAATGTTTTGCATCAATTATGATTTATGGGGGTATCTTTCCTCTTACAGATATATTTTTTTTTGATAAGTAATTCCTCTTACAGATACTTTTCTTATCATTATAGGCATTTGAATACGGGCTAATTCCTGGCTTAGCTATGAGTGCATTAGAACAGTAAGATTTCACATTCTGCTTATTATATGTAGATCTCCTCTCTCTCCCCAAAACTTCTCATCCATATTTTCTACCTAGCAGCTATATACTGAGGGGGAAATCCCCATTAACACTGAAGCATGGCAAGCCTGATCATGAAGCAACAAAGGTGAGGAGATTTTATGAAGAAACCAAGTATTCAAATTACTCTTGCACTCATAAAACCAGATTTGATAGTCAGCACTGAGTAATTGAGTATTAGGTTATTAGCTCAGGTTGAAGTAGTTAATGCAAAGCTGTTTTTGTTTTTTTTCTTATAAGAAATATAGTAGGCAGGTCTGATTTTGCTTGTGGAAAAAGCACTGGAAAAGTAGAATAAGATGAAATTGAGCTCTCATCCTCAGCTATGTGACAATATGTCAGCGAACAGCATGTGACCATGATATGAGTCTGCATCTTTCTATATTATAAGATTATGCATAACACAGCCACGTTGTCTATGCTGATCAAGGTTATGTCTTCCCAATCTGAACATGCATGTTTTTGTTGCACCATAGGGCTTAACTGCTCGTGTTCGATTATTCCTTGTTTTCTTTTTCCATTTGACACCTGTTCGCACCCTGCTGAAGTGTAAGCAAATCATTAGTACTGCAATGGCGAGATAAACATACAATCCTTGTTGCCAACTCTGGAGAAGGTTTCACTTATAAAAAAAAAAAGAACGCTGGAGAAGGTTTCTTCTAGTCATTTTCACCAAAACTGGCTTCGACTATCAACTAATTGATCAAATAATTAATGTGAGGGGATTTTAGATCAAATCCCTTTCTTGATGCAGAGCAAACTTAAAAAAAAAAATGGTCAAATAATAAACTTGTTACAGCAGCAATAATATATTGAATGTCTCAGAATTAGAATATTATTGTCTGATTTGTGAGCATATGCTCTAGAAAAGAGTACTTGTTTGACTGCAAACAATTACTGATCAGCACCAGCATATATATATGTGCAGGTTGCAAGGTTGTGTTCTAGTAATTTTTTGCCAAAACTGGCTTCGAATATCAACTAATTGATCAAATAAGAAAACTTCTTACAGCAGCAATAAGTAACATGCATATTGAATGTCTCAGAATTAGATTACTAGTGCAGTCTGATTTGTGAGCATATGCTCTAGAAAAAAGTTTACCTGTTTTACTGCAAACAATTTCTTTTTGGTAAGTAAAAAGAGATTTTATTAATCCACATAAATTTGGCAATGCCCGAGTACACAGGAAGTATACAAGAATGAGCCTAATTACAAGCTACGCGCTGCGAAAAGCAGCATAAAAGTCTCTTTTTACTGCAAACAATTACTGATCAGTACCTGCATATATGCGTGCAGGTCGCAAGTTTATGTTCTCAAATTCAATATCCAAAGCCTGATGGGGTTTTGTCTTTTGATGTGCCAACCTCTTTACACAGGTTTAAAAAAATAAATGTGTTTTCTTATTCAGGATTCATTTGAGAAGTTTCTTTGAGTTCTATAGAAAAAGCACTGTCATAGCAATTTGTAGGCTCCTTAATTGAGTTCTTGTTCTCAATGGTGCCTTGCACTGGTCGTTCCAGCCTCAGAAGTCCCCTTTTTGCATTTTCTGCTCCCATGATACATGAGATGTGGAGCGTAGCCTCCCATGTATATTCTTAGTAGAAATAAAGTTCATAGCGTTACCTGATAGTGATCTTGCATGATAAGACAAGTAGCATTATTTACTTGAACATGGTCAGGAGGGGCAACCATTAGAGCAAACGGTCTCTTAATCTATTCTTATCATGGGAGATGATAAATATGGGACTACCCAATTGTTTAGTTTAGGTAATGAACTGAAAAATGACCATATTTTTACTCATCTCAAGAGTGCCCAAATTTCCTTCATGGAGGTAAAACTTGGCGGCATTTTTTTTTTGTATGGAACAAAAAACAGATGGCAATCTAAGGAAATTCAATCTATTAGGGAAGATTGCATATGTTACTGTTCATCATTTCTCTGCTTTTCTAGGCATTGATATACTTGTTTTTATTCGCATATATAGGAGCAATACAAATCATGAACATGACCAACCTGCTCACCTTCGTTTGAGGAACGCCAAGATTCCTGAACTTGTTAATCTGCCAGACTATGCTGGACCTGAGTCACGATATTGTCCTGCACGTGTATACGAGTAATAAGCAATTTCTATGGCTTCTGCTTTGAGTACACTTCTATAAATTGATTATCCCTCAGATCCTCTTTGTTTGGAATTTAGGTATATTCCAGATGAAAAGGGTCAACTGAAATTGCAGATCAATGCTCAAAATTGCTTACACTGCAAGGTAATTTTCCTGGAGCATTTGAAAGTTAGTTGGAACTCAGTATTGATAATCATATGTACTTAAAATTGCATACATGCACACATCTGGAAATAAGATTTTGTGGACTTCAAAACAGTTGCATAATTTATATTTTCCTCATTTTTGGTTCACATGGTGAAGTGTTTTCCTTGTACAGTGTACATCGTTTCCCAGCTTAGCATATAATTGGCAGTTACAAATGAAAAAATTGAGCAGACAACTTTCAAGTGAATCAACATCTATTTCCCTTTCGTCAGTCAGGCATAGTTGGTGTATGACTGTTTCGTTACTTACTGTTGCACAGACAATGCATATACTTGGGATGCTTTTAGCCATTCCAGTCTACATCGACCATATAAACACTTTCTTTTTTTCAAGTAGCTGCATCCTGTCCGACATCCTGTCCGCCCATGAAAATCATGTTTTACAGTTCCCATTGGTTTGAAGCCCATTAACTGGGAAGCAGCAAATTACTTGTTACAAGTGAAACTTCATGTCAAACATGGCAATTAAACTTTGAATAGAACTATGACATTAATAGTGAAATTTATAATTTGAATTTGGTTTTTTCATTTTGTTGGGAATTTAGCTTACACACCCTAGAAAAAATCGGAATCATGTTTGTCATAACTTCATTTCGTTTGTTTTTGTTACACTACATGTTCCTTATCTCTCAAGCTGAAGTTGTACTAATTTTGCTTGAATAATTTCAGGCCTGTGATATTAAAGACCCAAAGCAAAATATTGAGTGGACTGTGCCAGAAGGAGGTGGTGGTCCAGGCTACTCAGTCATGTAGCTCAAGCGCTCACCTGCTGTAAAAAAAAGGGGCAAATCACTCAGAAAATTCATAATGCCCATCACCCTTCAGGAAATAAGTAAATGCTTAAACAATGCATTATTTTCAATGGATTTTAGATGCTACATTAATAAAGAAACGCCATGGATTGGCATTAAAAGCCTGAGTGTCATATCAATCAAATAAGCTGAATTTTTTCTTATTTTATAAAGAGATATCTGGGGAACATAATCCATTGATTTTCTTTCAAACGTGAAATCATAATTATTGAAAAGGACTTTCTCCACATAAGAAGACTCTGTTTTTTTCCCTTTATGTTTGTCCCTCTTTAAAGCAATATTTTAGGTTTCTGCCCTCCATATGAAAAAGTCACTCTCTCTGTCTTATGAGAGTTCTACATCTTAGGACTAATGAAAACGAATACACAAAACTGACTATAAAAACTATTCTCTCTTTCTCTACTAATAGGAAGCTAGGGTTCTAAACTGGAAATTTTTGACTTTGCCCTAGAAAATTTTAGAAGCATCTGGGGGTGGAATTTCAGAGAGCTCTATGTAGAGATGGTGAAGGGATTACAGACTATTGCCTCTGAGTTGAATATTCCTATGATGTCTTCAGCTGTACTAAGTGGCATTTACGTTTTCAAATCAAGAACTTGCAATTGCAGAGAAAGAAAGATCTTCAGTTTACATTGTTCCTGATATGGTTGATGTTGGGGTTAGTACACCTCATATTTAGATGGTTTTATCAACCAAATTGCAAGATTTGGAGGATGGAGAGGGACTCTTTCAAACTATTTCGAGAGATTAGAAGTGGAATTATGATAAATCTTTAGTATTTATTTAAGCATAACCGGTATGGAAGTCGATAGCTATTTTGTAATTTTTCAAAAGTATCTTCTTTTTCTTAATTTCAACACGTCATAAAGAAATCTCATACACCCTCTTTTTCTCCTTCACGATTTCAGCCCTCGAATTCATTAGTTCCTCTCCCTTCCGCCGATTTCTGCATATTCATCCAACCGGCCAGTCAGCTTCTATCTCAATATAACTGCCCAACAGTCTTAAACTCTCAAAGTTACTGCCTCATGCACTCACCATCTCAGCCATTGTCCTGCAATATCGAAGCGGTAATCATGTTATAATCCCCAGGTAGTTCATCTCCCTCTATTTCTCAACTTTTTTTAATTGATTCTTTTAAGGCAACTGATACTTTGATCCTTTATTTATTAAATCAAGACTAAAACTCTACATCTATAAAGACACTTTGAGATCGTGATCAAGTTATTTGTATGCATCCTCACAATATACTAAAAAGTATCTAGATTAAATTGCATATATAAACACATTATTATCAGTCTTGTACACGTCTTAGTTATTCTGGAATATTCTTCATTTGTTAGTGTTTTGGACATGTTTCGTACATACCGGGAGGACTCCTCGAACAGCTGGGAGGTGGACCAAGGGACCTGCAAACATACAAATAAAGAATGGAGCTCAGGGGTGGTTAGGAGACCCTCTGATGCTTAAGTTAGTTTTCCTTTTTAGGAAGTGTTTACTTTGCCCTAAAATTTCATGAGTTTGATCATATCTTAATTAGGCTTTTATACTAGGCAGTTGGGAGTTCTGTTGCTTTTATCCCAAGGAGCTGTCCCATCGTGCCTCATGCTGCATGCATGTGAATCAATTAGGGGGCATGATACCCTAAGGAAAATAATTAATGAGGCATTAAGCTCTGACTCACGTCTTGGCACCCCCTCAGTTAGGTTTGACGAGTCCCTCTCTCTCTTTACGGGGAGAGCCATGGTTGTTCCTTCGGCATGCATTCCCACGGCTATTGCTTCACGACCATCATTTTGTTTGCCTCTTAGCCTGTTGCAGCAGCAACACCCACCTTTCCTTCCTCAGTGTAGGAGTCATGGTTACCTCTCCCGCACGCTTCCTAGTAGTTATTATCTAGGGACTTGATGAGTTTGCGCATCCTCGGCCTGTCTTGGCGGCGCCCACCTTTCTTTTTCCAGGTGAATGGTGGTTATAGCTTTTTGGTAGCCACGTGCTGGTGATGATTCAAGATGTCTGACAGGTCGGCATATGTCACCCTTGGCAACCTCTGTTGGCATCTCATTAGTCTTGGGCCGGGCTGAACATGCCTCTCACTTGGTGGGACAAGCCCACCAAAGGTCGTCATCTTAACTTTGCCAGACTGATGGGCCTCCCTTTGGATCGTGGGCTCTCAGGCTCTTGGACTGGGCCTTTTTACCATCTCCATTACCTTGCTAATTCTCATTGAACCAGTTCTATGGGAATTTAATTTTCCTTCTTCTTTTCCCTTCCCCTTTCTTCTTTAACGCTTTTACCTTCTCAGCCTAATGACTAGACTCCTCAGACCTGTCTTGATGCGCCGTTTGGTTTCCCACGTCGCGTTGTTGCTAATGTAGAAATAGATATTCTTCTTACCATGTATAGATGCTAATAGTTATTCTCATCATATATACTCAATAGTTATTCTTACTATATAGGTGCTAATAGTTAGGAGATATACATTAGCTATTACCATGTATAGTTCTTACTAGGGTTGTAAACGACCCGAGCTCGAGCGAGCATGGGATGTGCAAGCTCGACTCGTTCACAAGATAAGCGAGCTTAGGCTTAGCTTGTTTATTAGCCGGGCCTAAGTTTTACATCGAGCTCGGCTCGTTTACAAGTAAAGCGAGCTCGAGCTCGATTTGTTAACGAGCTGAACTCGAGCTCGTCTTGAGATTGAAAATATCTTTGTTTTAGCAAAATAAATAATAAAAAATTTAAATAATAGAAAAGGTCAAATAACAAATTAAATACAAATTTACATCATGAAGCCTTCAAGACTCTACAGTATGGCTAAGGTACATTAAATGACATTGACATCTTAATGGAACAAGAGAATCAAAAAATACTTTACAACAAAAAATTATGGAACTAAGTACATTAAACTTCAAAACAAAAAAATGTGGAGTAAACTCAATAAAGTTCTCAGTCTTCATCAATGGAGCCAGAATCTTTGACACCAACTTGTTGTCCTGCATACACTAATACACTAAAAAAATTAAGCTTATTTTTAATCCCTTGCATCACTCAAGTAATTTTAACTTAGTAATACTGTCAAGGGATACTTGACAGGAATGCAAAACTTAATTTTCCACAACCATCAATGTCATATTTCTAACACAATTACACAAGCAATCTAAGAAATAAAATAATCCATCAGGGAATTTGGTATAGTAGTAGGCAAGCCGCAAGTTTCAAACCAGATTCTCTTACAAAAATTGACAAACCAAACAAGATTCTCTTACAGAGACAAGTTACCAAACCAGATAAGATAAACATAGCAACCTAACATAACACAAGAAGATAAACTAGCAGGCAACAGTAGGCATACACTAATACACTAAAAAAATTAAAGTTTTTTTTTTAATCTCTTATGTGATTACTCAATTACTTTTAACTTAGTAAAATAATATAAACCATCAGGTATAACAGTAGGCAAGATACAAGCCAAATAAGATAAAAGACAACTTAGCATGCATATAAGATAATAAACATAGATAAGTTACCAAACTAGATTCTCTTATAGAAATTAGCATGACACAAGTTACCTATTTTGGCCAAAATCAAAATAAAATCAGCAAAGTTACCAAACCAAAACAAAATCAATATGACACAAGAAGTTATCAACTCAGCAAGTTATCAAACCAAAACAAAATCAACATGACAGAAGTTCACAACAAGTCAACAAGTTACCAAACTTCAACAAAATCAGCCAGACAACTGCAGTTACCAAATTTCAAAAAATCAAAATGACAGAAAGTTACCAAACTTGAACAAAATCTAAAATCACCATAATAGAAGTCAACAAATTCCCAAACTTGAACAAAATCACCATGACAACAACCTGCATACACTTATACACTAAGAAATATTAATCTCATTTTTAGTCCCTTGCATCATTACTCAAGTACTTTTAACTTAGTAATATTGTCAATGGATGTTTGGTAGCAATGCAAAATTTAATTTGCCATTTACAAAATTTAGGAAATTTGGATGGTGAGGAGTTAGAACTTAGAAATTACCTGAACTGTCATGACTCATATCATCCCAAACAAAATTAAATAGAACAACCAAACTGTCCAAATATTTAAAAGTAAACTGTGGAAATAATACAAACTGGATCTCTATGGCTATGGCAAGAGAATATGAGTTTTTGATGGAATATCCTTCTATTGACAAGAAAAGATGTTAGTTAATATTTCAGTAAATAATTGGTGTATAAAATAATAAAATAGCAACTTAAAACTCAAATAAATGTAACACTTACAAAATTAGTTGATGATATTTTAAGCCCATATAATGCTCTAACCCAATTAGACCCACATAACAACATCTGTACAATTTCAATTGATAATAAAACTTGATGAGGATCAATGACTCTGCCTCCTGCACTGAATGTTGATTTTGCACTAATTGTGGTAATTGGTATAGCCAATATATCTCGGGCCAATTTGGACAAAGTTTGAAACTTGAGACTATTTGTTTTCCACCATTCCAAGGCATCGAAACTTGCATATGAGCCCTCTTCACACACACACACACACACACACACATACTCTCCTCTAAATAATTGTCTAGTTCCTGATTTAAGAGTCTACACTGTATCAACACTTCTAACAAAAGATTTAAATAATGACTGGCCACTTTGCATACTTCTCCCATCACTTGTGGAACAACTAGAAGCAAGAGTTTGAGCATTTTTCTGCTCTCTTTGTACCTCAAGAGTCGAATTGTATTCCTAAACATACTCATCATATAACTCATCCAACACTTGAGAGACATGCTCAATATTCTTAAGAGTTTCCAGCTCTTGATAAATTAAAGGAAAACCAAACTGGATCAGGGCCATCTTGAATCTAGAGTCTAACACCATAGCAATTGCTATCAATAGATTACACTCCCCCCAATATTTCTCAAACTTAGTACTAATTTTTCTTACCATTGATTTCATGTACTCATTCTCATCTCTACTCTTCTTACCTAAGATGTCTTTCATTCTTCATACTTCAGAAAGAAATAAGTTTGCTATTCGGTAATCACTTCTGGATACAATATTGGTTACTTCATTGAAAATAGCTAGTAGTTGACAAATATGTTCAACTTGCCCCCACTCTTTAACAATTGGAACCCATTCAAAACTGTTATCTCTATCACCATATTTAGGAAAAACTTCTTTGAACTGAACTGCAGCATCCAACATTAAATATGTGATGTTCCATCTTCTAGGCACATCTAAAATCAGTTTCTTTGAGGGCAATTGTAACTGTTTTGCAATTTCACTAAACTGTTTTAGCCTACTCTTTGATGCTACCAAATATTTTATACCATCTCTCACACAATCAACGATTTGCCTAATCTCCCCAAGTCCATACTGCACAAGTAAATTAGTTATATGTATACAACAACATACATGAAACAACTTCCCTCTGACAGACAATGTTTTCTTCAATCTAAAATTATCTTCCAAGATCCTAATGGCAATATCATTAGAACTTGCATTGTCAACAGTAATTGAACTAATTTTATTCTCAATTTCTCAATATTGGAAACACTTTCCTAAAGCATCAGTAATAAGAGCACTCTCATTGGATTAGCCAAAATTAAAGGACAGTTTTGATGAATGTAAGAGAAATTTGACTCTTGACTATTCCATTCACATAAATCTCCACATTGGAATAGCTATTTTTTCATTATATAATAATAAAATAATATAAGATGAATTTGATTTTGATTATTCACATTAAATCTACACATTAGATTATACATTTATTCATTATATGGTAATGAATAATTACTAATTTCAAAAATATTTAATTTTTTTAATTATTAATTTATTTAATTTGATCATATTTTACTATTCTACTTATTATATGTTAATTAATAATCATGTTATTATTAAATTAATATATCACTAAGTCAAATTAATATATTAATTGTGATAAAATATATGATAGAAAGAAAGAGGGAGAGAAATAATTAATAAAATATGTATTTGATGTATGTACAGTAACCTTCAAATTTGGAAAAAATTTTGAAAGTCACTGTAGCTAAATTCCAAATATTTGGAATTTGACTAATCCAATATGAGCATATTTTACTCTTTAATAGCTAAATACTCATTAGATTTAGCTTTTAGCTAATCCAATGAGAGTGCTCTAAGAAGACCAATATGTGGAGGTGACACGTTACAAAAGTTCAACACACGCATCTGAACATGTCAATCAGTATCTATGAAATGACATCTCACTACTATATATGAAAGTTTTTGACAAGAAGTCCACATGTCAGTTGTGATATGAACTTTGTTAATAAGTTTAAGCAAAGACTTTAACTTTTGTCTTTTCAGTCTCATAAGTTCTCATGCATTCATTCTTTGCAGCAGCTCGAGACATTTGTTCTCAAATGGAGTGTTTGCATTCATGAACTTATTAAATACCACATTCTCCATTAAAGAAAATGGATATTCATGGTAAAGTATCATATGAGAGGCAAGCTCTCAGACTCTACTACGATCATAAGTTTTAGATAGTGAAGCCACCATCTGCCTCCTTAGACTCAATTGCTAAGATTTTCTATTTTTTCTTAGAATCCATGTTTGGCAAACAAGTTAGCAAGTGCGTACGTAGTGTAATAGTAGAATTTGATCGAGATGCTTTAAAAAAAGTTTTACACCACTTACATTGTGGTTGTTTAACCTCATCTCGTTCAATTTCAACAAAATCATTCCATGCAACAGAAGTCCTATTTCTTTTCTTTCTATCATATGCTACTGTTTGAACTTCTGTTGAGCCCTTAATAGAGACAGTATTAGGGGCCTCAGTATGGGCTATGGGCTTTACTAAGATAATCCCAATAAAGTTTTCATTTTCATACTCCTCCACTGGATCAAGTTCATTCATAGGATCATTCATTTGCTAGAGTCTAAGATTTTTTAAACACAAAATCAAAAACATAAAATAAGCATATAAATATTGACCATACAGGTTATATTAATCAACTAAAATAAAAATCTTGTCTTGATGGCTCAAGGTGCCTCTAAAAGACTATAAGATGTCAAAGTCAAAAAAATTTGACTCCAACAGTTTTGTTATATAGCCTTGCCTTGATGGCTTTATGTGCCTCCAGAAGGCAAGGTTGATACAGTTGATACTAATCAACTAGAAGATGTTAAATTCAAACAATTTTGACTCCAATAGTTTCAGTATATAGTCTTGCCTTGGTGGCTTGATGTGTTTCTAGAAGCAAGGCACCTCAACAACATAAAATAAACATAGAACATATTGGATAAATTTATAAACCAAAACATATTAAACACACCACCATTTCATACTTGAAGCACGGACATAAACTTAAAACAGATTGGATAAGTTTATGAACCAAAACATATTAAACATAGCACCATTTCGTACTTGAAGCAAGAACATAAATATACAACAGATTGGATAAGATTTATCAACCAAAATATGCTAAAAAAAAACACCATATTTATCAACCAAGGCATGTTAAAGAAAGCACTATTTCATACTTTCAGCAAGAACATAAAGATCTAAAATAAATGATAATTTATAATCAACCAAAACATGTTAAATAGAGTATCTTTAAATACTTAAAGTAAGAACATAAATATAGAATATATTTGATAAGATTAATCAACCAAAACATGTTAAAAAAAACATAATTAAATAGTTGAAGCAAGAACCAGATATGATAATTTATAATCAACCAAAACAAATTCAAGAAAGCATATTTAAATACTTGAAGCAAGAATATAAACATAGAACATATTAGATAAGATTAATTAACCAATACATGTTAAATAAAGCATCTTTCAATACTTGAGACAATAACCAAACATGAACCATAAATCATCATTAAATACTTCAAGCAAGAACATAAAGAATTAAGCAAAAACTAGAAGAAAACATATTTAAATGTTGGGAGCAAGAACATATAGCCATAACCAAATCTCCACACTCCAGTCAACAATATACACAAATAACTCGAGACAACTTAGAGAAGCAAATGAAAAATTGAAAATCTATAGTAAATAAATATAACATAGCACGAGGTAGGAGGGGGAATAAGTTAAACTCACAGTGGGCTGTAAATTTTGCTTCAAGCACAGATCTATAGGCAAGTTGTTCAGAATGTTTTTTTTCCCACAATTCTCATATATGAAATATAAAGCTCTCAACATATATTTGTAATTGTAAACAATAACAAAATAGCCTAAAGTCCTAACAGGGCATATTTTGCCATTACAAAATAAAAATAAATAAAGCATAAACTTATCAATCAAAGTGATGGACATTAGACAGTCACAAAGCTACAAAAGCATGCATATACGACTGGTGATGTATGGCAGAACAATGTCACACCATTGACCACACAACATGTTTGGTGTACAGTGTACTTAGATGATTAGATCTAGATCTACAATGTAACAACTAACAATACTAGAATGTATAGAGAGTTAGGATAGAACCAGAATGAATCCTCAAAGACACTCAGATAAAAATATAACTAGATAAGATCAATCAAATCTGCCAAGCTCCTAAATCCCAACCAGATGCTTAGAAATAAGAAAATAACAAGGGTAATTGACTCATAGACAGACGAATCGATGAACCAGAGAATCACGAACCATAGAATCAAGGATTCAGTTGGTTAGGAGTCATAAATGCATGCATTTAATGACCCATTTGTCGAGGACCAGCTGCAATCTTAGAGGCTGAGAATATGGCCGCCGGCTGCATCTGCTACTACTAGGGTTTCTCGCAATTACCACCGCCAACCGGTATCACTCGAGGCTCGAGAATCCCTACCCCTGGCTGCAAGCATTCAAGAATCAAGGATTGAACCTTTGATTCCATCATTCCATGCAATGAGAGAAGGGATTCGGGAAAGAGTGAGTCGAAGTGTGAGTCTGAGGTCGAGACTTGAGAGTTGAGAGTGAAACGGCACAAATAGTCTAAAGACTTAAGTTTGTAACCCTAGGGTAATGGAATTAACGGCTTCTGTAATATATTTAGGTTGATCCAACGGCCTCAGGCCCTCATAGTCACAGGACCAATTTAGCTTAAGTACAAAATTAAATACTAT
Organism: Juglans regia; assembly: GCF_001411555.2. Classification (NCBI taxonomy): domain Eukaryota; kingdom Viridiplantae; phylum Streptophyta; class Magnoliopsida; order Fagales; family Juglandaceae; genus Juglans; species Juglans regia. The sequence continues at coordinate 13,323,293 of NC_049912.1, read as the reverse complement.
AAGTCTATATTAATTTAAATATTATTCTATTTAAAAAAATACTATAGTCTATAAATTATAATACATGTTAATTGCTATATACTATAATTTTTAAAACTAGCAAGTAGTGTTGTAAGAGAAAACTATATTTATTTATAGTATTTAATTATATAAAATTGTCTAACATTATATTTTATTAAACATTATAATTTAGTACTCATAATATAATATTATAGTTACATATCAAAAACTATAATATTATAGTTATATTACTTAGTATAATATACTAAAACTATTATTTATGCTTGTAGTTATAACTTATAATACATTATACATATGTATTATGTAACAATTAATACTAAACTAATACTACTAGTCACTAGAGTCACTACACAATACTCAATAGACACTAGTCTAGTATTCTAGTAGTATGAGCTTATTAATTAATAATAATAGATATTAACAATAAACATGTATATTACTATAATTTATATAATCTTATGAATACAATATTTCTAGAGTTTAGTGATTATTGATTAATTATATATAATGTAATAAGATTAATAACTAGTAATAACTAATAAGTTATTATTTGTACTTTATAAAATGATAGAATCATAAGTATGATGTAACTTCATAGAATATATAATAATAGAATCTAAGAATCATAAGTGACAAGTCTTTAATAATAATATTATGATAGATTAATAACAATGTTGTAAAATCTTCAATAGTTAGTCATAGAATGATAGAATCATAAGTGATAAGTTATAAGTTATGACTATAGCCTATAGCCTGTAAGCATAGCTTTTTATAGAAGAAACTAGAAAGCCTATAACTATAAGTCACTATATGTAACAGTCAGCTAGAAATTCACTGGTGGAATTTCTATTGACTTTAGAAATCTCATGAATATCCCATAAAATTTTACGAATCAACAAATCGCTCAGGTTTTAGTCTGTCAATATATTCAGTGATATCATTCACTATGATACTAGAAATATGAGTTTAATTATTTAAGATAGTTAGAAGTGTCAAAATGCGTTATGGTCTACGCCATTAGACTCAGTTGATTATTTAGGATTTTATGGCACAATAACCCATTTTCATAATTTCGGACGAAATGCCTGTTCGAAATTATGAAATTATTTCTAGTGGCACTTTGGGGTTGAATTTCGATAAACGATTTTCACTATAGGTTAATATAAATATTTAGGATTTTTCAGTACTAAGTTTATTTAGCATTTTTCTAAGTGAACAGTAACCTCGATGAACGCACCCACTATAGTGTTTTCAAAATCACAGTGTGAAATGTCCAAATTAGGTTAGAGAAGTTTTATTTGGACACTTGGCAAGATCTTAGCCACACATAGTGAATAGTATTAGACACTTGGCACAAAGAGAAACCATTAGATAAAAGTGTGAAGGAAATCAAGGTGTGAGATCATACCACCTAAGCAAACCTTTGTTTCATCTGATCAACCATTCTATGCCAGACCAAAGAGGGTTTCAATCCTAGAGAAACCCTAAATGGTTGGGATCCAATTGAAACTCCAAAAGTTTCGTTGAAACTAAAACCCTAAACGGTTTCCCAAACCCTACAGTTGGCCTCCAAACCCTTTTTAATCTGATTTCTATCATTGTGTTTAATCACTTGATTAAATCACTTCCACACGCTATTAATTAATCAACTCCTTGTTAAGACTTTATTATCCAAACTTTTAAACCTTAAAAATTTGATTGGGCCAAGAAAAATTGGATTTGGGCTTGATAGCACTTCAAACCCTAACCAAACCCCCTTTAAACTCCAAATTGAAGCCCACTTGGTTGAGGCCCATGAATTTAGCCACCTTGGCAAAGCTTCTTGAAGAAGTTTCCTCGCGCACATGGCAGACCATCCACTGCCATTGGCTGCACCCAATAGTGCCTTGATGTGAAGGAGAAATCCACCCCATCAACCTCCATATCTCACAGTTGCTGCAGATAGTCCTTACCCCTCACTATTCTCCACATTATGTCATATAGCCACCTCTAATCAAGAGTCATTCAAGCCCACAACTTCCCCCTCCAGGAGTCTAAAGCCATGCAAGACACATTTCATGTAATACCCAGCTCCTTCTTCTTACGTACGCTTCTCTCTTTCTGACGTATGTTTCGTCTTGATGACGTAAGCAAACCCTAACGGCAGAGATTATGTGATCATCTGCCTTTCTCACTACCGATTGGGAGTCACGTTATGCGTGTCGAACCATGATAGCGTGTCTCAAAAGATATCGTGTGACTTCTAGTGCACGCCCGGTGTTTTAAATATGCTGGAAATATTTATAATGAGTATTTCCATCACTATTGAATTAATATTTGATCTTAAATACAACAATCATAATATTATTGAAGAGCTCCAAAAATATTATAATTGCCGGAAATCATTTTAATATTATTATTAAAATGATTTCAATTATTTAAGATATTATGATATTTAAATTATGTTGAGAACTTTTATTAAATAAATGGTTTAACCCTTTTAAATATGTTAAGTGAGACTTCATCATTCTATTAATAATGAAGAATATTATTTTATAAGCTAAAGTTAGTTTAAAATAATATCTACCTTAATTCCTCTAAGTCCTTTTAATTAAGTTAATGTTTTACGCATCTTCAAATCAGTATTTCAATTCCTCGTTGTTAGATCATCGTGTAGACCCCCAGACGAAATGACTGGGTTAAATACCCAGACCTCTCTCTTTTCCCTCTCATTTCCCCGTAACCCTCTCTCTCCTCCCTCTCTCATTCAGCGTACGAAGTACGCAGGCCACTCCAAGCCGAAGCCTTCCAACCCACAGCCCAGCGCCGCCATGTGTCGCCAGGCCACACCGTCGACACCACCGGCTGCTCCTCACGCCGGCGAGCTCAACCATGCCAACCCCTCCACCTCACGCTCCCTCTTCCTCTCCCTTCGAAGTGTGAAGCCCGAACGGGCTTGTGAGCGTAGCGCCGCCGTGCGCCGCCCAATGGCTCCACCGCTCCCACGGCAAGCTCCTCTCCCACTGGCCATCATCCTCCACCGAAGCCAGCCCCTATGAAGCAGTCCTCCCCCTCCTTCCACGGCAAGTACCCGAAATGGGTCTCTAGCCCATTTCCCACCGTGCGCCGCCGTACGCGGCCACCCACGACCACCATGCGACGCCATGGACCTCCTCTCCCTTTCCCCGAGCTCCTCCATGTGACCCATGGCCAGAAACCCCCTCCTCCACCTCACGGCTTCCTCACTCACGCACGCACGGGTTGCACGCCGTGCACCACCGTGCACCGCCACCCATGGCTGATGACCGCCATGTCCAGCCTCCTCAGGCCGCCACCAAGCCAACCCACACTCTCTCTCACTCTCCCACGGCTTGTCCTCCATGGAATGGCCAGATCTGCCACCGTGAGCCACCGTGGCGCCACCTCGATGCCACCACGAGATTCACCACACCTCCTTTAGCCAAGCCCTAGGTCTAAACCATCACTTTATGTGATGGGTAATCACTGCACGTGATGGACAGTCACTGCGTGTGATTGACCGCCACTGTACATGGCTAGATCCGCCATGTTATGCTCTTTACCATCATCACAAGGCTATCACGAGCCTTTCCAAGACCACACCTAGCTATCTAAACGCCTAAATAGTCACCGTACGTGAGTTAGCCGCCACGTACGACTCTTCCGACATCATCGGCTATGACGATCTGCAAGCAACGCACGGGTTATCCCGTCGATGGTATAACCCTCTATCCCTTATTAATTATGTCGGATATTGATTAGTTGACTAGGTTGTGGACTATGCTGTTAGTATTTGTGGAGTTGAGGCATTGTGATGAAGTGTTGGGCATTCTGTGTAGCAAAGTGTTGGGCTTATCTGTGTTGTATGGAGGTGCATTGTGCCGTGTAGTGTACTGTGATGTGTTGGGCGTAATTGGGAAGTGTGCTGTGTAGTGTGATTGGGAAATATGTGCTGTAATGGTGGCATGGTGTATGTGGAATGGATACGGTGCACACTGAGAGTACTCTGTGTGCATGTGGCGTGTTGTATATGTAGGGAGTACAAATGGAATGTACTCCATGTGATAGTGAGATGCACCATATGGCGGGTACGCCATGATGGTGACATACCGTAGTGTGTATGAGGGGAGTATACGTGGAGTGTACTCTATGTGGTGGAGTAATGCACCGTGTGGCGGATATGCCATAATGGTGATGTGGCACATGGGATGGGAATAGTACACGCTGTGTGTACTTTATGTGTGGCATAATGTGAGGCAAGGAGAGTATATGTAAAATATACCCTCTTGGGGTATGGTGGAAAGGGATGAGTACAAGTGGAGTGTACTCCATGAGATGGTGAGATACATCATATGGCGTGTATGCCATAGTGGTGATGTGTCGTAGTGTGTATGAAGGGAGTATACGAGGAGTGTACTCCATGGGATATGGTGATGCACCATATGGCAGGTATGCCATAGTGGTGATATGGTGTGTATGGATGGAGTACATGTGAAATGTACTCCATATGATGGGTGATTCACCATATGGCAAGGATGCCATAATGGTGAGGTGTCGTAGTGTGTATGAAGGGAGTATACGAGGAGTGTACTCCATGTGATATAATGATGTACCATATGGCGGGTATGCCATAGTGGTGATATGGTGTGTATGGATGGAGTGCATGTGGAATGTACTCCATATGATTGGGGATGCACCATATGGCGTGTAGGCCATAGTGGTGATGGAGCTTATGTAAAGGGAGTACGAGTGGAACGTACTCCCTGTGATGGAGTGATGTACCATATGGTAGGTATGCCATAATGGTAACGTGGTGTGTATGAAGGGAGTATACGTGGAGTGTACTCCACGTAGCAGCGACACTCCTTGTGGCGTGTCGTAGAGATAATGATGGTTATATGATTGATGGGCGTGGAACGTGATGGATAGCGTCGGGAACTGTGAAACAGTGTCCCGAAGTAGTTATGGCATAGCCTGTAGTCTGAAGTGACAGGTGTCACTGTGATGGACTTATGGCCAGGAGTATGCGCAAAGTAGCGGAACAAGTATAAGAGTGCGCAGCGGAAGCATGACTGGGGAATGTCACGAAGTGACATGACTATTGACAGTCGTGCTTGTGATGGGTGAAGTAGTGGAATAAGTGTAAGAGTATGCAGCGGAAGCGTGATTGGGCAACGTCACGAAGTGACGTGGTTGTTGGAAGTCATGCTTATGATGGGTGAAGTGTTAAAGTGTAGAAATGGCGTAATGGGAACGTGACGAGATGTCACGATGTGACGGGAGTACGAGAGGAACTGTACTCGTGATGAGTCAGGAGTGATGTAGTAGAATGTTAGGTAACACGACAAGGTCACGGTGTAGCACTGGAGCAATCTCGGGCTATATAACGTGACATGAAACGTAGTTATGGATGGAGTCTTGTCGTGTTAAGTGTTGGGATGAACTGTCAAAAGGGACGGGTAGCGTGAAGAGTCATGCTAGCCGGGTTAAGAGAAGATTGGTATCGGAGTATGGCCCTTGTCCCTACGAGCAGGTGATCAACGTGTTATATACGTTGATCTTAGGTGATAAAGGGGTAAGGTACCTGTGTAACATGGTGAGAGACACGTGCCGGACGGATTCACCATATGTAATGGGTAATCTGTCATGAGCATAGTTGCACGGTACTTAAGCCTCAGAGTTGGCTTAGAGCCATGTGTCTTTATGGATGGGAATGAGGATTTAGTGTGGGCCAAGATGCATGAAGATAGTGACGGATGCATCGTTAGGATTGAGATGTGTGATTCCATCGGTCGGAATCATGCGTCGAATGTGGTTGTAAGAAGAGTAAGACGAATGTCCTAGTGTCTTAATCCTAAGGTGAATAAGGGGTTCACTTTAGTGGATGAGCACTCGAGACAAGACTTTGAGTTGGAAGTTGTGGTGACCGTAAGTGGTCCTCGAAGGGTTTAACATAGTGAAGGGCACGTAAGTGCACGGGATAGAAGGAGAGTGTTCTAAGTATAGCGTAGTTCTATTTATAGTTTAAGTTACTTATGCATTAGATATAGAATGATGCTAAGGTTATGTGTATGCATGTAGGTTGCCATCTGACAAGCACGTGAATGGACTGAATGACATGCAAGTAGCATGGAGTCCAGGTAAGTGTTACGTTCATACTCTTCTAGAGTTATCAAAGATACAAGAAACGCTTTTCCCTTAAAATGCTCACGAAAAGACTAAAAACGTTTTAAGAAAGAAAATGCTCAATGTTCAAAAGTATAAGTATGTACGGCCCCTCATTGGCAGCCCCTTTTTACGCACCCCAAAGTATTAATTGTACGCATGTGAATGGATGACTATACGCTGTATCTATTGTATGTATTTTCTAAGAAAAATCCATAAACTGATGAAGATGCATGAAAGGCATGAAAGCAGATGCTTTCGTGAATCCTACGAACCGACGCTCTCATGTGCACCACGAGGTGATACTCGCGGATGCCATGATTGACGACGTTCAAGGTGACACTTATAGGATGCCACGGAAGCTGACGCTTAAGCCCATGTATGTTCTTTGTTAAAAAGAGGATAGAACTGAAATGAAATTGAAAAAGAAAACGGAAAGACCATTTTCGGGCTTACGCCCCAAAAGATATTTTCTCACGAAAAGAAATGTTTTCTCATGAAAAGAAAGGACTGTTAAATGAAAGAACGAACCGAATGAAAGCTGCCAGCTCCTTCGAGCTGACATGAACGAATGAATGAAAAGAAAGAAAACGAAAGTATGAATATATGAAGACACGTAACGGCCACATGACATGAATGAAAGGGTATCGATGAATGGGCAGATTGCAATGCCGGGTAAGTAGCGCTGGAAGTGCACCCAGTGCTGCCCCCTATGAAAAAGGGTTCCCAACCCGTGGCCACGGGCGGAATCCGGGTCCAAAGGAAGACCGCTAACCCCAAACACACGGGTCGTAATTGTGTGTACTGGCCTATGAAAGCGATAAGAAAGAATGGATGTACGCACGCACGCACGAACGCACGAATGCACATGTATGCACAAGAGCACAAGAGCACGGGCTCTTTAAGAAATGAAGGCACTGACGGGGGAAACGTTTTACGACGATAAAGCTCTTTTTAAAGTAAAACCCCGTACACCGACTCTTGAAGAAATGAAGGCAGTTACGGGGGACACGTTTTAAATAGAGGAAAGCCTTTTGAAAGAAAAGCCCCGTCCAGTGACGTTTTCAAACGAACGCACACAAGACACGTAGGCACGCACATAATAGTATGTACGAATGATGAATGCATGAATGAAAACCTATGTTGTTATATTTTAACCGTATGAAGTAATGCTTACGAGTCTTCGACTCATTTCAGTTTTTTATGCATGTCCCTCCCCCTCACAGGAACTGCACGATCAGGACGGACACGGCCCATGGGGAAGAGCACGGAAGTCTAGGCACGAGTTTTAAACGTACGATGCCTTTTTATTATAAGATTTATGTTTTCTGCTGTAACCCTCTTTTATGATCAAATCACATTTTATTTATAAACGTAGAGTCTCGCACCCTGGGGATGCAAGTGAAAAGTTTTAAACAGGACGATAATTCCCTTCGTCCTTTTTATAAAAATATTTTAGAAAAAGTCCCACCACAAGGACGGGCGTTACATTTCACTCCCTTTTATCACTTATTCTCCCATTTCTTAGAAAGAAACTCAAAAGAGCTCTCTCGGGTAAATTTCTGGGTCTTTTTGTGTTGAGATTGTTTACCCTTTGTAAGTATTTTTACACGATCAATTCTTCATAAAAGTTGTTCAAATTTTAGTTTAGTTTCCACGAATATCTTATTAGTCTCATTCCATGCTCATTTGATTGGTCAAAAGTATTTTTAACTATGGAAAGTCATTTTGGGCGTGAAACTGGAGAGTATGTTATGTTTTGGAATTCTTGACCAAGCTAATAGACTTATCTTGGTCCGAAACTTTTATGGAGTGTTGTTAGTATGTGTTTATGAATGTACATTGAGGTTTTGTTGCATGAATAAAGCTTTTGATGATAGATTTTCTTAGATCTAGAAACTTGAAAATTGGAAGTGGAAAAATAGTTTTTGTTTTGTGAAAATTTGAATATTTTGTGGTTTAATCTTATTCTAAAGGCTTTGATATTTTTATGTGATGATCCTAAGCCTCTTATATACATGTTAGGATATTATTTTGAAGATATTTCATAATATTTTTAAAGATATGATCTTTCAATGCAAGAGGATTTTGGTTAGGCCTAAGATTTGATGTTTTTGGGTTAGATCCATGTTTTATTGCTTTTTAGCCATGTGATTTTAAGATTGATGGTTGGAGCTTCTTTAGGACACATTTTTAAACCATGTGATGTTTTAGTTTGAAGATGACATGTCTTTAAGTCATGGATCAAGAGATTGATCAAAGTTAACTGAGAGAAAAGTTTTTGTTTTTGGACTAAGTGTAAAACCAAAAACTCCAAGTGTTGTTTTGTGGTTTTTGGTGACTTTTATTTGATGATTTAAAGCATGGTTGATCTTAGGATGATGTTATGAATATGTTAGAAGTAATATTTGATTTTTTGGAATTCTTTGAAATGTTTTTATTAAGGTCGAAACTTATGATTTAAGAGTTTACTTTTTGTTAAAAAGTTTGGGTCTTGTTACAAGAAGCTTGGTGTTGATGATTATCTTTTTCGTAATCTATATTTTAAGTGTGTTTTTAAACTTAGGATATGAAGATCTTTGTTACAAAATTTTCAATTAATCATGGGTTTTGAAGATGGAAGAAATTGCAACCAAAATCCAGAGAAATAGCCTATGAATGTTTTGGCCATAGTGAGTTTTCCATAGTTGTGAATGATTTTAAATTTTTCTGAGTTGATCTTTGAGTTTAGGATCAAATTTACTTGAAGAGTATAAATTTTGGTAATTTTTGGAGTTAGGATGTGAAATCCTTAAGTTACGGTAAAATGATCATTTTCCCACATGTAGATGGCAAAATGGTAATTTTACTTTTAGTTGTCTCTTTTCAAATTTCTAATTGTTAGCAATTAAATTTATAACTTTTAGAATACTCTCTTACAGTTTCTCGTATTTCGCACTTTATTCTCGTAGAACGCAACGATCGAGGTAAGTTAGCTCTTAACTTACGATCAGTTTACTGTGTATGTGTGATTGGTAATGGAACTACAGTTTATGTTCGTATGTTGTTATATATGTCATGCCATGTCATCACATGTTTATCTATTACACGAATTATTCTGCCATGAAAATCTTATCTATTACACAATATATTTTGTCTCATGTTATTATCTGTTGCAAGTATGTCACATTACGTATGTCATCTGTTATATGCATGTCATGTCACGTAATATTCATTGTCACATGTTACGCAATGTTACGAAATGTTGTTTGTTATATGGTATACCATGTTACGAAATATTTTATGTTACATGTATGAAATGTTATATGTTATATTTATTTCTCAAAGTATGTCATGTCTGTTGTCTTACATTCATGTCACGTTACGCTACGTCAGGACTTCTATCTTTTCATATTCATGTCATCCCGTCTCGAATACAGTCTGTGTATCTCGAGAACAATCTTGTTAAGTTATTCATGTCAATCACGACCCTAAGCGCTAGGATGAGTTAATATCTTAGTGGAACTCTTTTGCTCACGCTGAAGGGTCTAAATAGGTGTGAAATTCTCTGAGTTGACGAAGTATAGTCAACAGGTTGTAAATGGAGCCTAACTAACTGGTCACGGAGCGCGCCGGACATTAACGCCAATGGAGTCACACTTTATTTTACGTGTGTCTATAACAAATGTTGAACAAACAATTCATAGGGCGACAACAACTATGGAGTATGAAGTATGGGGCCATAACAACTGTAGAGCATACACTACGTGGGACACAAATATTGTGACACGTAAAATACGTGGGTCCACAGCAACTGTGGAGTACGTATTAACGCACTCACAACTGTTATAGATACCTGTGTTGTGATGCAGTAATCGACAGGGACACACCGCTCAAGGGGACCTGTGTAGCACCCATTTGGTCACTTTTATTAATTAAGTCTATTGAATAAGATTCCAAATTCATGTATTTCACGTTCAAGTCATATTTCACATTATGTTGTGTTCAAGTTCACGTTCATGTTATGTATGCTCACGTTCATGCTATGTTTCAAGTCCATATCATGTTTCAAGTTCACGTTGATGTCAATTTATGTTCACGCTCATGTTATGTCATGTTCATGTTCACGTAATGTTTCAAGTTCACGTTTATGTTATGCTATGCTCAGGTTCATGTTATGTTCAAGTTCATGTTCAAATTATGTATGTTCATGCTCAAGCTATGTTTCAAGTCTATGTTAGTTTCAAGTTCACGTTCATGCTATGTTGCTAGTCCATGTTATGTTTTAAGTTCACGTACATGTTATGTCACGTCAAGTTAAGTTTTAGTTTCAGTTCAAGTTATGTCATTTATGCCATGCTATATGTCAAGTTTTGCTATACTTACTTATGACTTTGATTATGCATTCATGCTTTTACTGACAAGTATGCATCATTAACCTGTGTGGGAGTTTCCTGTTAACTTGCTGAGATTTGTAATCAAATCTCATTGTGGTAGTCCCAACTACCATTTCCCCTGAATGGTAGGCGATGTGTCACGATCAAAGTAGGAAACAAACACTGGCAGACTGAAGGAGGTTGACTAGACGTCGTAGACGCAACGCGTAGCTTGCAGCCTCCATAGTTAGGTCTTTGAATAGTATTCTGGTATCGTTAGTCGAGTTATGCGAGTTACTCAACGAATTAGCCCAATAGTATATTTTGGCAATGTAATTATGGAGGCGGGTCTCCGTTGTTTTGAGATTACAGTCTTTTGAGACCGTGCTGTAATCGTGGATGTTTATTTCATTAAGTATGCATGGGTTATGTTTTAACTATTTGGCATATTATAAGTTTGGTGCTTAGTATTGCTAAAAAAAAAAATTATCCATTGCGAATATTGCATAATGCTAGATGCATGTTAGGAACATTACATCTTATATGTCATGAATGGGGGTAGGTAATCTTGTGTTGCATGTTTTGACGCTTCGGATGTCCATCCGATCCCAAGCGAAATCTGGAGGCGTCACACTATAATTCTATATACACAATTAATAATACATATATACCATTTAGTTATTATATTATATATATATTGTATTAAAAATGTATAAATATATACGAGTCGAGTTGATGAGTTGAGTCGAGCTTCACTCGAGTTTTTTCATGAACATTATTTGAGTTAGTCGAGTTTTATATGAGTTTGTATCGTTTAATAATCGAGCCTAATTATGTGTTTACAAACGGCCCATTTAATATACGATTTGAGTCGATTTCGAGTTTAATCGAGTCGAATTCGAGATGCCTGTCGAGTAGTAATTTTTCAACCCTAGTTCTTACCTTGTAAAGAATGGCATTTTGCCTACTTAATGAGAAGAAGCTGCGTACATAGCAGAATAGTTTTTCCAAAAAGTTCTTTGAGTATTCTCGGTTGCTTAGCATTTTGACATGGTATCAAAAGTAGGTTCATAGTTTTCCTGCCTTATACGATTGTTTTTTCCTTTCTCAGGGGGGCTTCTTTGTGGGTTCTTCATTCTCGACATTGTCTGAGTTCATGGTTGGCCTTCGTGTGATTCTTGGTGCCATCTGAGTTGAAGTTTAGGGTTCCTGGTATTTTCGACGCTATCTGAGTCCTTGGGAATTTTTGGCGCTGTCTAAGCTGAAGTTTGGGGTTCCTTGTGGCTTTCGGCGCCATCTAAGTTCTTCTTGTGGATCATCGACAATGCCTAAGTGGATTTCGGTGCTTTCTGTGCAAGTTCTTGGCTCTGTTCTGCGTGTTGGTGCTCTCAGTGTGATTTCTTCTGGATTTCAACGCTAATTGATGTGTTTCCTGGTTTGGCTTCAATTTTGGCACTCTCTGTTGTGGTTTTCTGGTGTGGTAATTTTTTTGCCAACTATTTTGATTTTCTGGTCTGGGTTTTTCTGGGCATGTCTGTTTTTTTTCATGCTTCTCGCAACAATCTTTTGGTTGGATAATTTCTTTTCGGTTACATCATGTCATCAGATAACTTAGACTCATTCCATAGTCATTTTACTGGCAAAAATCATTCTGCTTAGGAGTTTCAATATCAATTATTTGTCAAAGGGAAAGAATTGTGGGGTCATATTGATGGGAGTGATCCCGCACCTAGAGATGTAGAGGCTTTGTCTAAATGGGAAATCAAGGATGCTTGACCTGGATCCTTAGCTCGATTGAGCCTCACCTTGTTCTCAATCTAAGGCCTTACAAAACTACCGCTGACATGTGGAACTACCTCAACAAGGTTTACAATCAAGACAACATGACTAGGCAATTTCAATTGGAGTATGAGATGGTTAATTTCACACAGGGGAGTCTCTCTATTGAGGAATTTTTTTTTGGTTTTCAAAATCTTTGGGCTGACTATTCAGACATTGTTTATGCTAATGTTCCCGATGCAGCTCTCTCTACTGTTCAAGCAGTGCATGAAACAAGCAAGAGAGATCAATTCTTGATGAAGCTACATCTCAATTTTGAAATTGCTAATTTGATGAATCGTCATCATGTACCATCTCTGGATGCTTGTTTGAGTGAACTTCTTCATGGGGAGCAGCATATAGTGATTGGCAGGATATTTTGTTATTATATCTGTTCAAAGTAAGGCAGTTGAGGTTGATTGGTCATACAAATGTGATTAAATGTTACATTTTTATGAAATGGACCTAGTCTATTGGGCTGTGTAGTTTAAAAGTTATTTTTCCAACACTTGCTTATTCTTTGTCATGGGCTACTGATGGTTTAACTATTTAGGTATTGAAGGCCCAAGAGCTCGAGCCCCACTCAACTGTTGAGCCCTGAGTCCATTGAAGCATTAAGCCTCTCAACCATTCAAACCCTTTACATTTCTTCTGCTAAGAAGCTGAGTTATTCCAGAGGGTAGAATGGAGATAAAGAGAAGGCAAAGGTTAGAGGAGAGAGAGGGAGAAATGGTGAAGGAAAGTAAGGATAAAAGGGGTCGAGGAGCAAGGATGCAAGTAGCAATTATTGGTTATTCTTGTAGTGTTCTCTATTTTTTACTTTCGCTTTCCATTACAAGTGTTGCTTTGTTAGGGTTTCTGTAAAGTTTTGAAATCATCTGTTTACAGGATGATTCTAGGCTAGTCTCTGCAACTAGGGTTGTGGGGAATGGGGTTTGCTTCCTCCTTCCGAGTAATGTTGGTTGCTATGGTATTTAGCAAGACTCTGTCTCTGTATTTTTATTCTTGTTTCAATGTGGGTTTTTGAAGGATCTCTTGTTCTTGACTTGTTCTAGACTCATGGCACATCAGGACCTTGAAATAATCAAGGATCCCTTAGCCCTAGGGTCTTATAATGAAAAAGGATGATTAATATAGTGAGGGATTTACTTTTTATTGGTGCTATAATATGAGATTGCATGTTTTCTTGAGTTTATGTATTAATATCATGACTGGTTTGACACAAGTAGATGCACCCTGTAACCAACATCTTGATGGTTGAGAAAACCCTAACCCTGTGTCCCTAGTATTTCAATTCTCCAAAGGTTCTAAACTATTTTCTCTAAGTTGGTTGTTTCTGTTCATCAACTCATTTTTCCAAGAAATTAAAGAGTGCAAAAGCAATTTTCAATCATAGTCCCTCATTCTTAATGTCTGAATACAAATTCATCCTACATATTGTACAAATTCCAAGTACATAGCTCATGACATTCTCACAATAAATAACCTTTAACC